>NC_081318.1:12785879-13088910 GCF_026419965.1 Kogia breviceps | reverse complement strand
ACCCAGACAGACATCCTCGGAGCCAGCTGGGGGCTGCTGCAACTTGGACCAGAGAGAGGAGAGAATGGGGACTCTGTGAGTGGTGTCCTTTGTCTTTCAGGTGTTTATTTCCGTGTCTATCTCAGTAGTTCAGACTGCACTTGCTTTTCTGGCTGCATACCTGCCCTCAAACCCCAGGCTCCTCAGTTAGTCTTTCTTGATTCCGAAGACGTCTCCACAGTGTACATTTGGAGTACTAACTCTCGGGCGGTGGCATCTTACTAGTCGATGTTGACGCTTCTTTAAAAGAATCTTAATGTCTTCCATCTTCTGTAAGCAGGAAAAATATTAGTGAATGGAGGTGTCTCCAATACTAGCTGCCCCTGCCCTCCTTTAATCATTCCACTCCTGCCCCGCCCCGTCACCCTGCCCCCGCTGGTGGGGTCTGCTCTGTGTTCCTCTGCCTCCAGCCCTGCCTTTGGGGCGTTCCTGCTCTTGGCTCTGCTTTCTGCATCCTGGGTCCCCTCCAGAAAGCCTCCTTGCCGGGCTGAGGCTGCACCAGTTCTGTTTTATTGCAGTGAGTGGAGTGACTCCCCGAGTCCTTGCAAAACTAGATTAAGACAGCTGTCCATCTTACCTTGCTCTGCCTCTGTGTGTTGGCCGCTGATTTCCGTGAAGTCCTGGATGCAGAGCCCAAGGGGGCCTGGGAGTAATGGTCACTGCCCTTAGGGAGGAGTTGGGCAGCCTTTCAAGGAGCGGGTTACTCCATTAGGATGATTTGCACCTCTGCGCTCGCTCAGTCTGGATGCCTGGGGTCCCAGAAGGCACCCACTCGCCACCTCTTTGCCCCTGGGATCTGAAAGTTGGGCAGCCGTTTGACTCAGCTGCAGTGGAAGTGTTGGTCCAGTGAGCAGGGAAGATGATGCTGTGCCCGCCCTTTCAAGGAGCAGGTCCAATCCAAGGAGCCAGGGAGGTAGACCAGAAGGCTCCACAGTGTCCTCCCTGTCCACACCTCCAGCCGTACTCGGGCCCTGGTGTCTGGACAACCATGACAGCCCCCTGCCTGAGTTCTCCCCTCAGTGCCCTGCCACCAGCCCAAATGCGAGCCCCTGAGGGACCTCCCTAGGCTCTGACCGAGGAGGAGTCTGTTTGCTGTTGAGTTGGCTGCAGATTTGGATGTGGGCTGGGCCCAGGCTACCCTTTCCCCCATATTCTATGTCCCCCAAACTGAAGAACGTGATTCTTCTTCTTCCTCTATCAGCCTTCCCTGATGTCCTCGGCCGTCTGTGACCTCCCCTCCCCGCCCCTCCCCCCGGCACTGTGTAGCAGTCACCACGCCCTCTGTTCCCTGGTGCTTTCCTGTGTCTCTGTGTAATCTGCCCCTCTGGGCAACGGAGGTGAGGTGTGGGGCTTGAAGGTGGTTAGAAGCTACCAGGAGAAGGTCAGTGAGAGGTGAGCCAGAGCCCCCGGAGGCTCTCCTACCATTAAAACTTGGATAATGTGGCTTTGATTTTGTCAAAGTGACTGAGTGGATTTCTTCTCGAGAATTGACTATTCTTTCTCATTGAGTCTCAAGACTATGTTTTGTGGGAGGAAAAAATCTAAAATACTGAAAAGTGCAAAGATACTGTAGGTATAAATCTACAGTTCTGTTTTCACTCTGCATTATATTTTGAGGTCTCTGTCTCTATTAATATGTACAGTTCATTCATTTAAAGTATTGTATAATATCCTGTCATGTAAATATAACCACCTTCTATTTTCTTTCTCCTGATTGATGGACCTTTAGCTCTTCACTGTTTTTTGCAAGCAGTGCTTTATAGAACATTCTGCTCTTTTCTCCTCCTCGTGCACATGTGTAGGATTTTGTCTAAGGGTGTGATTTGGAGCCATAGGGTGTATATGTTTCCAATTTACTTGATTTTTGTCAACTGTTTGTGACAACTTACACTCTCAACAATAGTGTCTGAATGCTTCTTCCCCCCACCCCGGCCCACCCCCCGTCTTTACCAAACCTTGAAGTTATCCGACTCTGTTAGGTTTTGCTATTTTGATTGGGAGGTGGAATGTGGGGTGGCATTTCCAGAAAGTTTAAAAAAAAAAAAAAAAAAAGAAATTCCGTCTTGGTGTGGACCAGTGAGTGATTCATCAGGTGAGGGCTAGGGGACACCCTTCCAACTAGGAAGGGTCATCTTCACAGGTCACAGGTTGTCCTAAATCTCTACTCTCCTGGGTTGGGGTGGTCAACGTACTCAGTGCTGTGTAGTTGCAGCGATGCTTGTGCTGTTGTGTCTGTGAGGGTCTTACAGGTAGGCAGGGAGATGTATTCTGGAAGCTCACTGGTGAAACCAGTGTTACACCAGGGGGCTGGATTTGGGGGAGTGGTCTCAGTCCCTGAGGCAGGAGCAGTGTGGTAGGATGTAGGCAGGGTTGGAGCCTATGGGGAAATGCCCTGACCCTGGGAGTTGAGCGGGGGGGTGATGCCAGAGCCACAGCTGAGGAAGCATGAGGCAGGCAAAGACCAGGGGGCTAGGAACCTGTCTTGTGGGACATCCATTTCTTTTGCTCAAACGTGTCAGATCCATGATTGCTGCATGTATCTGACACGCGCATAAGAACTTATTTGGCATCTGACACACATCCTAAATCTGCATCCTGTATGGTGATGACATAGTATCAGGAATAATTATGGAGAGCTTACCAAGTGCACTGAAAAGTGCACTTTTACCAAGTGCTTACCAGGTGCTGAGTGCTTTCTCTAAACTAACTCACTGAATTCTCACTGCACCCCTAAGGGGGTAAATATTTGTATCACGTCCCTTTAAAGTGAAGGCATGGAGGCACAGAGGGCTTTATTTATTTGGCCAAGATCACTCACCTGCGAGTTTCAGTGCTGGGATTTGACCTCAGGCAAGCTGGCTCCGGTGCCCGGGCTCTTGACCGCAATATGCTGCTGGACACAGCGGGGAAGGCGGAATAATTCACTATTCATTTTTTCAACTCTGGTTTTGAATTTCATTTCAACTAATGAGTCAGGCTAAGTTAACACTTTAATTAACATCTTTAATCTAGCCAAGTCATTTAACTTAAAATAATTTTGTGAGTAGAGGTATAAAGAAAAACATAATTAATCTGTTTGGGTTTTCTACTTTAATTCTGTGATCTTTAGTTTCCATTCAGTTTTTAGCTAAGGCACACAACAAGTTTAAGAGTAAAGTAATCAACAGTCATCCGGGTTTGGTTTCTCATACAGTACAGCCCAACTTTCCCTAATGCTACCGTGTGCGTGCGCGTGCGCACACACACACACGCACACACGCACACACACACACACGGTCTCTCTGTCCCTCTCCCTAAATTAACTGGTAAAAAGGAAAATCAGCATTATAAAACTCCTTTTTCAAATGGGAAGTAGAAAACTCAGTAAGCTGGATTTTTTTTTTCCCCCTAGCTGAAAGCAAACATTCGGCTCTTTGGAAATACCTGGGCAGCTGTCTGAATTCTCTGATTTTTATCTGGTGCATCCATAGGGAACGGCTGGCCCTGGTCTTATAGACAATGCACACCTGAGGGTGGCAGAGCCTCCATCCAAAAAGCTAACGGTGTCCACGATCTGATCTGGAACCCACCTGGGAGCAGCAGTGCCACGGAAAGGCAGAGCCATCCGTGCCCTTGCATCTGCAATGCTGGCAGATGAGGAACCATCATCTTGCTTTTCTCTGAAGGAGCAGGAGTGAAGAATTTCCAACTCGGTTTATCTTCTCACTGTTCCTCCCCTTTAGGACAGTGTGTGCCTCAGGCCGGGTCCTTAATTTAAAGAATATGGATGTTTCCCTCCAGCCTGAGAGCTGGGGATTCCTATCAAAAGTGACATTAAAAAAGTGCCAGCCCGGCCGCCTCCCTCTTTCCTGCCCATCCCTCATCACTCCTGCCTGCCTACATCACTGTCTCCCCATCTCCCGGTCTGTCTCTACTTTCTGGGTCTCTGGAGAGAAAGCATGAGCTCATTGTTTTCCAGTGAAAAACCAGATTTGGTCTCCTTCTCTCCTCGTTTGTCTGTCAGGGCCTGGAGATGGATGAAGCTTCCACCAGCTGAAACTGTGCCCAGAGGAGCCTCACACTTGTGCACGGGCTGTCGGTGCTCCGGAGCGGGAGGCGGCCTTGGGGAGGGCAGTGGCAGCTCAGGGCCCTGAACTTTCCAGATGGTCGTTAGGGATGTGATGGGAATAAGGGAGCAGATTATTTACTACACCCCAGATGGTCATGTAAAGCCATACCTCACCTTCTCATTCTTTCCCAAGCAGCTTGTTTCAAGCTGGAAAATACATGAGCAAGTTGGGGAAGAAAGGTGGCCAGGACCTTGCAGGGAAGATGGGTGGAGTGAGGCCAGCACGGTGACACCTCGTTCTTTATTTTCCTTGTGTGAGGGAGTTACTGTGTAATGACACTTTTTGCATGTTTTAAACAAGACATTTTTAAGACTCAGGGGGGGAAAGACGTTCAAAATCCGGGAACAAGGAAGTGAGCATGAAAAGGTTGTAGATCCCACAAAAGATGAGGTGACCTTTAGCACAGAAGACTGTGAAATGTCAGATGCTCCAGTGGTGACTCGAGGAGTCACTTGATAAGGTGATGAGAAGAGCCTGGGGCGGCGGTGAGGGCGGAGCAGGAGCCAGAGGGTGGGGACTGCGCTCCAAGGTGGGGGGGGACGGGACGGGACGGGATGTGGGCATGCGTGGTGGACACCCAGCAGAGAGGCCGTATTGCTCTTCCTTGATTGCCATGTTGGCCGCCAGATGATGCAGAAGGATGGCAGGGAGCACGAGAGGTCGTTTCTCCAGTGAGGTCACCCCGTTTGTCAAGGGAGACCGGACGGTCAGAGGAAGCTGTGGTGTCTAGGGTGCTGTGAGCCTGAGGCTAGGTGTGCCGCGTCCAGATTTTCAATAAAGGAGTCTATGGGGATTCCGTGCACGCAGGCGAGCAGCTGGGCTAGAGGGAGAGGGCTTAGGAAATGGGGGGCGGGGGGCGGGGTGCTCAGCAAGGAAGCTGTGGTGCTGAGCTGACCTCATCCCCTCTGTGGATGCAGTTCCTCGACTGGTAGACAGGGTGAACGGTGCAGACAGGGTCCTTCACGGCAACCAGGTACACAAGACGCGGACGCGGACGTGGGCCTGGGGAGGTGGATCGGGAATGTGAATTCACAGCAGGCTGGATGGCCCCGCCCTAGAAGCTTTGTGCGCATGCGCACACAGTTCTGCCTTCAGCACTGCCCTGTCGGGGGATTTTAGTGATGACTTGGATGAGGATGGGGGTGGCCTTCTGATGGAGTGTGTGGACTGATGGCTAATTCATGGAAGGACAGCATCACCATCCAAAAATTTCTTCAGGGACCTGGAACAAATAGAAGATCCCACAGGAGGTAACGAATCAAACTACAAAAAACAACCCCAAGTGAGAAAACATAGCTGCCCAAGCCCATGGTGGCTACATAGCTTCCCTGGAGGAAAGCACTTGTGCGTCGTCCCCTGCATGTGACCAGCCCTGTGACATGGCTGCCCGCAGAGCTCACAAGGAACCTGGCTGCGCTGGTATATAGTTACGGCTCCAGACCAGGGGAGGCATAGGTTTTGCATCCTTGGGGAACGATCGTGGTCCGTGTTGCACCGGGAGAGATTTTGACGTGTGGCTGAACCTTCGGGATGACCGGTATGGTGCTGGGTGCTGAGATTGTGGGTGCAGAACCTGGACGTTCTCGGCTGGAAGAAAAGGAGCTTTGGGTGGGAGGGGTGGGAGAGCTGTCTTTACATATTTATGGGCTGTTCTCTGGGAGCGGGTGTGTGTCCCAGAGATAGAACTGATAAATGAGCATTTCTAGAATGCTTACTCTGGAGCAGGTTTTACCTAAGTTGTCTCATTTATTCCTCGTCAATCTTAAGAGGTGGGTGCTATCGTTATCTGCATTTTGCAGATGAAGAAATGAGGTTCTGAGAGGCTGAGTAACTTGCCCAAGGCCCCTGCAGATGACTGGCTTGTCCTGGGAGCGGAGACAGGGCTGTGGCCAAGTGTGGGGCTGGTAGACACGTTCTCAGCCCTCTTCCACCACGGCTAGGAGATGTCTTCTGGCCAGCTCATTAGGGGAGCTCTGGAAGCAAGCATTCTGTCCTGCTCTGTTAAGAGCAGCAAAATCTGTAGAAGCTGGAAAATCCTGCACATGGAGAAGTTTTGCCTTGTTTCTGATAGAAAACCTTGGAGGGACTCTCTTTCTGAGGAGCTTGATTTTTCCCAGTTTCTCTTCACAAGTGGGTATAGTGCGGTGCTAGGGAGCAGGGTAGGTGGGTTCACATCCCACCTGTGCCGAGTGATAGCTCTGCATTCTTGGGCAGGAGACCTCTCTAAGCCTCTATGTCCTCATCTGTGAAATGGGAATAGTAACGGAGCCTAACTTTTAGGATTCAATGAGATAATGTGTAGTAAAGTCCTTTTTACCGTACTTAACACATAGAAAGCATTCATTGGACATAAACGATTGTTAACAAGAGTTACTGTTGACCCTTGAACAGTGAAGGGGTTAGGTATGGCCCGTCTGTGCAGTCGAAAATCCGAGTATAACTTACAGTCAGGGTATCCTATCCGCGGTTCCTCTGTGTCATCGATTTCAACCAACTGTGGATCGTATAGTACTGTAGTCTTTACGATTGAAAACACCTGTGAATAAGTGGACCCGTGCAGTTCAAACCCATGTTGGTCAAGGGTCATTTGTACCACACTCAAAGCACCATCTTGGCGGTCAGGAGTGCAAAGATGAAAACTGCAAGCTCCCCTATCCCAGAGCGTTTACCACAGAGAGAAAGAGATGATTAATATACAAACAACTGTGTTACAGTAGTAGCCAGCAGACGTGTTGGAGGAGAGAGGGTGAGGGGTCAGAAATAGGGTGGAGGGTTGGCATTTGGGGGCAGGGTTTTTAAGAAGGCAACCCCTGTGTGGGAGTCAGGAGGGCCCCCCAAACATGGCTCCTAACAAGTGTTCATGAAACATTGAATGGAAAGGAACTAAATATTTAGGAGTCTGTCTGTGCGTGGCATACAAAACAACATTAAAAGGCCACACGGATACCACAAACACAAAAAAACAATGCACACCAAATGGAATGCGTTTGAAAGCATTAAAAATGAAATGTAGCTAACACTTTTCCTCAGTATGAAGAAAGTAAAGCATTCTTTCTCGCCAGGTCGGCAGCAGCGGTAAGCCTTGCAAATCCCTCGGCTCGGAACATCTGGAAGGAGCGGGAGGCGCTGAAGAGGAGATGGGGGGCGGGCGGGGGAGGTCTCTTGCGGTGAGCTTTTTGCGAAGACCTGTCTGAGATCCGGGAGCACTTGTAAACATCGCTGCCCTCGTGTCACCTTCCTCCCCTTCCTGCCGGGCTTGGGGACCCCAGTCCCGTCTGCCCTCCTCGAACCCCTGGGACATCCCCGGTTTGCTCCCCTTTCATCGGGGACGTGGTTTTGCTTCTGATCTCAAACCTTCAACCCCCTAACCTCCATCCCCACTCTTGTGGCTGGCTAACGAATCCAGCGTCGATCATGCTCATCTGACGATGGCTTTCCTCATTTGCCGAAGGAGATTCTCTCTACTTCCTCTCCCTTCTAAGGTGTAATTTTAACTTTTTTTTTTTTTGAGAAAATGCCCTTTAAGGAGGAGATGAAGTCCAAGATTTAAATCCTCAATTTTTTTCCACTGTGTTCTTTCTACCTTTGACTCAGTCTTTCCATTTACTAGGCACAGAGCACAGGCCTCGGGCTAGAACAGTGGTTAAGAACCACCAGCCCAGTGGGCGAGACAGATGTCACAGTGAGACCGTAAGAGCTCGCTCTGTAGCAGGCTGAGGCCAGGGCCGGTCAGCGGGACCCACCCCAGCGTCCCGGCCACTCGCACCGTTGGCACCGGGGAAGGCCGAGCGGCAGACAACACGTGGGTGATGTTCCTTCCTCTCTTTCGTCTTCATCGCTGGGTGTATCCCATTCCTCCACATACAAAGCACGGTGGCTGCAGAATAATCCTTGTTCCCAGTGAATCTCCAGCCAGGCAGGGAATCATTGCAGCCGCGGTGCCTGAAACGGCTGCGCTGACCCCCAGACACTGGCTGTTCTCCTTGCTGGCTGAGTGGCTCCAGAGAAGGCCTTCATCTGTCTGAGCTCCCTCTCCCTTCAGTCAGATGGGGATATTACTGTAATATGCACCTCACAAGGTGGTTGTGAGGGTGACATGGGATTAAAGGAGCGTCCGGCGTGTGGAAGGCGTTGAACAGATTTAATTGTTTTAAAGGAGGAGCTCTGGAATGAAGGAAACACGGGGACTCTTCAGAAGTGGTGCAGTCATCCATCCCTGTGTCTGTAGGATGCCCGAATATCAAGAAGAAAAGAACATGAGGACAAGGGAAGCCGAGGAAGAGCAGGGCCTGCCTCAGCCCTGGGTGCTGATGGGACCCTTCACAGTAACCTCGGGATCAAGTTGGACCAACTTTTTTTTTTTACTCCTTACCGTTCACACTTTGCAGACATTACAAACCATTTGCACTACTCTCCCCTGGGTGGTGGTTCTTCAGTGTTTGGTCTCCCAGAGCAGAGCCCGAGACAGGGACTTTGTTGGGGGAGTTCCCGGGAAGGAGGGGAAGCCAGTGGACGGCGCGGTGCTGAGCAGGTTCCCGCTGTGAGCGTCCATTCGGATCCCAGGGCCACCCTCGGGGTCACCGTGCAGAGGGCACCTTGTGGTCACCCTCCAGTGGGTGGGGGGCTTTGCTCTCTGTCTCTCACACCCTGGCTTGAGGGTCTCTCTCGTGCGTATGGACTCTCCTGCACCCTTGTGGGCTGCCCACTGAGGGCCAAGAGACCTGGGAGTTGCAATGAGGCGGGAGACTTGCCAGGGACCTGACGTGGGTGCCGTCAGCCTGCCCGGGAGCACTCACTGCAGCTGCGGCCGGAGTCCGAGGTGGCCCAAGAGCACCGAGAGCCGTGGCTCTCGTCCTGCCCACAAAGGTCCCAGGCTGACTTCGGGGCATCGTGCAAGCACAGCTCCCGGATGGGCATCTGAGCCTGGTGCTGCATTGCTGGCGGCTCCCAGTTATGGCTACGGAGAGGAGGGCAGCACATACTTGGGGCCCACTACTTCCTTTACCTTGTTTGATGCAAGGACAGAGCCTGGTGTCTGTTCCCCACTCATCCAGATATGTATTGCTTGCCTGGCCCTGGGGATAGAAATGCAAACAAGAGACCTGGTTTCTGGGTTTGAGGAGCTCACAGTTGAGCGATAGAAACTGCTCTTTGAATAAGAAAGGATTTGGGGTCAAAGGAGTCTGGGGAAGTCTGCACGCCATACCTGTCCCCTTTAGGGGAGTTACGGTGTACATTAAGAGCTCTTAAAGTCCTGCGGTAAGTAAACCTTTTAAACTTCGTTGAACCTAGTTTTTCCTAAATACGTTTGAGCATCGCATACCCAGCCGGCATCACTCCACTTTAAAGTGAGAGCTGGGGAGGGGGTCCCATGTTCTGGTTCTTTCTCAGGCCCACGCTGATCAGCGCCAGATATGGTCTTGAAGTTGCAGGGCTGCCTTTACAGCACACCGTCCCCCTCCCTCATGAGCTGCCGGGTTCCTCACGCCCTCTCAGCCTCTCTCCTCTAGGGGCCCTCTGCTGCTGAGGGTCCCTGTGGAGGAGGGGCATTTCGGAATCTCATCCACACCTAGGGCACTAGTGACTCAGAACTACCCTCTTTGGACTTACTTAAAAGGGCTTTAAAAATAGGTACCTAGGGGGCTTCCCTGGTGGCACAGTGGTTGAGAGTCCGCCTGCCGATGCATGGGACGCGGGTTCGTGCCCCGGTCCGGGAGGGTCCCACGTGCCGTGGAGCGGCTGGGCCCGTGAGCACCCTCCCCCCTCCCCCCAAAAAAAAGGTACCTAAGAGAACAATGTCTGACCCAAAGGAGTGGTTCTCTAATGCATAAATATGAGTCCTGTGGCACTGGTTTAGGGAAGATAAGTTTAGATGGTGTGGGGATGGGTCCTAGCACTGCCTCTGAAATCACCCTGCCTAAGAAGGTTTCTACTTAATATACATAACTGAGGAGTAATAGACTCCTTCTACGGCTACGTAGGAAACCAGGTCTTGCTGATAGCAGATGTGCGCGAAAGGAATACCGCCTGCTGGTACCGTCGTAGAGCATGGTCAGGGTCCAGAGTTCATTGCATACGCTGTCTCTGCTGCTCCGCTCCAGTCTGTTTCCTCACGTGCCCAGTGTGCCGCCAGCCTCCTAGGGGTATTGCATGTGAAATTTCTCTCCCTCTCCCCACCCCCTGCCTCTGTGTCTGTATAGTGTGATATAAACATTGGTTGCTGATATTATTTCTGATTTCCTGTGGTCTTGCTCCCTTAGAGTAAGTAGTCTTAGGGCAACACTTCATAATAACTGGTATTTATGGAGCACTTATTATGTGCAGGAAGTACGTTAGTATTTAACATGAGTTATTACACTCATGCCTTGGGTCTCAGGATTTGAAAAGCAGAATAAAGGATAGGAACAGTCTCCCCCCCGTTCCTTGTTCCCGGGTCTCCCTTCGCCACTGAAGACCTTCAGAGGTGGAGGTGGAGGAGAAGAGGAAGGTGCTAGCATTGGACTAAGGGAAGCTGGAGTGATGTTTTAGAGGGGGAGAGGGCCGGGGAGGTGCCAAAAGAAAGAGAAAGAAGGGGAGAGTGAGCTGGATGCTTGTGTTTGCCCCTTGGGGCCAGTCCCCACCTTCACCTGCTCTGTGCTCAGAGGCTGCCCCCCTGCCCCAGGTGGGTTCAGGAAACGGGGAAACCGGCAGGGAATGAGGGTAGGAGGAGTGAGAGGTTGGGTGCTTATTCCCTGCCCCTCACACAGGCTGGCTGTGACCCCCTGCCGAAGCCTGCATCACCTCTCCAGGTTCCGGAGATGTTCCCCCCTGCCTTTCCCGGTCTCGGTGTTATACCACATCCTGTGTGGCCAGCCCCAGGGCCCTGCACCACCCTTGGCTGGTCTCTTTACACTCTGTGCTCAGCTTTGTAAATTGTCCCTTTTGGAAACTCTCCTCGGTTACCCGTTTGGGTATCCTATCTCCCTGGGACCCTGACACGCAGATAGGAGGGTTCTCAGCTCAGAGGGCAGAGCATGGCTGAACGTATAAAGTCCCAAGGGGCACAAAGGAGGGGCCACCCCTGCTGCCTCGCTGACCGGTTCTCTGGCCCCCCAGCTGCGGCTTCCGGAGTGGGAAGCTCATGTCTCTGGGCTGGAATGCGGGAGGTGGGGAAGGTCATGGGCTTCTCCGTTGCCTTCCAGGTCAGCCCTCTAACCCGTTCTTTGCAGGAAAATCTGTTTGTATTGGGAAGCCCACATTCTGGGCACACGAATTTGGTGCCCAGATGGCGCCTGAACTGACAAAAGCCCAGCACACTGACAGGACCTGCAGACACATGGGTAAATATTTTGCCTTTTTTCTTAGGCAATATTTGAGTCTTTCAAATTTAATTGCTGTCATAGGCAGGATGCTTGCATCCTTGAGGCAAAGCAAATAGTGAGGGCCTCCAGCGGGGCTGCTGGGAAGTTCTCCAGCCAGGCTTCCTGGCCAGCTGCCCGCGGTGCCTGTCCGTCAGCTCCTTGCTCTTGTCGAGTGTCAGGTGGCCTCTTCCCTCACTGGCTGGGTGTGCTGGGGGTGAGGGAGGCTCAGGGAGCCTGGAACCTGTGGCCACTTGTTGAGTATGTTTTGAGGCTGAGAGAACCTGGTCTTAGCCAGGAAATCAGGTACTTTTCTCAGACACGAAGGACAGGCACCAATCTAGCTCTTACCAGTGGGATCCTGTGTCGGGTCTCCCAAGCTGGGTCCAGGGAGGATTTTGTTTGATCTTGAAATCACGGGATGTAGGGTGGCTGCTAGTTTGCATGACATCTTTCTGCAAATTAGACAAAGGCAGCCTCTCTGCCAGGGACATCTCCCGCATACCCCACCAGGGTGCATGTCCTGGCAAGCAGAGCAGCAGCTGGGCTTCAGCACCTAGGTACCCTCGGGAGGTGCCCTTATACAGTGCGTAACCTGCTCAACTGCGTATGTCCCAGGTAGTTGCTGATGATATTCATGTAAAAACCCTTTCTCCCTTATATCTCCCTCTCTCCTTTCTTTTCCTGTTTATTCCACCCCAAAACCATTGACCTAGTTGTCCCTCGGATTACGTTTACAAAGGTCAGTGAGAGGCTATTCTATGTTCATGTGTGATGGACAAGCCTCTCCTTACGTTGTCCAGACAGGGAAGAGGTATTTGCTGTAGGATCCCGGAGTTCTGCAACAGTCACCTCCGTTTATTCATGATATTCTAATTTGCCTCAATTATTTTAATCCCTTGCACATAATAGAAGCGGTTGGATTCCTTGCCCACTGGGGTCTTATAACGGGTGCCTTATATTATTCATTGCTTTCTTCAAAGCATGTGTTCTTGGTGCCCGCCCTGTGCTGGTGGCCAGGGAGATAAAGATGAATGAGTAAGACAGGTCCCTGCCCTTGAGAAACTCATCATCCAGTGGGGGAGTGAGGCGTGTAAATAGATAAATTACAGCCCATTGGTGTGCTGGCTGCGGTAGGACAAAGAGCCTAGGGAGGGAGAAGGAGGGGACGTTGAATGCCTACTGCTGTGTGCTGTCCTAGATGCAGGAAGGCTTTGCCGAGGAGCTGGAGGTGTACCAGGTGAAAGAAAGGCAGGGAGGAGAGGAGGGACAGAGTTGTGAGCGGATAGGGCATTATCAGGGTAGGGTGGGTGGGGGCACCTGGCTGGAGCCTAGGGTGTGTAGTGGCTGGGGCCCAATGGAGGCTGGGACTTTCTGCCGGGAGTGTTGGGTTTATCCTGTGTGTGAAAGAGACTGCATTTTTCTGGAATGCATTTTCCTTCTGGGATGCGGTCCGAGCAGCGGTGCGGAGGGTGGCCTGGTGGAGGAGACTCCCATCAGATGCTTCTGAGTTCTCATCCTGGCACTGCTGCTCCCTTGGGCAAGTCACTTAATCTTCTTGAGCGTCCATTTTCTTATTCGTAAAATAAGGGTGATCATCGTAACTCCTACTTAATTGGGTTGTAGAAAGGATTAGTAGGACAGTGTTCGTAACAGAGTGTCCCGCTGGTGGGACAAGTACAGAAGCCGCGAATAGGTTACGGGTGGCTGAGGTGTGGCTCCTTCAGTCCTCCCTGAGGCTGGACCGGACGCAGCAGCCTATCTGCTTATCCCGGCTGCCTTGCACACGTCTCTTCTACATGCGCCAGGGTGTGAGTAAAGTTGGAAACCACTGGTCTATAAGGCTCTTGGCAAGTCTCTCCTACCTAGTAAGTTCTCAGTAAATGTGGCTGTTTGCTGGGATCAGTCACTGTTTTTGTGCAACTATGATGGAGTGGGGACAGAGAGGGCAGGCTGGATTCCAGGGACATTTCTGAGACACAACTGACAAAATTTGGTGACCAGTTGGATGTCAAGGAGGAATGGCACCCCTGGAGCTGGAAAGCCTTGGGGATGACTGGGGTTTGTGATGTGGACTGGATGATGGGAGGAGATGCTATTAATGGAAATTGTTATGGAAATGAGGTATGAATGTGGGTTGAAGAAGCAGAGACTGTCTGGCAGACTACTTTTTCTACAGGTATTAGCAACTTAGGGAAGAAGGAAGACAGGTGTGGGGGCACATGGTCTGGGGCATGCGAGAGACTCAGGATGTTTGTAGGCTAAGGGGAAAAAGGTGGAGGAGTTGAGAAATTAAAAGAAAAATAGTGCATAACACTTTCCTCAAGCTTTGCCCCTTTGGACAGCGTCTGTCCCACTGGAGGAGTGTCTGCCAATAATGTGCAGTGGGCGGTTGTCCAGATATGACTTACAATAAGGCGCGGTCTAGATTACTGCACTCCGCCAGTTGCCAGGTTCCCTGCTGACAGTGAGCCAGGGATCGGACCATTGAATCAGGTGCCACCACTTATACATTGAAAATCAGTGGCTTGCAAAATGGATTACCATCAGAATCCATTCAGGTGCAAAACCAAATTAAAAAACCCCTAACCTTTAAAAATGACACCTTTCCTGATTGTTCACAATGCGCTGACACTGAGTTTTAACATCCCCCAGATAAGCAAGGGTCGATGGAAGAAGTGTCTGCAGGAGGCCAAGGATTCCTAATCATGCCTTCCTTTTGGAATTTGCAAACATGGCGGATTTATAAATTCATGCTTTGGCAGTTCCGTTAGATTCTCGAAGGTGTCGGTTCTTAAACCAAAGTGTGCAACGGAATCACCTGGAGGGCCTATTAAAATTCAGATTGCAGGCTCTACCTCCGGGTTCTTGATTTAGCAGGTCTGGGGACAGGCCTGGGAAATGACATTTCTAGAAAGTTCCCAGAGGATGCTGACGCTGTGATCCCAGGGCCACACTTGGAGGACCTCTGCTCTAATTGTAGGACTGTTTTGACAGTCTGACTAGCAAAGCATGCATTGATTGATAACCACTTGTCAGTATAAGTCCTATTGGGCCGGGTGTTGAGTATGTCAGGGGCCTTCAATTTTGTCCAAGAAATCTGAGAAGAGACTGGTTCAAGGAGATACAGATGGATTTGAGTGCTTTGTGTTCAGAGGTGAGGCTGGGCAGGGCAGGGGATAGAGAAAAGGCAAGAGGCCCCCTCTAGCTCAGCATTCCACAAGACAGCACGTACTACATGATTAAGGCCGAGGCCTGCTCTTTGCTGGTCTGTGCGTGCAAAACTCTAAACGTCTTTAGATGCCAAACTTCCTCCCTTGATATAAAAGTTGATTTTCCTAAGGTTAAACACACATGGCTGCTGCTTTCTTAACAAGCTGCTATCAGCCTAAACATCGACTCTTCCCACCTCTGAATGCTGCCAGAGGTGTGTTTTACTATCTAAATCCATGGCGTTTGATTTTGTCCTACTCTCTTGCTCTTTTGGAGTCGAGGTTATTACCTTGTACATGTAAAATACAGGCATCACCAGGCCCAATATGAAACAAGTCCCTTGCCCCAGGACAGAAAAATGGATCCTGGAGACTGCCCCACACCTGGTTGCTGCCTCATTAACTTTTGGTCTCCTGTCTCTCTTTGCCAGGAGAAATTGAGAGATGCACGTACATCAAATACCACTACTCCTCAGCCACCATCCCCAGGAACCTCACCTTCAACATCACGAAGGCCATCCGCCAGGATGAGTGGCACGCCCTGCGTAAGTACACCTGAGTTTCTTTCTCTGGCTGTGTGACCTTTGGAGGGCCCGGAGACCGGATGCCCGTCAGCGGCTCAGTCCGGATGGACGGATGCACCTCCGTGTGAGACCCGTGGACAGTCTCAGAACTCGGCGGCAATCCTTAAAGTGTCGAGGTCTGTGGGTCACAGTTGCCTCGGTTGGTTTTGATGGCACGGTAGCTTTTGAGGAGTTGGCTTCTGCAATTAAAACAAAAAACGACCAGCAGTTAGACGGTGATCAGTGGTCTTGCTTCGCCATCCTGGTAGGCATTTAAGAGTTCACCTCTCTGACCAAACCAACTCCTGGGATTCAAGTCCAGTGTGTCTCCAAGTTGCTTGGGGTGTTATTGTGGCAACCCGCCAACCCCTCGTGTTGTCCTCTGTGCGGGGTAAGACCTGCTGAGACCCGGTGGTGGTCGCAGGCAGCATGGCCCTGGGAATTTGCATGTCGGGGGGGTCACGAGGGGGGAGGGGCCGGTCCTCAACTTCCAAGTCTCTGTCTCCCCTAGAATGGTAGGCTTTGGGACCCATGTTCGCACGCGGTTGCTCAGAGAAGATCAGAATGTCTGCCTCCATTGGTTAGGGAAATTCTTGGTCAGGGATTCTCAGAGACTTAAATTATGATGAGAGGGTGACTTAATGAGCAGACAGAGTTGGTTGGCTGTTTTTACCTTTTTTCTGCTCCGTGGGGATCCACCTGCTCGTTTGTGTCGGGAAAGTTCTCCTTCATCACCAGCACTGTTCTTCATGTGAACACATTCTTCCTCTTATTATAAGCTCCACGCCGCCTCTGGTGCATTGGTCATTTCTTCCCGATTCTAGCTTTTTTCTCATAATGTCACAAGATTAACTTCCAGTTTATATTTATATGTGAAGGAGGCTCTTTGTTTCTTGATAACAAGGATCCTGTAATCGGTAAACTTTGAAGAAGGTCAGAACCGTCTTTTTTCTCTTTATTGTTGCCTCATCGTCTCTTGCATGCATGGGGCCCACCAGGTATGTTCCACTTTTCGGTTTGGTTTTAATCAAATCACCATAGCTTGAAGTGGGGGTCGGGTGAGAGACAAGTAAAATTAAACAGAGCAATCGTTCATTGGTTTCAGGAAAAAGATTCTGACTAGGTGTCTGGATGAGTGTTACGTAACGCCAGTGGCCCAAAATGATGTAGGGCAGGTATGAGCAGATAGGAATGCATTAACCAAATGGTTCTCCCCACCCCCCACCCCCGCCTGCCACACACAAGCTTTATCACTGCTGGAGACATGAACCAGAACCTGGGAACAGGGAGCTAATGTCCAATGGGCATCCTCAGGTGCTAGACATTGAGCTAAGCCTACCACCTACTCATTTAATTTTAATGTGAGATTTGCCTTAGGGACACTAGTAATCAGGATTATTCATTTCCTTTTTGGAGGGAGACATGTAAAGAGCCAAGTATATAAACCCCTGACAGTGACTGCTTATTTGTCAAGTTGTATTGGTCTAGGATAGTCACTTAATAGACACCTACAATGCATGTTCAAGATATATGGCAAGCCTGGTAGAATAACCACTTAAATATAACTTAAGCAATGCAGTGGAGGGGAGGAGCTTCATGGAATCTCAGAAGGAAGAAGTTGTCGGTATTTCGGCTTCAATTCAGATTCACTCAATTCAATCACAGTTACCGAGTTTTTCTGCGTACCAGGCACGTGGTGGATACCGAGGCCACAGGGAGCTCTTTCAGAGAGCTCATGTCTGGATGTGGAGGAGGGTGGGGAGGAGTGGAGAGATACATTTACAAAGCAAAAAATTACAAGGCAGTGCACTAATTACAGTATAGTATAATGGCTTCAAGCATTAAGTAAGGTAGTTTGTGAAAGTTTTTCAGCAAGAAGAATTATTCTAGCGTAAATTGCACAGATGCATTTCAAGGGCATCACTGAAAATATGTTACATGGTGTTAGCAGAGGTAGAGAGGAAGCTAATGCTAAGCTTTATGGACCTTCTCTGAGCCCAGTGTCTCCTGGGTTCTTGTTTTGAAACTGGAGTGCCCTTAGGTTCTGCAAAATTGAGCGTGCAGGCTCTGCTCTGCTGTGGTGAATGGGGGGGTGGGGTGCTAACAGATCTATTTTTAACTGATAAAAGCCATCTCAGCGACGGATACATGCAGAAGTTTTGGGCACCCCGTGTTGGGTGAAGTCGAGGCTCCCCTTTGGTGAGGGATTCATCTGCCTGTTTCACAAAGTGACCTGACGGGCTGTGAAGCAGGCAGAGAACGTTTGCCATTCCCGACATCGATGACAACTATTTTTAGCCAGAGAGCAGGCGAGCGTGGGTCGCACCTGAAGCTGCTGCTGAACCTCACTGGCCATCTTGGCACAATGGGGAAGTGTAGTAAATGTCAGTTTTAATTTTCAAAGGTCAGATATCGAGGACATTAGGTGGGAAATGGGCACATAAGCCCCCTTTGAAATTAAGTAGAAACTGTCAAAGATTAGCAAACCCCTATGATCAAGCTTTGGAAATTAAAAAAAAAAACAAAACAGACTCTGATTTCTTTATTTGAGAGTCCTGTATTGTTTAATACTGTCAGTGGGATCCAATAATTTCCTTTAATACTAGGTCGGTTATCGTTTTATAATTTCGCCATAATACCTTACATTCTGTACTTTTTCTCGGTAAGTAAGTTTTGCCAAAGCAAAACATTTGATTTTTTTTTTTTTCCTCCTGAAATAACTTCTGGTAACTATTTTGGACTTTGGTTAAACTTAGGTTATACCTACATTTTCCTCAAGAATTTGCATGTGGTCATCAAACACTGTTGTGGAAAAATTTGTTTTCAAATAAGCAAAGCACCATTTGGTTTAAAACTATGCTTTGGTTTTTGAACAGTTGGGCTTAACTCTCTGGCTGAGAGCTCAATCACCTTATGGTCACATGAATAGCAGGTGAAAGAATAAAATTGTCTGTAGGTCGCTGGGTTTATAAATCCAAGTGTAAAGAGATGATAACCAAGACTGGGGAGTAGAGGTTGGAGAATCAAGTGTGTGTGTGTGTGTGTGTGTGTGTGTGTGTGTGTGTGTGTGTGTGTGTGTGTGTGTGTGTGTTTTGGGTGGTCTCTGCTATGGAGGTTTGAATACTGAGTTTTCTGGGTGATTTGGCGACAAGGTTCTGAATCTGTTTTGGATGGTGGTCGCCGATGGAAGTGTTCGGTGCACCTGTTTCTCCTTCCCACCCTGGCAAGAGCTCCCCCAGAGAAGGCAGAACTCCTTCAATAGTTGGGACCGTGCCCTCATTCCACCCAGACCTGACTGTTTGCCTGGGGCAGCCCACCTTGACTTCCTCCCTGTCTGCTGCCTCCCATGAGATCGCAGTGACCCCAAGGGGCATTGGTCCAGCCTCCGTGGCTCCGAGGCCGCGCTGCACTCCTGATCTGCATCCTCCTGCCACCTCCAGGGCTGGAACGGGGTGGGTGAGTATCCCTGGGCCAGCGACGATGGGACAGTGGCTACAGGAGGTGAGCTTGGCTCCTGCCACCCTCTGGGTGGGTGGTCTGGTCTGATGTCTGGAGGATGACAGAATCAGATTGGCAGTGGTCAGGGGAAGCAGGCTGGCAGTACAGTGACATCTTAAACGGTGCCACTTCCTCCTCTCACTAGAACACATCCCCACGGGCTTTTCGTGCTCTGAAGTTCAGGCTTGGGTTGCTGTGCTTGTTTGGAGAATTCTGTGTCCCTGTGTAACCTTCAGGAGCCCCTGCGGCCATCCCTAGTGATTGTGCCTTTGCTTTCACTGTCACTGGTGTCCCTTTGGAATGTGCTTTCAGCACAGCTGGGGGCCTGGATGCTGCCAGGGGCAGGGCAGGGGGTAGGGGGTCCTGGGTGGCCTGTGATAGGGACTGGGCAGCCAGGGTACTGAGAAAGCAGGCTCTGGGAAGATGATGTTGCTGAGATGTGGGTGCTTCTGCAAGGAGGGGCTGGCACGGAGTGGAGCTGGGCTTGGGGGGCTGGGGGAACGGGTGGCAGGGGGCACAGCGGGGGGGCCTGCCTGGGGGCTGCAGGGCAGGTACCCACTGGAAGGTGTGAGAAGGGCAACCCTTTCTCACCCCCTGGTCTCCAACTCTGCTTGTCAGGGACTCTGGGCAGCTGCTGCTGAGTCTCCCCCAGGGTCCAAGCCCTGAGGCTCCCGAGTCGTATGCTTGTGAGCTCAGATTCTCTCATTGCACTTGGTGTTTTCAAGATGGAGGTTTCAGCTCGCAGTTGATTGCCCCTGGCATTCCGCTTACCTGCAATCACATCCCCTCGGTTAGAGGCTGAGAGCCAAGAAAGCTCCAGGTTTTTTGTTTGTTTGTTTGTCTTTTGTTTTTTTTAAAGATTCCTTCTGTCAAGACTGAAAGTTCAGCTAATTAAATTGGGTGGTCACACAGCACACTTCCAGCTGGCCGGGGAGGGAGGGAGAGATGGTCTCCTCCCCCTGACACACCCCGCCATCCTCCTGAGAGCTCACTCCCCACCCCCAGTGACCCACAAACACAGCCTCACACAGTAGCTTTGCAAAGTGGAATCAGAAGCAATATGATATGTAGTTAAAGAGGGAGGGAGAAGAGGAGGGAAAGGGCACTGGGGGAGGGAGGGAGCAGAGACGGAGGCTTCGTGGAGAAGGAGCGAGGACATTTCAGTGGATGTGCTGCTAAGAGGGAGAAGAAATAAAATCCAGAACTGTCTTGTCTAATGCACGCACCTGGGCGACGCGCTTGGCTCCCTGACCCCAAGACTCCTGACCACCCACCGTGGAGGCCTGTAGCTTAGCTCAGTCTGGGGGGACCAGCCCCACCCAGGCTGTGCATGGTAGGACGCCCAGCCCGTCTGCTAATCTGCTGCGGATCTTGGTGCCGAACTCTTCTCTTACTCTGCTTGGCCAAGCCCTACCCGGTTCCCCCTCTTCTCGCCTCTTCCATAGTCTCTTCCACACCCTCCCCTCTTTCTAGGATTAGCACATCCTGCCCCTGAACCCTGGTCTCCCTGGTGCTAAGACTCCCTCCAGCCAGCCCCAGGTACCGCCCACCTCCCGGACCCAAAGCTGATCCTTGCCCCTCCCCACTGGCACTGGCCTTCTGGCCCTGGACTTGTGTTGGCTTCTTGCCCCATGGCGCTTACCTTCTCCTTTCCTGATGGACTGTCCTGGCCCTCTGGACCAGCCTGCTCGTCTGCCCTCTGACCTTTACTCCTCCTCAGACCTCTGGCCTCACAGCCTAGGAGTTGCCTAGGTTTCTGGCCCCTTGTCCCCCAGCCATCCCTGGTTATGACAGAAGGAATGTGGTAGACCCGAGGGGTTGGGATGATACTAAGGGTAATTACAACAACGGTAACTACCGCTTGCAGATGGGGTAACCATGCCAGGGAGGAAGGGGCTGCCTAGAGGTCCCTTCTTGGCCTCAGAAGAATCTGAGACTCAGGATCCAGGTCTGAACTGCAGCAGACACCCTCCAGCTATTTTTCTTTGTTTTTGGCCGATGTTACGTAAAACAGCCTAATGAGGTAAACATCCTAGACAAGAGGCACTTCCACTTCGGTCCCCTGCAGTGTTGGCCATTTCCCTTCCCCTGCATCTGCCTCTGAGCCCAGCCAGTGTGAGGTTCTTACTGTGCGCCGTCTGCCGTGAGCTGTCTCTTGCTTGCAAGGCTGGCGTCCGTGGGGGCCATCCCCAGCAAGAAACCGTCCCCAGAATCGCGGAAGCTTGGTAGCACAGGAACTCAACTGACAGAGCGTCCCCGTGCATCGCCTGGTGTTCTGAAGTCTTTGCTTTTTGCAACCCATCCCACGTCTCTCTGCCCCCAAGCCCTTGCAGGGAACATTGTAAACCTTTCAGGATACCCAAAGCCTGCAGCCCAGAGGCTGCCCTATGCTTGTCCTTCCAGAGCTCCTGTGGTATTTTTGCAACAGGACGGGCGGAGAATACGCACCCCTTAATGTGGTATCACACCTACACCTGCTCTGGCAGCTGTAACCCATGCCAGGACTCCTTTCCTTCACGGCTTTCCCTGCCCGTCAAAACCTACCTCTCTTCTGTCCCGTTCCCTCAGGCTTCTGCTAGACAGCACGTTTACTAATTGGATGAACTTTTTTAAGGTGTTAATGTCTTCTTGGGTTACCTGTCCTGATAGCATTGTTATTTTTCAGGAGACTCCACCCAAAGGCGTGGCAGTGAGGTGTTAAAGGTCACGTGGAGATACTTTAAAATTCTAACATGTGTAGCTGTTGATCCCACCTACTTAGACGGTGGCCTGGCTAGGAACCAGTGGCGGCAATGGAGTGGACAAGAGGGAGAGTTTATTTTTATTTTTTTTTTTAATTTTTATTTTTTTTCGGTACGCGGGCCTCTCACTGTTGTGGCCTCTCCCGTTGCGGAGCACAGGCTCTGGATGCGCAGGCTCAGTGGCCACGGCTCACGGGCCCAGCCGCTCCGCGGCACGTGGGATCTTCCCGGACCGGGGCACGAACCCGCGTCCCCTGCATCGGCAGGCGGACTCTCAACCACTGCGCCACCAGGGAAGCCCGGGAGAGTTTATTTTTGAGGCGGCCTTAGGAGTAGGGAAGGGAGGAGGCCTGGACTGAGGGGCGGGGTGGAGTAGGGCACAACCTTTTCTGTTAAAGATAGCCAGGTACTGAAGCAAAGCTGAGAGCCACTGCGCTGCTATAATTGCAGTCTTCGAGCCACAGCTCATCTGAATGGGTAGGTCCAGTTTTGCGCTGGGAATTAGTTGGGAGTCTGGCCTAGAGGCATTCTCTTAGCTTCTGCAGATTGGAAGGTGTTTTCTTCTGGCCGAGCACACTGATCTGGACACCACAAAGGAGACCTGGGTGCAAGCCCACTGGCATCCCTCACCCATTTGTTCGTTTACTCATTCAGTATTCATGGGGTGCCTGTTCCGTGAGAAGGCCCGTGTTAGGTGCTGGAGGGGATCTTAAAAGGTATCCTGCTTTCCAAATTGGATGATATATTTCCAGGTGCCAACTAGGCAAGGGATCAAACTGCTTGTTGCTTAATGTTGATCGACTACCCAGAGTGCAGGCTAATGTGGCTGACACGCACACATCATGGGTCCCGACCTCCGCATTTAAATTGGCAAGAACTCATGGCAGGCGACATAAAGGCAAAACGTAAGGCAAAACTACCATATCACAGAGGCTTGGCCTGTTTTGTTTTGTTTTTTTTAACAGGCCAGGGAAAAGTGGGGATGGTCTAGGATCTGCTTTCTCTGGGCCCTCTAGGGGAATTGTCCCAGCTCCAGGTGCTGAAAAGGAAGCAGGCGATCCATCTTTCCAACAGCTCAGACAACAGAAGCTCACTGTGCAGGTGAGCTACAGCAGGGAGGGGGTGAAACAGGACCAGGAGCTGAGTGTTCCAGTGGGCGGGGACAGCTCAGCAATAGGGAATCTGGGTTGGATGAGACACGGATATCTGGGCAGCAGACACTTGTCATCAGGGCAGTGGGTCAGCAGGTACGAATACAGTAAGTGCTGCTTTGGGGTTTCAGGACTACATGATCCAACAGGCAAGAGGCTTGGCCAGGAGAAGACAGGCGCTAGTTCCCGAGAAATCTGGAACATTAGGGAATTAGAATAAGAAATAGAGAACAGCAACCAGGAGAGAAGCCCAGTTTTAAGGTCAGGGGTGCTATGCCTTGAACAGGAATGGGGCACGATCTTAGAGCAGCGGTCTCCAGGTGTGACCGGGATTGGCCCTGGGATTTGGGGATGAGGCTGCCGCTGAAGATGCTAGGACTACAGGGAGGGTAGGGGAAGAGGCATCTGGGAGCCGGAATCCCTTAACAGAGAAAGTAATCAGGCTCTGCATCGTGTGGCAAAGGTCCTGTCAGAGCTCCGCAGGTGTGGTTCATGGACCCGTAATATCAGCACCATCTGGGAACCTGCTAGAAACGCAAATTCTTGGGCCTCAGCCCAAAGCCACTGACTCCAGATCTCTGTGGGTGGGGCCCAGGAATCTGGGTGATTCTTAACACATTAAAGCTTGAGAACTCTTGGTCTGGAGGGCATTGAGGGCAGGGGGCTGTAGTGGTCAGTGAAGGCTCAGGAGAGGAGAGAGTGTGGGTGGGCTTTGGACGGGAGCTGGGAGAGGAAATATTGCATTTTGCATCTCACGCAGAAGCAGGACTTTTAAGTTATTTGTGTATCGGGTGTTGCCTGTTTCTACTTGGTTGTAGCTTTGGTAATTTAACTTTTCCATATTTCTGTCTGTTAATTGAATAAAACAGCATGGAAGAGGTGAGGTGTGTGTTCTTTTTTTCCCCTATTGTGGGGGCATCCTCCTGTTATCTAGCCCGAAATCTCTATCTTGTCTCCGCGATGTTCTCCTTTCAAAATGGACTTCAAGCTAGGGGACATGGCATTGAGTTCCGGCTCTGTCGCTCTCTAGGTGTGTGGCCCTGGGCAAACTACGTGAGTGTTGGAAACCCAGTACAGTCGTCTGTAAACCGGAGGTAATACTACCTGTCTTGAGAGTTTTCTAAAACGTAATTAAATAAAATGGTTCATGTGAAATCAGTCAGTAAGTCTGGAAAGGCTGATATCAAGTAGCATTAGGTGCTGCTGTTATCGGAGCACAGCTGTGCCAGGCCCTGGGTTCCCCATAGGAAATGGGGGAAAGGCTCTAAAATGATACTTCGTGGACTTGGGGGCTTTTCTGTTCAACTCTGTGCAGGCTGTGTGGGTGAGTGTGCCTCGTGTGTGGCTGTATGTATTGGTGGGTTTGCTGTCTGCGCAGGTGTGTGTGTGTGTGTGTGTGTGTGTGTGAGTGAGCGTGAGAGAGAGAGAGAGAGATGGGAGCTGGCATCGGGCGTCTCCAGTGAGGGAGTAGGAGGTGGCTGGACAGTATTATGTGCCGAGTGGCCACAGTGTGGCATATTGTGAAAGAGAGTTTAAGAGCGGAGAATGGGCAGGGTTGGGGACCCTCACTGGGATAGTGCAGCAGAAGCAGCTCTAATTTATCAGTTGTGTCCAATAAGCATGCAGTTCAGACCATAACGTGAGTCTCTAAAAGAAGATTTCCATGCTGAGTGTCTAAGAAGTAACATTTTCAGAGCTTTGAAGATAAATACACTGTGAGTACATTTGTATTGAAATTGTCAAGGGAAGTACGGAGATGATTCTGTCCTAACGGTTGTAGCCCACCCCTGCCTTCCAGGAAGGCTGCGGTTTCCACTCTGTACCGTGGTGAGATCCTCCTATTCCTGAAAGGAAAAGACACACTCCCAAAGAGGATACTGTGAGAGTGTTGGTATAGGGAAAGGAGGGTCCAGGAAGAGGCGAGGAGATGCTGTTAGGCTCGGGGTGGGGGGAGGTGCCGGAGGTGACGTTCCTGTCCTGGGGGGAGGGAATTCCTTATCTTCAGCTCCGAGCCCACAGTGGGCCGTGGGGTGGTTGCTCTTGGCTTCTGCCTTTCCCTGGTAGCAACTAGGAGGGACGAAGGGTTGCAGGGAGATGAGTTGGCCTTGGAGACAGCTGGTAACCTGCCAGCTGGGGGAGGGGGGGCCGCAGGGCTCCCCAGCCTGAGTACCTTTGGGAGGCAGAACTAGAACCCACACCTTTGTGGATGCAAAGTTCACGCTCTTTCCTCACTCCGTGGGTCCCCCTCGACCTACGTCTTACTGACACGAGACAAGCCGACTCACTTTTTCTTCTCCCCTCTCTGCTTGCTTCCCCAAATATGCTTTTTTTCATTATCCCAGAGGACAACTCAAATTCGTCCTCCAGCCGGCCCTCCCCCACCATCAGCTCCTTTCCCTCCATCTCATTGTCTAAAGTAAATGAAGAGCCCCTCCCCATGAGGAACCAGGAGAGCCCCCCCCCCACCATCCAAGAGCTCTAGTATTCAAAGGAAACGAAAGAAAGCTGTTTATTTGCCACTTCTCTGTTTTTCTTTTTCATTTAATTACTGGTATCACAACAGGATTTTTTTCTCTTGCTTTTCATTGCAAGTGTATAGTATTTCATCTACATTATGAGCTAAATAGGCTTTTGTGGACTAGTCTAGAAACCCAGTCATCATTTATAACAGATATGACTTCTCTGGAAATGGTTTCTGAATTCCAAATAACTGACTGACTAATGAGGTTTTAGAATAGAGCTCATTTCAAAGCTGGAGACCGTATCTACTACTTTCTAGGCAGTACGCCTCTGGATGGTCTTGTGGTCTCCCGTTTCTACATCTGTTGTTCTTAGGCTGGATCCCCCCCAAATTAGACACCCTCAGTGGGGTGACAGCTCAGACTCCCCTGTCCCTTGTTCTCAGCCCACAACCAGCTACTGATACAAAGTTAATTCATGCCCCATGATGTGTCCTGTGTAGGCTTAGCTGACATCCAGAAACCCAACCGCAAGACATCAAGCATCCTTGGTGCCTAGGTATCGTTCAGTCTCAGGCCCCACCTCTCAGTTCACGTTGGTAAAATGAGGCTATTCATGTAACGTTTCCCTGAGGCTCCTTGCTTGGGCATCTGGCACCAAATTAGAAATGAGCAGTTGGAGAGGGGAGTGTGTGTGTGTGGGACTTTCTGAGGCTGAGAGGCTGCAAAACATGGGTGTGGAGGTGACACCACTTGGGATGGACACAGCATTCGTGTTCCTCACACCACCACATCCCACCGCCTCACTCTTGGAGCATCTAGATGCTGCCCGGTTGCCGGGGAAACCAGGAAAAGGCACTGTACAAAAGCTACCTCCTCCCTAAGCTCCTGGGCACGCCCTCTTGGGGGTGGGGATAGAGGAGAGGGAGGGGCGCGTTCCTTCTGGCTCTGTGTGTGTGTGTGTGTGTGTGTGTGTGTGTGTGTGTGTTGGGGAGGGGGGCAATGCCGACACCCACCCAGCACCCGTTCCCACCCCAGCCTGGCTTTTTCCATGTGTCATGTTAGCATTACATTCTGCTACCCTCCCCTGGTTCACATTTCCAGCAGCTCCTGCCCCAAAGGGATCGTTTCATTTCCTGCAAGTAAAGATGACTTCTCCACTTCAAAAAGAGTAGGAACCTCTGGTTTGTGGTTAAGGTTTGAAATCCAGCTGCTATTTAGCTTGGCAGAACTAACAGAAGTGTGCAATTACAAAGATTACTAACTCGGCTCCATTTCCTCACTGAATTGAAGGAGAAGGGCTGGGATACTAAGTGTTGACAATTCCCCATCAGAGCTTTGTGGCTCTGGCTAACGAGGATCCGTCTTTGGTCATTCTTGGAGCGACCCGGCAGGCTCTTCAAGCCTGGTTGAGGGCTTGCGGTGTGCACAGCATCTGAACCGGGCAGTGAAAGAGGGGCTTTACACTAGAGGACATAGGGCAGTGATTATCACCTTGAGACGGCAGGGGCGGGCGCCACAGGGTGTGGACAAACAAAGCGCTGATTATTAGCAGCATCCACAGGAGGAAAAAGATCATCTCAGCCAAGGATAACGGGGCAGGAATCATGGCATTGAAATGGGCCTGAAATACTTCATTTGGTAAGTTTATTGAGTTCCTACCATTTACTGGGAACTGTTCTAGGCACCAGATGAAAGAGCCAGCAATTCCTGCCCTCATGGAGCTTGCATTCTCATGAGGTAATAACTCCCACTTACTGGTTGAAGCCTTAACACGGGCCAGCGGCCGTATTACATCCCCAGCGTGCATTATTTCACTTAAACCTCAATTGTCTTATGAGGAGCATAGTAGTATTATTACAGCTTATTGATAAGGAGACTGAGGCTTCCAGGAGTTAAATAACTCGAGGTAGAGCCATGGAGGGTGAGTGTTAACGACTTTATGATACCTTAGGAAATTCATCCATCAGCTCTGTCTGGGATGGATGGAGAGGAATCTGGACTCTGAGGGGCCTTCTGTGATGTTCCAGGCCTGAGATCACGGTGGTCTGGACTGGACTCTCAGCAGCAGATTATCTGAGACTTGGTAAAATAAGGAGGGGAGGCCACCCGCTAGGTGGGTGTGCTTGTGTAAGTGCTTTATGGGGAAGGGCTGAGATTCTGATCTGTGGACAAGGTCTGAAAGGAGCTGGTCTCTAACTCACTTCCTTACAGGGGCATGGAGACTGTCTTTATTTCGAGAACAACTTTATTAGCAGTAACTATGGGCTGAGAATATGGAAAGTAAGCTTTCCTTGAACTGTAGGGAAAAATTAACTATATTTTGTTGAGCTTACATTTCTCTTTCTGTGTGTAGAAATAAGGTATATCCATTACATCCAGAGCTAATTCAACTTTGGCATCGAATAAATGCATGAATCATACATCTCTTTGGCCTTCAAGTCTCAAGGCTAACAACAGTTTTCATTCTGTCATTAGACAAGGCCTCTTTGATCATGGTCATTAATCTATAAAAATTAGTTTTTGTATATATGTTATATTTAAATAAATTTAAATATACCAATCTCTCTGAAACTATTCTTGGGAATAGAACCGTCAACTGTAACACAGTTTGCAAATACACCAATTACTCAGGAACTCGGATTTAAGAGGATAGTTAGATTTTCTTCTGTCTTTGGATATTTAAACTGGATTCTCACCTAGAGATCATGAAGGGGGAAAAAAATCAATGAGGAGCTATTACTTACTCTCTGCAGAGGGGTTCTTCTGCCTTACCCGGTTGGAGCTGTGAATAATTCAGCATGATCTCAGGCTCCTTTTTCCTTTCTTGAGGTTGAGCTTATTAAAATTGCACGGCCCAAAGACACTGGTGAGGAAATGGCGGGCACCCCCCATCTCAGCTGTCAGCACCCCCAATCTCAGCCCACTCCCTGGGGACACTGGGCTGCCATCAGCTGGGGATGAACCATGGGCGAATGAAGAAAATGAGGAAGAGCCAAGTGTCTCCTGTACGCGGTAGTTCTTGTCCCTTCTCTCAGCGGCCACCCTGGTAGTGCGTGGAAATGGGATGCTCTCTCCATGTTCACTATTGATGAGCTTAGTCCTCACTGTCGGCTGCCTCATTAAGTATTAAGAGTTCACTGTACTCTAGGTAAGTGCCGAATAGACAGGGCACCCTTTTAGAAGCTTTTCCAAGACTAATTCATCTCCTTCAGTGAGATATGGAATCTCTAGAGAAAGCATCTAAACTAAAGAGTCAATTGATTACAGTCAGTGCTATGTTGTGTGTTTTTTTTGTGGGGGAGGGGAAATCTGATTACGCTACAAAAGATTTTTTGAAATAACTTTTGAAAATGCTATGGTTCTATTGGAGCATTTTTTTTTTTTTTATGAGTCAATTTATAAAGTTTCTAGGACCAACTAGGATTCACCTTGGAGGCTGAAAATGGTGAGAACCAAATGACTTTTAAAATCCTATAGACCCAGGTCAGATTTATTTAAGCGTTGTCAGGGAGATTGAAACTGAATGTCAAATCTGATTAATCGTGAAAGGAAGGAGGAAATCTGAGACAGACATCGTCATCAAGTGCTATTTTGGCAGCGAACATTTGCCATCTGAATCCTCCTTTAAGTCTCCGGTTGTAATCCTTCCCTCTTAACCACCCACCCCCATCCCAGTTCCTGTTCTTCCTCATTAGATTAATGTCTTCCCCTTCTCCTATTTTCTCTCTCTCTTTCATCAGCTTATTTCGTTTCTCCTGATGCTCAAGATGAAACATGATTATTATAAAAGTTTGATAGGAAAGCATAAAAGAGCAGAAAAACATCATCTAAACTTCTACTACCAATAGACAAATTACTGTTACTTCATATATCCTTTTGCATTTCTTTCCATGTTGTAAATCATACTTTTTATATAACTTTTTATTCCAATTTTTATTTATAATTATAAGCATTAAAACTTGGCCTCAAAACTTCTCATCATAATTTTAATGGCATCATAATACTCTACCATATGGATATTCATAATTTACTTAACCTTTCCTTTCAAGTTAAATGTTTATGTGGTTCTAATTTTAGGCTGTTATAATGTTGTAATGATAACCCTTGCGTGTAAATCTTTAACCGTATTTTTGATAATTTGTTGAGGATAAATTTCTAGAACAGGAATTATTGGCTCGAAAGGTACATACTTTTTTTTTTTTTAGTTTTAGTTTCTTCATAAACAATGACAAATTTCCTTTCAGAAAACTTGGGCTAGTTTCATCTTACCTAAGTTTACCTACACTGAAAATTCTTTTTTCACTCAAGTATATGCTAATTTAATTGATGAGAAATAGTAACTCGTTTTTGAAATTGTCATTACTATGATTATTAGACAGGTTGAACTGGAAGAAATGGTTCTGTTTCTCCTTTTTCAAGTTCTCTCTTCAATTGCTTTGTCTTTCCTATTACCTTACGTTTCCATCTTACATGAATTAATCCATCTTCAGGATGTATGTCACTTGGCTCCTCCTCTAGTCCCCCCCACCAACACCCCCTTAATCCTTTGCTGCCTCTTATAGATTTCCCTCTCAGGGCTAATAGGGTGATAACTCCTGGATTACAGGTACCAAGCCCTGACAGGTGTTGAGAAAATGAATCCCAGTAGCTACTTAAATGGGTTCAGGAACACTTTGGATTTTGTGGCTGTTGGAGTTGGTTAATGTTTCGTGCAACTGCAAGAGAAATGAGACCTTATCTTGCTCAAATCTGTATGTCCAGCATCTGGAACAGAGCTGGCACACACAGAAGGCAAGGTGCTCGGTGCATATTTGTTTAATGAAGGGGCAAAACCTTTTCAAGTTTCTACCTTCTTTGCAAGTGATTTGGCTCTCCTGACCCACAGCCCTATCCCTGACCTCAAGAAAAGTACAAGAGGGCTGCCGAGCAAATTTGAAATTAATCTACGTTTTGCAATTTGTACAAGAATATAATCAGATTCCCTCTCCAGAGGTAATCCGTTGATGGAATCAGTGACGGTAGTTACTCGGCATGTAGCCTTAAAAAATTGCTGATGCCTCATAAAAATAAACACTTGCCTAGTAAAATTCTGTGCCCAGTACTAGCCATCTATCTGTTTTCTTTTTGTATGAGACACGGTGTCTCCTCTGCAGCATGTCCGCTTCGAGACAGAAGCCAGGCCTGTTCCCTGTAGGCTGGGAGGGAGGGCCCCCTCAGTCACCACACCTGCGAGGTGGAGGGCTGCTGCTTTCGGTGGGAGGTGAAGAGTGCCATGGCTCTCATCATCAATGGCCATCGGATACAGTCAGCACTGCTTGTTGCTATACAGCTTTTTTTTTTTTTTTAAAGTAGAAGTGTAAGTATGAATTAAGCACCAATTAAACTCGTGTAAAGAGGGGAGCAACTTCCTTTCTTCCTCCTTCGCTAACTTTGATTTTTCGTTCTCCTGTCAGAAAGCTTTCCCCTAGCCCTGGGGTGTTGTGAGTCTCCAGTTATCCTGCTTTTAACGGCAGGCAGCCCCATGTCCGTCAGGGGCCCTGAGCCTCCCCTCCAAGGCCTGTGCGGATACACCAGTCAGGCCCCAAACCCGAGAAGTAAGAGGTTGGTAACGGAGACATCACCCCCCGGTTGAGAAAAGCTTGAGAAGGTCATCTGAGCACAGCTGTCAGCTGCCCTCTCTAATAACCAGGGGGAAAGAGATGATGTCAGTTCCCTGAGTTGGGAAGGTCTTCAGTGACTTGGAGCGGATGGAGGGAGAGTGTATTGATTTGCACGTGGTAATCCTGGAGGAGTCTGTCCATTCTGAGATTAGGTCTCCATCTTCCATCCTTTTCTCTCTAAGGGAGTTGGGGTGCCCCTCCTGTATACCTCTTTCAGCACACTTTGTACTTTGTATCGCAGTCGTTTACCGTAGTGCTTGTCTACCCTAGGGCAAGGAACTTGTCTTATTCACCTTTGAATCCCGGGGTCTAGTATGGCATCTGTCACGTAGTAGTCATGAAAAACAATCCTTTAATGAGAAGAAGCTAGAGTGTAAGAGCGGAGTTGTTGCCTGCAGGGGCAGCTCAACGCATAACGGTGCTGACTCAGAATTGTTGAAAGTAGAATTTATATCGCTCTCAACTGGGTGAGCTCTGTTTTGAGGAAGAATTTTTCTCCATTTTCCATATTCACTCTGGAAACCTTTCTCCAAGTGGTCGTCCCCCAGAGCTCTCCCTCCATCTCAGGCTGGTCCTTCTCGTGGGTTCCTATGCATCTCAGCACAGACAGACTCTGGGAGCTAAACTGTGGGTGTTATAACTCCCACGTCCCACTCGGGTATGTGTTCTGCCAGGGAGGAGCCTTAGTCTCTGGTCACACAGACGCTTCCAGGGAGCTCAGTGTTTGGAAAGTCCGGAGCACTTGGACCTTGTACCTTTGCTGGTCAGAAGGATGTTGAGAATTCCACGCATCCCTGGGGGTTCGCCCCCAAATAGTACTTCTCCCTTTGGAAAAACCGGCAGCACGTCGTTCAGCTTCTTTGACTTCACTGTGCCTCTGACTCTGTCCCATGAAATAGTCCCCCACGGAATTTCCAAACTGTGGTCCCAGCACCAGCAGCCCCAGAATCACCTGCGTGGGCTTGCAAAATACCCGATTCCTGTCCTGCCAGTTCAGACTACTGAATCAGAAGTGTGAGCAGGTCCCAGGAATCTGCATTGTGCTAGCTAAAGCTGGATAACTCCTGCTCTGGAGCATGGGCAGTTGGTCTCCCTGGGAGCAGTGGTCCTAAAAGATGTCTGGTCCAGATGGTGCCAAGGGATAGTAGTAACTGCTTCCTTTCTGCAGCCTGCTTCTTGCTGATCCATAGTTATATATAAAGCTTGTGATAGGAATTGTTGGGGTGAAAGTATGAATACGATGATGCAGCTGTCCTATATTGCTCAAAATACAAGATGTCTGCATTCATGCATGAGTCACTTTAATACACAGCCTGCTGCGGCAAATCAGTGCTGTACAAGATGGGGAGAAAGAGCATTTTTCTGAGGTCAGGATGCTCTGGTGAGAGTTTACTGGGAGGTAAGATTCAAATTGGACCCTGAAGAGTGGCTAGGACTTCCCAGGCAGGTGTGGGAAACAAAGGCTGTCTAGACCGATGGAGCCACTTGAGCAAAGTTCCGGAGATGAGGAGGATGCTGGGGTGTCTGAGCAGCGGGGAGGGGTCCCGTGCGGCTGCAGCGGAGAATGCACCGCGGCTTGACGATGGGGAGAAGAGACTGAAGGAGGGGTAGAACTCACATACATCAGGACTCCTCTGTTTGCCCAGGGTGGCCTTGAAACATTTTCTAGTGGGATTTGATGTGATCACATCCTCTGGGTACAAAACCTGGTCCAGGTGTTTGCATGGCCATTCTGTTTCCTCAATGTTTGGGTTACTAAAGTCCTTTATTCCTCTGTGTCATCTCACACCCCATGCCCTCAGAAGAGTTCTAGGCCATCTGCACCTCGGTGTGGCAGAGCTAAGCCTTGGTGAGAGAGCAGAGGACAGAGAGAGAAGAGAAGTGGTTTGGTCATCTCCGCGTTGTCCACGCTACTGGAGGGACAGACGTGGGAGGTGATAATCCACGACAGTGGGTGAGAGCAAAGGCGTTTATATTTGGCTTTGCAATGCATGGCATGATTGCTGGCAGCAGGAACAGCAGATTTACCTTCCTAATTAGGCAAATATTCAAATGAGCTGGCACTCCCTGAACACATGCTACCAAATTGCAAGGCCCTGTCAAAGAAATCGTATCCATTTTCATTTTAGTATTAATTATTGACATTAATACTAGTTAGAGTACTCTGGAGCGTTAGCAGTAAGAGATCCCCATCCTATTGGCTTCGACGGCAAATGGGCTCCCAGCTGTACATCTTCATTTGTGGTTGATTTTTTTATGAAGCTGGGAATAACCTCTACCAAATTCAGAATCATTGAATCAAGGCTTCTGATTTACTGTAGTAAGGGATGTGTTATAAATTGTATTGATAATAGTTTCCTGGTTGGTGTAGAATTCTTGCTCAAAGACAGATTTCTCAGTGTTGCGGTGTACACGGTAGGCTGGGAAGAGCCATTCCTGGTTCTAATTCCCTTTTGAACTTTAGTTTCCACTAAAGTACAGTCAGATGTAAATGATGGGCTGTGCTCTAAGCCCATAAGTGGACAGAACAGACGTTAAAACCATCAATAAAAGCATGCATCTTTCACTTATTCATCTCATCATGGAATTTTATAGCTAGAAGCAACATTGGAGATCATCTAATCAAACTTTATCATTTTAGTGATGAAGCCCAGAGAAAGTTGAAGATCTTGAGGCTGTAGTACTAAAAGTGTGTTTGTGGGGTACAGGCTAGCCAAGGATAGAAAGAAAAGTGGATTGGTTACCAAAACCAAACCAAACCCTAACAACCCTCTGAGGATAATGCCAGGTTGCTTGTCTACATATATTTTGGTCACCGTACTTCCTAGGGGTCCACGACGGAGAGGTACTCCTACTTGTGGATGATGTCAGGTTGCTTGTCTACATATATTTTAGTCACCGTACTTCCTAGGGGTCCATGACGGAGAGGTACTCCTACTTGTGGATGATGTCAGGTTGCTTGTCTACGTATATTTTGGTCACTGTACTTCCTAGGGGTCCATGATGAAGAGGTACTCCTACTTGTTCCTTAACGATTACCCATTGAGCCCCAAGAAATTGCCAGCCACCCTTTGAGGTCTTGGAGTACGCTCGTGAACAAGGTGGGCATTGCCCTTGCCATTTGGATCTTACATTTCCCTTGGACACACTGTGCTTTTCTGCTGGCCTCAGGCCTGTCTTAGACCCAGCTCAGCCTTCAGATCCTAGGTGTGTGATGTTCCTTAAGCTTGCCTGCTGTTTGGTTTTCTAATGAGAGCAAACAGAAGAGCACACGAGGGATTTTTTTTTTTTCTCTGTTTAATCACCAGCGAACGTTGAACTGGATGAGAGCAAGAGAAAGAGCAGAGCTGCAGTGATGTTCTCTGCTTCCAGCTTCTCAATGTTCTCTGGGAGGCTAGCCAAGCAAACACCCTCACCCAGAGGCCGCTGTGCATGTTGGGAGGGACTGGATAGAGGGAGCTCGGATCTCAGGAAGGGCTGGTATGGAGGGGGAAAGGAAATGGAGAGGTTCCCCAGCATCTCTGACTAAACCACGTGCAAGTTTGGGGAATTACAGAGATTAGGCGGAGGGGAACCAGACAAAGGGAAAGATGAGGACCAGCGAAGGGAAAGCAGATGTGCGAGTGTATGTGTGGCGGTGGTGATGCGGTTACCAGAGCCCCTGAGAGGAGTCTTGAAAGTCCTGAGCAGAACTTCTCTCTCCCCTGGGCACAGGCAGACATCACCCGCGGGAGGGGAGGCAGGCGTTGGGGCATCATATCTGTGCGCTGTGCACGTGTTGAAAGAAGATAACAGAGCCAAGTCAACTGCCTGGGGCCTGCACCTTTCCCAAGATACAGAAGATTATTTAAAAGGGATTGTCTCTGTCCCTCCAAGAACAGTTGCAGCATATGGGATGGGTGAAGAGCTAGAATAAAGTAATCCAGGGCAAGGGAAGGCCTGGGAAAGAAACTGATGAGACATGCCTTGAGAGTGGGAATAGTCAATGAGAAAACTATTGAAGTAGAAAAAAATAGGTAAATATTTATCTGATGCTCTGACGGGAAAGATTTTCTAAGCTTAAGGGAAATCACAAGGGAAAAGACTGATAGGTTTGTCTACATTCAAATTAAAAACTGTGCAGGCCAAACATTAATAAAAAATCATAAGGTAAAGAAACCTGGGCAAATACTTGCAACAAACACCAACAGACGAGACATTAGCTTTCTTAATACAGTAAGAGGGCATGTACATAGATTCAGAGCCCAATAAATAAATGTGCAAAGGATTTGACGAGGTTGCCTAAAAGAAGTCCAAATTTCTAATAAACGTGAAAAGTGTTCAGTTTCACCAAGTAATCTGAGATGCTAATTAATATAGTAATAACATCTTTCCTTTGTCAAGCAAAATTAGAGAACTCATTCATCGTTGGTGTGTCTAACTGATATAAGCTTACTTGAAATATATTTGGCTGTATTTATCAAAAGCCTTAGCCTGTTCTGACCCCTGGACTAAGTAATTTCACTGGTGGCGCAGTGGTTAAGAATCCACCTGCCAGTGCAGGGGATACGGGTTCGATCCCTGGTCGGGGAAGATCCCACGTGTCGCGGAGCAAGTAAGCTCGTGCGCCACAATTACTGAGCCCACGAGCCACAACTGCTGAGCCCGCGAGCCACAACTACTGAAGCCGCGCATCTAGAGAGCCCGTGCTCCGCAACTAAGAGAAGCCACCGCAATGAGAAGCCTGCGCACCGCAACGAAGAGTAGCCCCCACTCGCTGCAGCTAGAGAAAAGCCTCTGCGCAGCAACAAAGACCCAACGCAGCCAAAAATAAAAATAAAAAACTAAATAGAGGGCTGCTATCCTAAGGAAGCAGTCTGAAATACACATGAAGTTCTATATTCAAATTGTTCATCGCTAAAAACCGGTAATGAGCTTAATGCTCAAAAATGGGGGTAATGGGCTTCCTTGGTGGCGCAGTGGTTGAGAGTCTGCCTGCTGATGCAGGGAACGCGGGTTCGTGCCCCGGTCCGGGATGATCCCACATGCCGCGGAGCGGCTGGGCCCGTGAGCCATGGCCGCTGAGCCTGCGCGTCCGGAGCCTGTGCTGCACAACGGGAGAGGCCACAACCGTGAGAGGCTGCCCGCATACCACAAAAAAAAAAAAAAAAAAAAAAAATGGGGGTAAGAGTTAAACAAAGTATGCCTCAGTCATATGGTAGATGATGCTGTAATCAGTAAGTGGGATGTTTCTGCAGAATTTTTAAAACCATGAAGAAATGCTTACATATTGGATGTTAATTGAAAAAAGCAAAATGCAAACATATGTAGACTCTTTCCAATTAGAATGTTGCAAGGAACTGTATACCAACACGCAAGGAAAAGGGCTCCAAGGAGAGAAACCAAAATGTTAACGGTGGTTATCTCCTGATGGTGGGACTATGAGTGATTTTTTTTTTAAGAGTTTTTTTTTTTTTTTTTGTATTTATTCCTGTAAGCATGCGTGATTCACTGAAACAAAACAACAATAACAGCAAGAAAACCACATACTTTATTTGAAAGTAAGAAGAGGAGGAGGTAAATAGAGCACCGGGAAATGGGGAATGGGGTGATGTCAGTGGAGACACGTAGCCAGGAAGCTGAGTCCGCAAGTTGTGTATCTGGTCGCCAGGGTTGAAGCCCGGGAGTCGTGCATATCGTAGATGCAGGTGAGTCAAAACTGGAAGCCCAGGAATAGATCGGAGTCTGGATTGGAAAGGCCCTACTTCTCTGTGGAGGCAAAGGAAGCAGCTCAGGGTGGTCTGTGTTATAACCTCCAGGGCTTGGGAAGAGAGAGACCACCAGGCAGCCCCTGGAAGGCTGTTGCCCGTCCTCACCTGACTTGGGGTGTAATAAAAAGCCATACTTGTGATGTGTCTTGACTGTAAAACCCGCACCCCAAGATTCTCTGAGCTGTAGGCACAATACCTGTGCTATTCAACTGATGTATCATGGACCAGGTAGGGAGGTAACATGGCAGAGAAAAAATGCGCAGAGCAGGAATGGGAAGAGCCATTGCTGGGGGGAAAAATCACTCCTCTCTGTGATGGTAGCAGTAAGTGAACCTGGGCAGGTCACACCAGAGGGTGGCTGGGCAGCCCCGTGCCTGGTGTGCCTTTGCGGGTTACCTGGTCGCTCTGTGCCTGTGTTCCCCACAGCCGCGCTGAGACCAATAGCGCACACGCTTCCAGGGGTCTGTGTGGTGAGGGGTGCAGTTTGTGGTCAAGGAGCACAAGGAAATTGTTATGTCCCCTTGGAAGAGCTGAAGCCTTTATCTCTGGACTTCTTAAAAAGGGCTCTAAGTAGGTGACATCACCAGCTATATGTGTAGCTTAGCTCTTGGTGTCAGGATGTCTTTTCTTTGCCCAAATAAGCAGAGTTGGACAGATGTTTCACGGTAATCACCACAACTGAGAAGAGCGAGGGGGAACTGATACGAGCTTCATTTTTGTGTACGTGTGTGTGTGTGTAGCTGATTCGAATATCCTGACTTCATTCCTGAGCTCAAATGCTTGTACATGTGTGTGCACACAATACCCTTTTCCCATAACGTTTTCTTCATATCTGGGGATATCTTAGGTGGGTTCACTGAGAAGCGGGCTCTCTTAGTTCAGGCTGCTGTGACAAAAACATGGTGGACGGGGAGGCTTAAACAACAGATGTTTATTTTCTCAGTTTTGGAGGTTGGAAGTCCAAGATCAGCGTGCCTCCCGGGCTACAGATGTGTTCTGGTGAGGGCCCACTTCCTGGTTTGCAGATGGCTGTCTTCTTGCTACGTACATCTTCACATGGCGGAGGGCAGAGAGAGGAAACAGTCTCTCTAGGGTCTTTTCTTGTAAGCACTAATGCCATCATGAAGGCTCCAACTTCATGACATAATTACCTCGCAGAGTCTCCGTCTCCAAAACCCAGAGCGCTGTCTCTGGTCTTCCATGGCAGGCTAGTCTGTCCGTCCGCCCGCCAGCCCCGCCCCTCCCTGCGCGGCGCTGCTGGGCAGCCAGCCGACATGCTCCTCCGCCGGGGCTGCACCTTGGGAGGGTTTCAGCACGTGAATTGGGGGGGGGGTGCACAATCGTTCAGTCCATAACATAGACCTCGAGACTGAGCTTTGCATGCGGAGAGTTTACTGGGAAATGCCCTGTGAGGGAACGAGAGAGGGAAGAAACAGCTACATGGTAATGGAGTTGCGACGGGGACCTCGGCTGACCGCACAGGGGGCTTTGGAGCTGGGATAGCCCTTCAGAGTGTCCTGAATTAAGGCAAGGCATTGACCACCACATTGACCTGTCACTGGGTGCAGGCTGCTGCTTGGAAAGCGTCTAGCCTTGGGCAAGGCGGCTCCCTTTGGCTAAGGACAATGACCTGGGAGAGTCTCAGCTGTGAGCCTCAGTGCTGCAGAGGCATCTGGTGGCTATCACAGCATCCACTACAGGGGGCAGCAAGAGCGTCAGAACACCTCAGTTCTGACAACTGTCCACTGCCCTGGGCCCATCTGTGGGTTTCCAACAGCAGAAGAGCTTTCTTGATGGTTCTAGGCATTGCATCTGGGAGTCAGAGAGTCAGGGCTTGTCCACAGGACTTGGTGGTCCTGCTCCAGAATATCATCGACCTCATGTATAAGTGAACGTGGGCTGTTTTCCCCCAGCTTTTAGGGAGCTAAAGTTGGTCACTTTGGAGTAGCACTGTCCAATAGACATATAATATGAGCCATAGACTGAAAATTTTTAATAGCCACTTGTTAAAAAATGAAAAGAAACAGGTGATGTTAACCTTAATAGTGTAGTTTATTTTACCTAAAATAATCAAAATTTTATTTCAACATGTAATCTATTTTAATAAGTTATTTTAAAATTTTTGGTACTAGGTCTTCGGAATCCACTGTGAGTTTTACAGTCTCCATCTGGACCAGCTAGATTTCGAGTGCTCAGTAGGCACGTGTGGCTGGCTAGTGACTCCTGTATTAGATGGCTTAGAAAGCAATTTCTTTCTGCTATGGATTCCACCCCCCCTCCCCCCACCCCCCGATTAATAAAATGAAGGTTTTTTTGGAGGGAGTTTAGGAAGCCAGTAATTCAAATTCATCACCATTAATATTAAAAAATATGTATAGAGTACAGGGTTGGATCTGTTTTGTGTGTGTAGCACTAAGAAGGCTACAGCTTCCTTTTAGAGGCCTCTAAGCTTCTGTTACTGTGTTTGTTATTTAAGCTTCTAAATCTACACAGTCCATTTTCAGGGTCTTCTGGACTCTGGGTCAAGTTTCAAGAGATGATACAGTTTCTGATGAACTGAAAACAACAACAGTAACAGTAACAGACCAACAACAACCTGAACCTAATAATGTGAGCATCAATACCTTAAAAAGTCCCAAGATACTGGGATATTAGGCCATAAAAGTAGAAGATACTCTTCTCTCTTCCGTGGGTGATGATACCTTTACTTTCCCAAAGTAGAAAGTTGACGATTTTCTCTGTTGCAAATGAGGACAGGAATTTCTGTGAGTACAAATTTTGCTTTTAAGACTGTTTGGGGGTAAAACTTTTTAATTAATTGGATTACATTTTCACCCCAAAGAGAATGCTATGAGTTAGATCTACGTTTCTTTGACTTTGGCAAACCCCAGGATGGATTTTCCAGCTACAAGCACTTTTTGCTGTCATTTACGTAAAGCAGATTGCTTTCTTACCCTGCCCTGCTCTGGGTGTGCTTGCCTTGCTTTTGTTCGTTCACATCTCTGTTTTTCTCCTCCTCCTTGTGATTTGGTACCTTTCAGCTTTTGGAAAGTTCTCCAAAAGGTGGGTGCTGGCGAGGCTGTCCTTGGACTTTCTGCCCTGTGTCTCCTCTGGGCAGGAAGCCTACGGAAACCCTCTCTGTGAGGTCAGAACATCATCGCTTCCTTTCAGATCCCTTTTTGATCTAAAGTGGGTTCCTGCTTCCCCTGGCTCGTCTCACCCCAGAAATCAACGTGGCAGATTACTTAGAATTTATCTGACTCCTCAACTATCAAGCTTCGGCAAGATTTGGGCGTGGTGATGCTGCTTTCCATTAGATCTCTTTTTAAATAGCTTTGCCTTGCTTCCTTCAGAGCAGTGCTGACTGATAGAAGCGCCATGTGAGCCATATACTAAATTTTTAATTTTCCAGTAACTGCATTAAAAAAAAATGAAAAGAAACAGGTGACATTATATTTAATACTGTATTTTATTTAACCCTGTATATCCAGGATAACCTCATTTCAGTGAGGTTATTAATAATAAAAATTATTAGTTGAGATATTTTACATTCTTGATTTTCATACTAAGTCTTCAGAATCTGGTAGGTATTTTACACATCTGAACACATCTGAATTTGAGTGCTAAATTTTCATCAGAAATATTTGGTCGGTATTTAGAGTTCAAAAACTGTACAGTGGAAAATGTGGATTCCCATATCCAAGTTGTTCCAAACACACATAAAAGTTTTTCAGTAACTAAATTGAGTACTCTGCAAAATCAGTTTTCTTTATTTATCTGTGTTAATTAAACTGGTTTATCAGTGAAGAATGAATTGATTTTACTTTGAAGCAAAGTGAAAAGTAGCCCTACTGAATAACATTGTGTTTAATGAAAAAATACATTACTTTCATTTTTAAATATAAACTTAAGAGTAATTAAAATTGTGTCAAATTAAAAATTCATTTTCTCAATCACAGTAAGCCACAATTCATATGCTCAATTCAGGCACATGTTGCTATCTTAGGATATTTTAAAGCCCTGTTGAATTCAAAAGAACAAAATATAAACACAGCTTTATAGTGTTTTTTCCACAGTATCTCTCTGTTTGGTTATTTTCAAGTGTTTTGTTTTAAACGTGTGTATGTGTGTCTTCTTTAACTACCTTTCTGACTCTTTATCTGGGATTATAACTGCTGTTTTTCTACCTTTTAATTGCAGTGGATTTTTCCTGCCTTTCCGATATCGTTTTTCATCTCACCCTCCATCCAGCTTTTTTACTTCCTCCTTTCATATCTGACTTTCTTTATGAACTAGTCATACCGTGTATTTTTTTTTAATAGATTTTGTTTTTAGAGGAAGCTGTAGGATCACAGCATCACCGAGTGTAATGTACAGAGATTTCCCATGTACCTCATCCCCTGCCCCGCATGCACAGGCTCCCCCATCATCCACATCCCCCACCAGAGCAGTGTAGCTGTTACACTCCATCAACCTACACTGACACCTCGTTATCACCCGAAGTCCATAGTTTACCTTAAGGTTCACTCTTGGTGGTGTACGTTCTGTGGGTTGGGGGAATGTCTAATGACGTGTATCCATCACTGCAGTATCATACAATATTTTCACTGCCCTAAAAATCCTCCATGTTCCACCTTCTTAAAAAAATTATGTTTTTGTATTGAATAATTTTGAATTCCCAGTAGTTTAAAAAAAAAAAAAGGCAGTTTAGATTTTTCCCTTACTCTAAAACAAAATTTAAGCAGACCTAAACAACTAAACTCCTGGAACCCTTGATTGATTTCCTTTCCTTGAGGGTCATTGACTAACAAAGGGCGAAAATATCCCTGCTACTAAACCCATCCGAGGTCAGCTAGGCACTCTGTGTTGGGTCTTTGCCGAGAGGGCTGCTGGGATAGTCACTTGCTTTTTCGGTCTGACCCCAACGATTAGCTTCTGTTTTGAGATTTAAAAGAGCACAGAAGGCTCTCAGCTCTTCTATCCTTGCAAGGGGCGAAGGGAGGTCAGCTCTGCTTTGTGGGGTTATGGTCGCCATGGGAAGTGATAAACAGCATCTTAGCCAAGGATGTGAGATGCTTATGAAGCAGAGGGAAAGGTCAGCTGGGACTGGATGTTGTCATTGGACAAGACCTGGGGGGAGAGGGGACTGAGGCAGAGCCCTCGGGTTAACTTGGGCCAGTAGATGTGCGACCTTGAGTAAGTCATTCTCCTCCTCCAACCTCAGCTTCCTTCCTCATTGTCAGATTCAGCTGCCTCTGGTGGTCCTTCCACTGTATTAGCCTGTGAGTCCAGATCCACTTGTTTTAGAACACACTCATTCCTACTGCCAGGCAGGTGCCCAGTTACAGAACTGAGAAGAGGTTAAATCAAGCAGTTACACTATTAAAGGCAATGGGGAGAAGGAACAAAATAGTAGCTAATGTATTTCCATGTTCCGTTTTCACTCCCCAAATAATTCAAGTCTGCATGAGTTGTTTTTGCTCGACCCCTTAAGACCCAAACATGTATCCACCATGCACGCACATCCTCCAGATGCCTGGCCCAGATATGGCCTGGCACTCTGACCTTTCCTCTACAAATGGCAGAAGAGGCAAACGGGCCTCGTGGGATGTGGATGTCTCGGGAGCATTTCGCATAGTTCAGTCTTACTCAGTTTGCCACGTGTTTATTGAGTATCTACTTATCTTTAAAAAAAAATTAATCAATTTATTTTTGGCTGCTTTGAGTCTTCGTTGCTATGTGCTGGCTTTCTCTAGTTGCCGTGAGCGGGGGCTACTCTTCGTTGCGGTGCATGGGCTTCTCATTGTGGTGGCTTCTCTTGTTGCGGAGCATGGGCTCTAGGCACGTGGGCTTCAGTAGTGGTGGCACGCGGGCTCAGTAGTTGTGGCTCATGGGCTCTAGAGCACAGGCTCAGTAGTTGTGGTGCACGGGCTTACCTGATCCGCGGCATGTGGGATCTTCCCTGACCAAGGCTCAAACCCGTGTCCCCTGCACTGGCAGGTGGATTCTTAACCACTGTGCCACCAGGGAAGTCCTACTTAATTATCCTTAAACCTATATTTTTAGGCTCATATTTTGTGCTAGTCCCTGAAATAAGCATTTTATAAAGATCAGCTCATTGGGCTTCCCTGGTGGCGCAGTGGTTGAGAGTCCGCCTGCCGATGCAGGGGACGCGGGTTCATGCCCCGGTCCGGGAAGATCCCACATGCCGTGGAGTGGCTGGGCCCGTGAGCCATGGCCGCTGGGCCCTGTGCATCCGGAGCCTGTGCTCCGCAACGGGAGAGGCCACAACAGAGAGAGGCCCGCGTACCGCAAAAAAAAAAAAAAAAAAAAAAGATCAGCTCATTCACTTATGTGTTAAGATAGGCAGATCCTTTAAAATAAATTCACCAACACAGTTCCTATCATCCAGAAGCTCATAGAATACTTTGAGATATATAATATGTCTACAGGAAACAGTTAAGAGTCAAAGGCATTGTTTTATTAAGTGCATAAGAGATAGTAAGTGCTTCAGACATTCATGGAAGGGAGAGATCAGTTAGGACTAAAATTGAGTCATGACGATAGTTCTCATGAGATACGTGGAGAGGAAGGAAGATAGGTTTTTTTTTTTTTTTTTTTTTTTTTGTGGTACGCGGGCCTCTCACTGTTGTGGCCTCTCCCGTTGCGGAGCACAGGCTCCGGACGCGCAGGCTCAGCAGCCATGGCTCACGGGCCCAGCCGCTCCGCGGCACGTGGGATCTTCCCGGACTGGGGCACGAACCCGTGTCCCCTGCATCGGCAGGCGGACTCTCAACCACTGCACCACCAGGGAAGCCCAGATAGTTTTTTTGAGTAGGAATAATACGGGTTACAGTTTTAGTTATGTTTGACTGGTAGGTATATGAGAAATAAAAGACACACAGGTAAGTTGTTGTTGAATGAACAGATGAATGGTTTCAGGCTTCAGGTAGGGTGACCGAACCTAGTTAGGCTGTTGAAGGAGAATAGTTTGTGATGATGACATGTCCAGTTGGAGATGCTTGTGGACACCTGAACTGGAGTGTAGATGAGAAACCGAGGGAGGAATACAGATTGAGAGTCATGGAGTAGAGGTGATCGTGAAGTCCTAAGTAGGATGTGTTTCCTAAATGAAGGAGGAGAGTGAAGGCCAGAGTCGCGTGAAGTGCACAGGGCTTGCACTTGGGGGAAGAAGGGGTCAGAAAAGGGCACAGAGAAGGGGTGACCAGAGACGTGGGAGGAAAGCAAAGAAGTGTCACACCGAGGGGTCAAGGAGTGAGGAGGTTTCCTGGTGTGGCTGCCACCTGTGCCTCTTGATAGCGGGAGGGACAGCAGACCCCCAGGTTCTTCCGGATGAGGACGAAGAGAGGACTTAGTGGAAAGAGATTTGTTCATTTCATGCTCATAGATTATTTTGCTCAGAGGCTTGGATGTTACTGTAGGACGATTGCCAGGGTTGAGTCTTCTTTCGAGTACACTTTATAAAATGGAAAAACACAACAAAAAAGTCTCTGAGAGCCTATTGAGTTTCCAGCACGGAGAGGAATCATTGAGGTCTCAGAACTGTTTCCCTCCCCTTCCGAGAATCCTCTTCTGCAAACTCTCTTGTCTCTGCAAATAATGCACATATGTTTTCACTTGTCCCCAAGCTCAGATGCAGCCACACTGCATTCATAAGCCAGCTCCCCTGACAGAGCTCCATATTGTTTGGGAATGTCTGTAGACTTTCAGCTGAAATAGAAGCAGGAGAATCAGCATGCTATGAGCAGATCTGCTTCCAAACCTATCCCAAATCCACATTCTTTTCGTGTGTAAGTTGTCTAATTAATTTCATTATGGCACATACTGTTGTCATGTGGAATAAGATGTAAATCCACTTCCATTATGTAAACAAGCACTCTTTGGATCTCATTCCAGAACCACCATCAGACTGGAAAAGGGTTAGGAGGTAAGGATGGAAATAGTAGAATTGGGGAAATGTTTTGGGTTTTTTTTTTTTTTTTTCTGAATTCTGATTAAACCTGTAACTTCTGGAGATTTCTACACACTCAACAAGAGCCCGTCTGGCTTTGGTTTAGCACAGCCTACGTTTTGTTCAAATTTGTTTCTGAAGAGGTTCATTCTGACTAAGAATCAGATTCTTCCAGGTCCTAGACATCAATGGAAGAACGGCAGCAACTTCTGTGCATTTTTGTTGATGTTCATTTCAATGGAGCCATGCTTATTTTAGTTCAAATCAAATCATATCATCATATGTTTATTATTCCCAGAGTAAAATGGAATTGAAAAGTACTTACAGGTGAGTGACCCCTTGCCCTACATTGATGCAAGTGGCAGTTTTTCATTCATGATTTCAGCAAGTATCTATCAGGTCCAGTTTATCAGGCAAGGGGATTTTGAGACTACAAAAGGCTGTTTGGGGCTTCTCTGGTGGCGCAGTGGTTGAGAATCCGCCTGCCGATGCAGGGGACACGGGTTCGTGTCCTAGTCCGGGAGGATCCCGCATGCCGCGGAGCGGCTGGGCCCGTGAGCCGTGGCCGCTGAGCCTGCGCTCTGCAATGGGAGAGGCCACAACAGTGAGAGGCCTGCGTACCGCAAAAAAAAAAAAAAAAAAGGCTGTTTGGAGTGATATCTATTCTTCAGGAGCTTACAGCCTACGTGGAAAGACAAGAATAACTCAAATAAAAGGATTTTAAAATAATCTGGCTAAATATATAGAGTATTTTATAGTATAGCCTGTGTGCTTAGGAATTTAAAGGAAGTTATGTAGTATTAAGTGATGCAGTAACCAGAGACGGTTGCTTGGAGGAGGTTGTCATGAACTGGATGGACCATATTGGATGGTAGAGTTAAAACTGGAAGAAATCATTGAAGGTGGAAAACAGCCTAAACATATACAGAGGTACAGAGGCTTGGTGGAGGTGGAAAATTTGTGTTGCAGAGGATGAAATTGGGTAAACTAATTGGGGTTAGGTTACAGAAAGTCCTAAATGCCAGGCTTACCAATGCTGTGTTCCAGAAGGACATGGAACCTGCGCAGGTTTCCAGTAGGAGAGTGATGGCAGAGAGAGAATGTCTAGTCACCTCTAGCACTCTTTTCTCCATTACCAAGCATTATTTCTTTCTTTTTTTTTTTTTTTTTGCGTTATGCGGGCCTCTCCCTGTTGTGGCCTCTCCCGTTGTGGAGCACAGGCTCCGGACGCGCAGGCTCAGCGGCCATGGCTCACGGGCCCAGCCGTTCCGCGGCATGCGGGATCTTCCCGGACCGGGACACGAACTCACGTCCCTTGCATCGGCAGGCGGACCCTCAACCACTGCGCCACCAGGGAAGCCCTGGGTCTCTCATTCTTTTTGCCAGTGGGGAAAGGGAAAGAGGGTGAGCAAGGTGCTTTCTTCATCTCTGTACCTCCAGTGGAGGACGTAGTGGAAGAGTGAATGAGAGAGGATTTCTGGCAGCTTCTTCAACAGGTGGGAGCCGTTAGTACCTAGATGTCTCCAGTGTCTGATTGGAGGCCTGATGTCTTCAGGCCAGGTGAAATATAGGAGGCCGAGTTAAATTTGAATTTCAGATAAACAGTGAATAATTTTTTTAGTGCAAGTATATACTTCTACTGAAGCAAGTATAAGTATATAAGTATGTCCCCATTATTTCCTGAGACATACTGAAAAGTTACTCATTATTTATCTGATATTCAGATTTAACTGGGTGTCCTGTTTTTTTCCCCCTAACTCTAATAATCTGATCAGGATCTAAGGGCTTTTACAAGGTCCTAATGGCACCGTCACATCTACTTACTCAGTCCTCTGTTAATACAGATACAACCCATCTACGCCTTCCCTTCCTTTCAATTCTATTTCCATAGTACCCTGCAAGTTGTTTCTTAAGTCACAAATATTTTGTCGTGTGCACGGAGCTGGAATCTCTCCTTACTGTGATTTTCCAACTTGCTGCTGAGATTTCTGGAACGCAGACAGTGAGGGTTGTTTGATATCAGTGTTTCCCTCTAGGAAAGAGTGGAGGGCTGGTCTAGCTGGGAAGGCACCAATGGGGCTGATGGCGGAAGGGCAGAGGAATGCCTGGTTACGGGAGGGTGTTAGCTGATGTTGAAGCATGAACAGTTGGCAGTCACGTGGGAAACAGTGAGAAAACAAGCCTTATCGCGATGTGCCCGGCTAAGGGTGGCGTTGTTAGAAAAAAGGGAATATGGCAGCTCCCTGGAGTATTTTCTGCTGTAAACAGGAAGTTCGTCCTCTGCCATTGCAACAGGTGATGACACAATTTCATGTCTTCCCTGGAGATGCTTTTCAGAGTAGCAGAATTTGAAAAACAAATTGTATGTGGTTATATTAAACAGAATGAGACTCACCTCCATCTAATATCATTGTAATAATTCAGAGACAAACTCTAGGGGAAATGATTAATTCCACATAGGAGTTACTCTCTTTAAGGAAACAGACTGTAAACTTACAGAGCCAAAGGAGTAGTGGTGAAGTCATCTGAAAGAAAGGAAACTTTCAAAATGAAAGATTTTCAGGTGGAAATTGGCAATAATAATAATAATTACGGTAGAAACAACGACGATGACTACTCTTAGCTCAGTTACTGCTTAAGCAACTGTGCGCGCTTGGCCTCTTATACTGAATGTATGCACTGCTGCCGGTTTTCGCAAACGCTCTGCAAGGTGGCTGTTATTAACACAGTTTTACGTAGGTGGAAACTGGGTCTCGCAGAGTCACATGGCTGGTGAATGGTGCACCGAGGGTTTGAACTCAGCAGTGGCTGACTGGAGAGCCCCTGCTCCTCCGGGGTCATCTCAGCAGGCCTGGAGCCAGCGTGAGCGGCATGCGGTGCTGGGAACACTCCGGGAGGAGGGAACTGTGTCCTAGGAATTGTGAGTGTCGAGTCCAGAAATGCTCAAGCAAGGGAGGAATCCTGATTTGAATAAGGGCGCAGGGTGGTGGAATAATCGGAGGAGAAATCTCAGAGTTTGGAAGGTGCTTCAGAGTTCGCAGGGTCCAGAACAACCTGAACCACCTCCAGGCCTCACGTGTAGGCTCCTGGCCACCACGACCTCAGCCTTCTGCTGCAGCCTAATATGTCATCTGTGTGAACTAGGTACACAGCGAACTTACTGGATCCATCCCTATCACAGCCTGATGCCCAGGCTAAGTACATCTGAATTTCAGATACACAGCAAACATGTTTTTAGTATAAGTATGTCCCATACAACGTTTGAAACATATTTATACTAAGGATTTATTTGTTGTGTATCTGAACTTTGAATGTAACTGGGCATCCTGTCTGTTTATTAGCTGTTCCTAGTAGCGCTGGTCCAGACTCCTGCCTCCTTTTGGGATGGATTTCTGGCCTGCTTGCTTTTCCTCTTCAACCTGAATCTTGTCTGTTAGGCAGGTTAGTAGAGCTTCAGGTCACTTTTACAGCACTCATGTGTTAATTTACTGAATCTTCCTACTTAACCCTATGAGTAAGTACTATCATTATCATTCAATTTTATAGATGAGACAGGTGAAGTACAGAGAGGTTAAGTAACGTGTTCAAAGTCACACAGCTAGTGAGAGACAGAGGATTTGAACTGGGCAGTCTAGCTCCAGAATCAGTGTTCTTTTCCACTACCTTGTACCCCCCCCCCCCTTGTGTAATTGGGACAGAACCAGAAGGAAATACATTGAGACGGAATGAAAGCATGATGGAGTAGAGAGAACCGTTCAGTTACTGGAGCTCAGAGGAAAGAGCAGAGGGTGGAGTAAAGAGAACCTTTCTCACAGGGGCAGAGCAGGTTCTCTGTGTCCACCTTCCCTCAGTCCTCCTGAGACCTCCTGATAGCATCACAGTCTGCCTCTCCCCAGCCAGAGGCTCCTGATGAGCACTGGACCGCTCACAGCTCTTCTACCCCCTCCCCAAGATATGCTAAATCAGTTTCTCTTTCCCACTGTAGTGTATTTTTTTTTTTTTAATTTTTAAAATTAATTATTTATTTTAACATCTTTATTGGAGTGTAACTGTTTTACGATGGTGTGTTAGTTTCTGCTTTACAACAAAGTGAATCAGTTATACGTATGTTCCCATATCCCCTCCCTCTTGCGTCTCCCTCCCACCCTCCCTATCCCACCCCTCTAGGTGGACACAAAGCACCGAGCTGATCTCCCTGTGCTATGTGGCAGCTTCCCACTAGCTATCTGTTTTACATTTGGTAGTGTACATATGCCCATGCCACTCTCTCACTTCGTCCCAGCTTACCCTTCCCCCTCCCCATATCCTCAAGTCCATGCTCTAGTAGGTCTGTGTTTTATTCCCATCCTACCCCTAGTCTCTTCATGACATTTTTTTCTTAGATTCCATATATATGTGTTAGCATACAGTATTTGTTTTTCTCCTTCTGATTTACTTCACTCTGTATGACAGACTCCAGGTCTATCCACCTCATTACAAATAACTCAGTTTCATTTCTTTTTATGGCCGAGTAATATTCCATTGTATATATGTGCCACATCTTCTTTATCCATTCATCTGTCGATGGACACTTAGGTTGCTTCCATGTCCTGGCTATCGTAAATAGAGCTGCAATGAACATTTTGGAACATGACTGTTTTTGAGTTATGGTTTTCTCAGGGTATATGACCAGTAGTGGGATTGCTGGGTCGTATGGTAGTTCTATTTGTAGTTTTTTAAGGAACCTCCATACTGTTCTCCATAGTGGCTGTATCAATTTACATTCCCACCAACAGTGCAAGAGGGTTCCCTTTTCTCCACACCCTCTCCAGCATTTATTGTTTGTAGATTTTTTGATGATGGCCATTCTGACCGGTGTGAGATGATACCCCATTGTAGTTTTGATTTGCATTTCTCTAATGATTAGTGATGTTGAGCATTCTTTCATGTGTTTGTTGGCAATCTGTATATCTTCTTTGGAGAAATGTCTGTTTAGGTCTTCTGCCCATTTTTGGATTGGGTTGTTTGTTTTTTTGTTATTGAGCTGCATGAGTTGCTTATAAATTTTGGAGATTAATCCTTTGTCAGTTGCTTCATTTGCAACTATTTTCTCCCTTTCTGAGGGTTGTCTTTTGGTCTTGTTGATGGTATCCTTTGCTGTGCAAAAGCTTTTAAGTTTCATTAGGTCCCATTTGTTTATACATAGGCAGAACACTCTGTGACATAAATCACAGCAAGATCCTTTTTTGACCCACCTCCTAGAAAAATGGAAATAAAAACAAAAATAAACAAATGGGACCTAATGAAACCCACTGTAGTGTTTTAATCTTCTTCACCAAGTGGAGCCCTGACCAGCGTGCCTCAGGCTTCCTGGAAAGCCTTTTTCACATTAGACAGGACCAAATGGGTCTAATTTCACTACAGTCTTCCTGAAAACACTTAATGGGGGACATTTCTCCAAACTGCAGGCTGTGGGAAAGGAAGACCCGCACCCCCCCCACCCCCCACTTCATAGACCTTTACTTTGTATTCAACTTGGTGTTTCCCTAAAGGGTCAGCTTTAACAGTCTCCCTTAGGCCTGTGTGCTGCGGGGCTCCACCCTGAAGATACAGTGATGGGTAAGAGGTTCCCAGTCTAACTCGTATGGGAACCCCTCGGTCCCCAAGGAGGAAGCACTGTCTTTGGCAGAAAATTCTATGCCAGAGGAAAAAACAGACAAGCAAACAAACAAAAACACCCCACAGGAATCAGAGGGATGCATAAAAAAAGGACAGAAGGGGCCAGACAGTGCATGTGGACAGTTGTCCCGGGAATCACATAGTATGTGCATCTGGGAATGGGCCAGAGGGAGGTGATCCAAGATGCTACTGGACAGGATCAGGGGAGCATGAGAGGGTGAAGAAAGAGCACGGCTCTCTCATAGCTTCTGAAGTCCTGCAGCTGCAGACAGTTCAATTAACATTTATTGACAGGACCTACTAGGTGCATGATGTCGAGTTCCCAGGTAACTACGTAGCCTGCAAGATTACTGCGTAAGTAAAAATTATTAACACGTTAAACCATAATTATTAAGTAAAATGACAGTAATAACTCCAGAGCAAACTTATAAAGCAAAATTAGAGTGTTCATTACCCCAGGTGTAATTTCATTTATTGACCCCGTATTGTCATTAGCTGTTAGTTACAGTGCGTCCCAACCCACAGCACTCTCTCCATGGTTAACAGGCTCTCATTTCTTTAACTTATTAGTAGACTTGGCCTTAAGATGACATTATTTTTCCCTCAGGCTGCCCTCCCCCTGGGCTTTTCATCTGAGGATGTCAGCAGCTGCACCCCAGAGGAACTCATGAGGGGCAGCACGTTTTAGCCTTCCCAGGGTGCAAGGGAAGTCACAACTGCTCTTTGAAATTTCAGTCAACTTGATGCTTCTTTTATCATTTAATTCTTTTATTTTTCCGCTTAGGAGAAAGGAATTTCTCCAAGATTTCTATTTGCTTAAGGCTTAAAAAAATGGGATTCTATTATGCATTAGTGTTCTTTTTCAAGCTGCTTTGAGATAACAAGAGAAAGATTTTGTCAAGCTACAGAAGCGACTTGATGAGAGGTAGCTGATGAGACAGGGGAGGAGGGCTCCAGTGCGAGCCTATTGGTCTGTAGGCTCCTCTCCCCGCTAGGCTGACCTGGGGGGCAGACACCAGGCCAGGATGGGAGAGATGCTGAGGAGTGGGGACTTCTGCAGTAGAAGCGACTGGTCTGCAAGGTGAGGACTGGACTTCCAGTCCCCTTCCCCATTTGGGTGTCTGAGCCCTTTCGCCTGCATGCACAGCTGCAGAGGCTGGAGCTCAGGCTACCTCATCTTCTAATATTGTCCATGTTTGCTGTTCTCAAAAGGAACAAGGCAGCCATGTGAAATTGTGAACTCTTCAGTAATCCAAGGGAAACCTGTCAAAATGTGAGAGTAGCTCTGGTGGTAAAGCTGAGAATCAAGAGATGAGAATTCCTTGGGTCTGTATTTCTGTTCCTGTGGGTTTGATCTCTATCTGGATTGTGGAGGTAGAAAACAGACTGTTTCATAGATTGAAGGGTACAGGTTTAAAGCTTTGTGATAACTGTAGTAGCTAATGTGTTATCTGCTCATTCTACACATCTCCTGGATCTGCTTAGCTTTTGCATCCGTATTATTCTTGGATTAGGGTTGCAGGATGTAAAAACTAAAAGACACCATAGAGACTGTCTAGTTCAGTCTCTTTCTTGGAAGTCTACCCATGTTGAAGGGTGTCCAAAGTCACAAAGCCAGTAGTGGCACAGCTGGAACCAGGTGTCCTGACCCTCGGTTTGGGGCTTCTTGCTGGTTTTGCTTCGTTTGCCCCAGCTTCATTCTCTGGGCCCTGGGAAGCTGACCCTGATGGCCTGCATTACGTCCGGGCCCACTTACTCTCGGCTTTCCATCTGGGTTCGGTCAGTGGGAGGCGAGGCCGGAGGAAAAAGGTGGCTTTCTCCGTCGGCACCACGCCCCGCCTTCTGCATCCTCCAGTGCTGCAGTGCTGGGCTCCTTTAAGGCACGGGTCCTGCCGCGGGGTGGGGGGTCTCTGCCACTGCTCTGAGTCTTCCCAGAGTTCCCTCCCCTTTTCCCCCAGGCCTAGGGGCGGTGATAGCTTCCCTTTTGTTGCCAACCCCTGTCCCTTAAATTCTGCACTAAACTGTGCTAGGTGCCTCCCTGAAACTCTCTCCAGTCAAGTCCTCTTGAGTGTGTTCTCCCTACCCTGTTGGGTCCTGATGTTTCCAGGCACTTCCCTCTTCCCTGGGCTGTTGGACCTTAAATCAGCAGCTTCACCAGCTCCGGGCTTCTGCTCTTTCTAATCCCCTGAAGCAGGTGTATCTTGCTTTACACAATAGCTGTGCTCCGGAAACTGCATTAAGTTACGCATGTATTAGTTGAGCTCCTATTTTTCTATACTACTTTCATTTCAGATACACATTTTCCCTTCATATTTGAATGCTTTACAAAGAGTGGTAGCTCCTAAGACTAGGGACCTATAATCCCACCACAAATGGAGCAGAGAGCCTCCTCCTATAATAAAGCCTGCATTCGGATCCCGGGGCAGAGATAGGCGCCTTTTGGTAAAAGGAGTTCCGCCACCCTGTCCCCTTCTTTGCTCCCGCCAGACTTTTTGCTTATTTGCGAGTTTGGCTTTTTGCCTTTCAAAATGGTTTCAAAAGTGTGGCTCACGTGGCCTCTGCTAGTAAAGTAGAAAAGAACATTTCTAATGGGAAGGAAGGGTAGTTATTTTGTTGCTGTATTTTCTTGGTTTTATTTATCTTTATTGAAGTAACATGGACTTGTAACATTATATAGGTTGTGTGTGTACATTATAGTTCTACTTCTGTATCCCTACAATGTGCTCACCGCCCAAAATTTATTTTCCATCTGTCACCGTACAGTTGGTCCCTTTTGCCTACGTTCCCTCCCCCCGGCCCCTTTCTCTCTGATAACCACTATTATGTTATCTGTATCTAGATGCTTGTTTTTGTTTGGTTTGGTTTGTTCATTTGTTTCTGTTTGTTTATTCTTTTTAATATTCCACATATGAGTGAAATCATACAGAATTTGTCCTTCTCTGTCTGACTTGTTTCATTTAGCATGATACCCTCCACGTCCATCCGTGTTGTTGCAAATGGAAAGATTTCATCCTTCTTATGGCTGAGTAGTATTCCAGTGTGTGTGTGTGTGTGTGTGTGTGTGTGTGTGTGTGTGTACACATTGGTCTTAGCAATGTCTTTCTAGATCTGGCTCAGACAAGGGAAGCAAAACCAAAAGTAAATAAGTGGGACTACGTCAAACTAAAAAGCTTCTGCACAACAAAAGGAAACCATCAAAAAAAAAAAAAAAATGAAAAGACAACCTACCAAATGGGAGAAATGATACATTTGATAAGGGGTTAATATCCAAAATATATAAAGAACTCATACAGCTCAACCACAGAAAACCAAGCAAGCCAGTTAAAAAACATGGGCAGAAAGTGCTTTCTTTCTTAAGAGGGCAATGCCTCACTTGTGTGATTGGCCTCTGGGCACGGAAGTTTGGGCAACTCCAGCAAAGTGGAGAGGCGGTGTGGGTGGGGAAAGCGCTTGCAGAGGTAAAGCCCTAACAGGTGGTGCCCGTGAGACTAAGTGCCCCCCAGCGATAACTCAAAGTTCCTGGGCAAGACGGCTCCACTCCCCTTGGCTTCTCTTTTGGCTTTCCTTCTCGCTTGAAATTAGAAGCTTGTTTACTTCAAGCAGAATTCAAAAGGGATGAGTGAGAGAACTGAGTCCTGATCTTCACAATTCTTAGATTCCGGAATCTAAGAAAAGGTGACCCAGTTTTAGCAGCTGATAAATCAAAATCTAGACTTACCAGATACATAAATCAAGCGGCAGTCTTTCCCCATATGAAACGCTTTTTCATTTCACAATAAGAAAAGGTCTTTATATCCCCTGAGTATTTCAAATCACTGACTGTACCTGGTAGAGGTTAGGGAAACGCCAAGTTCATGTGTTCGCATCCACTGTCTTTAGAAGAGCAACCATTAGAGAAGAGAAGTAACTGTGGAGTCAGTGGGCAGATAGGATTCCATATACCAAGGCTTATTTTGCGCCTGATTTCAGGAGCATAATGTCAGCCCACCTGTGGGTCTTTCTCATTTTTTCCCTGCCCTTGGCAGGATCTCTGCCAATGGGATCAGGGCCCCAGAGGCAGGACTGGGGAACTGCAGCTGACTCCTCTTCATTCTGGGAGAAGAGGGTGAAGGTGTTATGAGAAGCTGCTTAAATGCAAGGCCAGAGTTCAGCCTTGAAGAAACTGGGGTACTTTGCTTATTGTTGATTTTGACAGGACTTTGGGATTGTGGAAGAGTTGTGTCGCAGGAAGAAGGCAGAAGAGCAGGGACTAGAAATCGCAGTTTCCAAACCTTTGATTTCATGAACAAACTTCCTTCCCCCCTAAAAGAGCAGCACTGTATCACAAACCCATCTTACCATTTGTGCAGCACGGGGGAACCCAGGTCCCACCTGAGGTATGCTAGGAAAAAAAGTCTCATTTAGAAGGGTCCCTTTCACTTGAAGATTTGGAGTGAAGAGTTAAGTAGGTGATAAGTAATTTAAAATACATTATTTGCAAAGTAATAAACACAGATATAACATAAAGTAGGATACAAAATTCAGAAAAAGTACTTCATGTGTTTGGATAAAACCATGAGACGTCAGAGAAATTTTACACTTACGCTGACCACTTTGGGGTACCCCTAGAGGTATGACTTCATTCTCGGGAGTATTTTCATTGAAAAATTAAGGAACTGTTCTAGAGATGAGGCTTCAAACAGTTCATAAAAGATAATATAGGCTTTCTGGTAAGGAAGCTTTAAGATTTATTACATTTAAAGGAAGATCATGTGACATAAGGTAAGTGGTGATCCAAATTCAGCCTTCGTCATTGAAAAGAACTGAGAATTCTCAATGCAGGTATAGTCCTATACTTAAAAAGAAACCCCAATTTTTTTTTGAATTTTTGAATTTTATTTTATTGATTTTTTAAAAATATGCAGCACGTTCCTTTTTTTAAAAACATCTTTATTGGAGTATAACTGCTTTACAATGGTGTGTTAGTTTCTGTAGGTTCTTATTAGTCATATATTTTATACACATCAGTGTATGCATGTCAATCCCAATCACCCAATTCACCGCATCACCCCCACCCCCCTGCCGCTTTCCCCCCTTGGTGTCCATACATTTGTTCTCTACATCTTTGTCTCTATTTCTGCCCTGCAAACCAGTTCATCTGTACCATTTTTCTAGGTTCCACATATATGCGTAAATATACGATATTTGTTTTTCTCTTTCTGACTCACTTCACTCTGTATGACAGTCTGTAGATCCATCCACATCTCTACAAATGACCCAATTTCGTTCCTTTTTATGGCTGAGTAATATTCCATCGTATATATGTACCACATCTTCTTTATCCATTCGTCTGTCGATGGGCATTTAGGTTGCTTCCATGACTTGGCTATTGTAAATAGAGCTGCAAGGAACATTGGGGTACATGACTCTTTTTGAATTATGGTTATCTCAGGGTATATGCCCAGTAGTGGGATTGCTGGGTCATATGGTAGTTCTATTTTTAGTTTTTTAAGGAACCTCCATACTGTTCTTCATAGTGGCTCTATCAGTTTACATTCCCACCAGCAGTGCAGGAGGGTTCCCTTTTCTCCACACCCTCTCCAGCATTTGTTGAAGAAACCCAAATTTAATGAACACGTTCCTTGCAGTCAAAAACTGGTTGAGTGTGGCCTGATTTCTGCACAATTGTTTTGATTGGGGCACAGAGTTTTTACAAATGCGTTTTGAGTGCCTGATTTGCTGGGGTGGGGCAGTGGATCTGGTCTTCTCTCTTGAGCCTCAGTCGTCCTCCTCCCTGTAGCCTTACATTGGGCAACCTCATTTGCTTTGATTTCTTGGTTGTCTCTTAAAGGCATTTGAGTGTGCTACCCTTTGCATTGATCACATTCTAAGCAAAGGCTGGGGTGAAGTGGGGGCAGGAGTTAGAGTCTTAGTCTGCAAGAAAAGAGAGCATTGGACTATGGGTAGCACTTCTGAATGGTTGGGAATGGGACAGACCAGGCACAGAAATTGTGGATGTGGAGGAGGGTCTCGAGTGCAGAAATTGTTAATCATCTATGGTCCCACAGCTAACCAAACAGCAGGACAGGGAGTCTAAAACCCAACAAGTAATCGAGAGTGGTGAGTGATCTTGATCATTCTCGCATCTCCCAGAGTCTGAGCTCCTGCTCTGCTCCAGGCTCTCTGTCCTTTCCACGATCCCAGAAAACAGAACAAGGACAAGGGGATGGGAAAGTGGAGTCCAGTGCTAGAGTTCCCAAAGTGAAAAGGGAGTGTGTGCTCGGTCTATCACAGCTGTCTTTTTGGTTGTTGTTGTATTTTTCTTTCTTTAAAAAAACCACTTCAGGTCTTCCCTGGTGACGCAGTGGTTGAGAGTCCGCCTCCCGATGCAGGGGACACGGGTTTGTGCCCCGGTCCGGGAGGATCCCACATGCCGCGGAGCGGCTGGACCCGTGGGCCATGGCCGCTGAGCCTGCGCGTCTGGAGCCTGTGCTCGGCAACGGGAGAGGCCCACGTACCGCAAAAACAAAACAAAACAAAACACCACTTTATTGAGTTATGATTGACGTGCAAAAAGCTGTATGTTTTTGGTGTTTACAATTTGATGGGTTTGGAGATACACCTGTGAAACCATTACCACGATATATGCCATAAACCTATCCATCACCTCTAACAGTTTCCTCCCACCTTCTTATTTATTACTACTACTACTACTATGATTATTATTATCATCTTATAAGAACGCTTGACATAAGATATACCCTCTTACAAAATTTATAAGTATACAATAAATTTTTTTGCCATTTGATTTTTAAAAAATTTTTATTGAAATACAGTTGACTTACAATGTTGTTATTTTCAGGTGTACAGCAAAGTGATTGGGTTATACACATATATTCTTTTCTTACTTTCTCTTCCATTATAGGTTATTACAAGATATTGAATACAGTGCCCTGTGCTACACAGTAGGTCCTTGTTGGTTATCGATTACAATACAGTCTTGCTAACTGTAGGAGCTGTGCTATACAGTAGATCTCTAGGATGTATTCACTTGTATAATAGAAACTTTGGACTCTTTAATACCTCCCGACTTCCCCTCCCCGAGGCTCTGGATGCCACCATCCCATTTCTCTTGCTGCCATCTCTCACCATCTGACAATAGGAGAAATTATCATCTTGCATCGCAAGCATCACAGAATCTTAACTCTTAGACCTGGAAGAATCTTGCTAGGCTATCAGGTCCAGCCCCCGATTCCAAGAAAGTAAGGTATCGTTATCCGCGGTCCAAAAGGCAGCTCAGGCCAGAAGAAAGCCTTAGACGCTTAGAATGTTAGGGCAAAGAGGACCTTAGAGTTCATTCCGTTCCCTCTCCTAATTTACAGACAAAGGAACTGTTTGCAGAGGATCATCAAGGAGAGAAGATAGCAATACCAGAGTTAGAACCTGTTTCCAAGCCAAGGCTCTTTGGACCACACCAGGAACCCTCAGCTGTCTTTTAAAAAGTGGCCTCACCTGGTGAATCCATTTGAGTTGCATGTTTCTCTTTGGGCTCAGCAAATGTCCATTTGTTCAGGCTCTGATTTTGAGTGGAATCTATAGAAAAATCAGGTTTGGTGCTCTCTTTCTCCCTCTGCTGGCTCTCAAGGCTGATTCCCTGAAACTGACAGGAGATATTTGGGCAATGAAATGACTTGAAATAAAATGGAGACATGCATGTGGGTTGCTTTAGAAACAAGGCAGAAATCTACGTTTTTTTCTCAAACAGGCAAAACCAATCCAATGGAAGCTTGAACATACATATATATATATATATATACACAAAATGTATTTCCAACTCCTCCACCCCCCTCACCTCCCGGTTTCTCTTGGCTACACACAATGGCAAAGCAAAAATGGAAAACTTGAAAAAAAAAAAAAAAAGTTGACAGCATTTCTGTGATTCAGCTGGCAATTTGCTACGGTATCCAGGGAGACAGTTTCTCACATACATTAGCATAATGTGAAATGGCAGCTAGAACCAGAATTTACTGCCTAAGCAACTCAGCCTGAACAGCCTCTGACGACAATGCAATTGAAAGGAAATCCAAATATTAGGCTTAAGTGACTGATGCAGCCCTGAAACCTCTTCATTTTAAACATAAGGGGTCCGGTGTGTTCCCTCATTTTACTCCCCATTCTTGGAGCCAGATAGCTGGGATTCCAGGTTAACAAAGAAAGCTATTGCAGCTAGTTGAGATCCAGTATAGCATTTGGCCAGCCTCAGCTCACTCCGGTCCTGTTATCACCAAAACACATTTTCTTTCTCTCTCGATTTTTTTTTTTTGAAATTTTCCATTTCTGTTGGTATCCAAATGCTGACATTTTTCCTTCCTGTATTTTCCCCATGAGCCTTGACATGAGAATGTATCTCCTTGCTCTCATTATCTGGACACCAAAGCACTGCAGATAGCAGCACAACCTTGAAAAGGGTTTTATTTCTCAGCAGGGGAACCCAGCGAGCCTGAGGAAGACATCCTAACAGGTGTGAATCCTGAAGATTCAGAGGTTGTCATGGACGGCACTCTCACTGGCCTCTGGCTTCCCCAGCATTCCTCTGGCTCCTCTTTTCCCTCCCTCTTTCTGTATAATTTCCTCCCCTGAGTTGAGGATCTGGCTCAGCAGAATGGTGACTAGGACATTTTTGAGGCAGATGAGACACATGGACACAGGTGGTAGTTTCCCAGGTATGGTTTTCCAGATGATATCCCTGTAATCTGCCTCCAGTCTGCCACCTCTGTGACTACCTATGCCAGACTTAGAAGTCCCAAATGCCCCGGAAGCAGGACCTCACCCATGTTGAACATGGAGGTCAGAGGACAGAGAGAGAGGGCTGAGGGGTCCATCTATACACACAAACTCAGAGATTGTAGATCATCAAGACCCCACAAGGTCTTGCAAGTGGACACAGAGTAACAATTTTAGGCTTTGAGGCTCAATTTCTGATGACAGGGAATGATCCAAGGATGCGGTTCTTCAGTTTCTTAGAGATGTCCCTAGCGCACATGGAACCCACCTGAAGGAATTTTCCCAATCGTCTCTGAAATGTTAGAGGAATAGCTGACAAGACTGTTCTCACTTCTGACACCAATTGCAAGTTCAGGAGCCCCCAAGAGCTCTCTTAGCATCGATAATTCACTAGAATGTCTCATAGAATGTTCTGAAAGCTGTTGTGGTTATGGTTTATTACAGTGAAAAGATACAAACTAAAATCAGCCAAGGGAAAAAGCACAAAGGGCAGAGTCCAGGAAAGTTCCAAATGTGGAGCTTCCCATTTTCCTCTCTCTGTGGAATCGTGGGTACCATTGCTTTCTCGGCATCAATGTAATGATAATATGTATGGATACTGTCAACCGTGGCAGCCCATTGATCCTCGGTGTCCAGGGTTTTTATTCAGGCTCCGTCATGTAGGCATGGTTGACCGACCACATGGTTGATCTCAGTCTCCAGCCCCTCCTGAGGCTGAGCTGATACCGCATGACCCAAAGCCCCAACTGTAAGTCACCTTATACTATCCTGCATGATGATAGGCCCCAGGCAGACAGACCCCTGTCAGGTGTTATGTGCCCTGGGCTTAGAGAATTGCCTCCCAGAAAGAAGCCCATGGCAAAGGCCGGACCTCTCTTAGGGCAAGGTTGATTCTTTACTATGCAGCCTGTCTTTAATGCCGAACCAGCTTCAGAAATCTGTTCAGTTAAGCCTGGGTGTTCCTGATCTGTATGAGGCAATTGGCCATTGTGAAGATGGAGGTGAAAGAACCATAAATGAGGGACTGGGATGAGAAAAAGAAACTGTAGTTGGAAAGGAAGAGGGGCTGCTGTGAAGACATGAACTTCAATACTATGTCTGAATAGAGTGGGAGACATGAAACCCGATGGGTTTGTGAAATTTTTCAGGTCATGATTTATTCTTTGATTTTGTCCACAAGGTGTGTGCTAAACCAAGGATAAATATATCTTAACCTTCAGGGTTGAGAGCTAGTTTTCCCAAAAAGGCAAGATGAATTGGGGTCCACAGGTAGAAATAATTTGCTCTGGAGTCAATGGAGGCATTGCTTTCTCTGTATGTTTATTCAGGCAATACAGAAATCAAGGGGCATAGGATGAAATAAATGGGCTATGTTTTGTAAGCATGTCAATAGTAATGACTATTATAAATAATAACGACTACCATTTATAGAGTGCTTCTAAGTGCTAAGCACTGTTAAATTATTTACCCACATGATCACATTTAATTATTTGGACATCACTGTGGGGTAGGTATTATCTGAGTTTTCTGCATGTGAAAATTGAACCTTAGTGTGGTACTTTAAGCTAAGTAATTAGCTTCAAGGATCACAAGTGACAGTTAAGATTCAAACCCAGGTCTTTCTGACATTGTGCTTAACCTGCTACAAGTCCTTATGATAGACGTAGTTAACGTGGTCTACAGGGTAGAGAGACACCTCTGATTTAGTGGTTTGATATTTAATGTGTTTATTTCAGAAGTGGCTTCAAAAAACTGTGCGTCTGCTAAGAATGAGGCTGGGTCCACCAGGACTTCTGGAAGGCAAGAAGTTGCTAATTACTTGTTTTTTGTTAGTTTGTTTATTTGTTTTTTGCGGTACGCGGGCCTCTCACTGTTGTGGCCTCTCCCGCTGCGGAGCACAGGCTCCGGACGCGCAGGCGCAGCGGCCACGGCTCACGGGCCCAGCCGCTCCGCGGCACGTGGGATCCTCCCGGACCGGGGCACGAACCCGCGTCCCCCGCATTGGCAGGAGGACTCCCAACCACTGCGCCACCAGGGAAGCCCCCGGAGTTAAGTTTTATTGTGTTCATATAAGTGGTGGGGACACTGGAGGTTCACAGAGGTTAAATGACCTGCTGAAGTCCTCATAACTCATGAAGGACCAAGAAATTGTAACCCCCAAATCCAGTGGTCTTTCTAGGACCCCAGGAACGACGGTGGGTACAGGTTATAATAGTGTTCCTCCAGCGCCCTGGCATATGGTCATGACGGCTAACAACTTCCCCTTCCTGACAGGAGTTTTTCATTGATTTCAGAGTGCATTCTTGTGATAACAGGTCGGGTTTCTCCAGCTAATGAGTCTTTGCCAGTTGCACTAAAGCTCTCCAGTACTGGCCCTGGATATGGCCTGGCTGGGGGATTGGGGTCCTCCATGAGCTTGTCCCGGGGGTCCTGAGGCTCCTCTTCCTTGAATTCCTCCTGCTCCATCATCCAGCCCATCTTGCAGCATGATCAGGGCTTCTCATGGCAGAGGCCTTAACCAGAGTGGCTGCTCGGGGACTAAATGAGATAAAGTCTCTTAAGTTTCTTGAGAAAAATGTTGAAACTTGGAACCCCTAAATGGTGCTATAGCTTTGAGCAGTCCCTCTTCTGATAGAACTTGTTCGGGGGTCACCTACCCTTGGCCTCCTCTTTCCTCTGTGTTAGGTTGGCCCTGGCTTCAAGCCAACATCCTCCAGGGCACAGGCATAGATGTGGGTATCCCTGGTTAATGTACTGACTTCAAGCATCAGGCTGAAAACCAAGCCATGTCTGCAGAGTCTGGAGTGGTTACAGAGCCTAGGGGCGGGCGTTCTACGCCGCAGCTCGGCTGGCTTCAGCCGCTGTGGAGCTGCCCTCTTCTCTGGGCTTTGCCGGCTTTCTTGCTCTGGCATCGGGGAGAGCCTCATAGTGAATTCACGCTGTGTTCTTCTCTGGGTCATGCTTTTCTTTAAGAGCCTCTTCAGGGCTGTGCTGGCCTGATTCTCTACTCTTTATCTTGTAACTGGGTGAGGGAGGAGCTGGGCTGACAACCATTCCACCTGTAGAACCTAGCTGGTACCTGCACTTAGCAAATGCTCAATAAATGTTCTCAAAGTTCCCCCTGAAAGTCAACACTGGGGCTATTAAGGGAGTATGAGGCTTGTTTTGCCCAGCTTGGGGCACCGTATCCTGTGCCACTCTGTTTATGCAGAGCTACAGAATTATACTGAGACCCATATTTCTCACTGGCCATCAATAAGAAGTGCAGTGACTGTCTAGACATTCACGATAGGATGGATTCCCTCAGATAGGAGATGTTAATGTCTTTTGATGACAGAGCTGTGGTCCCTGAAGTACTATAAAAATTGTGTGGCTTTAGGATCTAGTAGCAGCAATGAAGACCCTTGGGGAAACACCTGGTTCCACTTCTGATTCTTGTATGGTCAGTCCACAGCTTTAGGGAGTCCCTGGTTTGAGCTGAGATGCTCAGGTCGGCAGCTCAGCTCTGGGAAGAGGAGACTCCAGGATGATAAGAAACTGACGTTCAGGAATTTTCTATGAGTACATTCTCTTTTGATCCTAAAATCTGATGCAGTTTAGCAACATATATATTCAACCACCATTTAACATCATCCCTGTTTGTCAGATATATTCACCAAAAGTCATGTCACTACTTTCAGTGTTTTTTTTTTTTTTGGTATTACTGTTTTTACCATTGTTCCTGAAAGCAGCATTTCTAATTAAAATGTGGGCTTTAAAAAAAAAAACAGAGCACCGCATAATTCCAGTTGAAGCTTAATCAAAATGTTGCAAAGAAAGGTAAGTTTTCTTTCTAAGCCTTCTAAAAACCGAAGCCATAGCTCTTGCTGACCTTTGCTGCTAAGTGTTACCATGTCCTTAGGGCCACGTCATTCTCACTCTAGTACCGAGAAGAAAATGCCACTACACTTTGGCTACTCAGCCAGCCGGGCCGCCCAGATGTTCACCGGAAGAATGCTTCCCTGGTCAGCCTTGTCAGTGCCTCCTGTGCCTTCCAGAACTTCCTGGTTCTAGTTCTGTGTGTTTCTGCTGGACGGACCATCGTCGTTGTGAGTCTTGACACTAGCCCACAGGCAGCCACTTTGGAGGTGTGCTTGTTCCTGAGCGCTCTAAGACAGTCTACCTGACACGGGCTCTACAAGTCTCCCCTGGGACGTTGCAGGGACAGTTGACTGTATCCTCAGTTTGCCTGTTGCCCTAGTAACAGAGGAGTCCCTACCCTGCGCGGTTCCCTCATGAGGCAGATTCCCCCCTGTCTGTAGACGGCTGTACCCACGTTCCAGTGAGTGTCGTTTCTGCGTCGCTGGGTCTTCTGAAAAGCTGGGGCTGGGGACGCAGGTATGCTTCAAACTCTCTCCATGCACTCCAGCCTTCCAGCAATTGCTGTCGGTTGTCTTGGCCTTCAGGAACTCTGGTTTTCTGTGGCTGCCTGAGGGGAGGATCACAAAGCACTATCCGCAGGTATTTCCCGGCGTTGGTTTCCTTCTGACATTCCTTTTATGGGGTTTTTAAAAGAGTGTAAGTGGTTTAGGAGCTGGGCAAGTGTGAGTGGACTCCACTTGCAGTAGCCACTGAGGGGGGGACCCAAGTGCGGGGAAGAGTCAGACGTGCTGACCGTGACCCTCTTTTCCTGCGTCACTCCCTCACGTTCATTTTCATGACAAGCGCCATGGAGCTCCATGACCCATTTCCTTTCTCCAGTCGTAAGCTGCTATTGCAAAACAAGGTCCCTCCATTTTTGATCTCGGTTCTAGCACAGAGCTCAACCCAAGCGTTGCCTGTGTTCCTCTATAACCTTGAAAGTAAAATGATAGTTAACGTGTACTGAGGTTTTACTCTCGGTTCTGGGTGGTTCTGCTAAGTGCTTCATTTGCATGATCTCCTTTACTCTTCACAACAGTCCTGGGAGCTAGGTTCCTCTAGTATCCCCCTTTTGCAGTGAGAAAATGGAGGCTCAGAGAGGCCTAGCAACTTGCCCAAGGTCACACAGCTTGCAAGTGTCAGGATTTGACTTGCTTTCCCACCAGGCAGGACTGCTCTACTCTGCCTCACTTTCATGTCCTCGGACATATTGTCCCCTTTGCTCAGGCCTCCTTCCTTCCATGCTGCAGTGCCCAGCTCCACACCCGGCCCCTCTGTGGACACTGTAGACAGAAGCGAGCTCTTTCTTATATAGACTCCTGTGGCTCACATAGCTACTTAACCATTCACCACATTGAGCTATAGTGCACTTTCATGTCTCCGATCTCTAACTGGGTGGCACCTTTTCAGAGGGCAATTCCTAGCGCGTTTCGCTTCTCCTGCAGTGATGAGTATACATTCCCACGTAGTACATGTTCGACAAATCCTGCTCGTTGATGATGTTACTTTAAATTTGGGCCGTTGCCTATGAAGGCAGGAGTGCATTTTGCTGAACTGATGTTGTGCAGCACAAGTGGAGGATTTTTACTGACATCATTTACTTTCCCCCCTTATTTAGTAAGTAATTTACTTCTAAAACAAAGAAGGAATAATCTGTAGCTATTTCTGTGAAATGATTTATTACAAACAAGAAAAATGGTTTAAACCTGCTAAAGTCAAATCTATAAATAATGTTCCGTATCAACTCTGCTGTCTCTGGAGAAAAAACAAAATTCCCATTTTGAAACCTAATTTTGGGTCACTCCACCAGAGTCTGTCCCCGTGTGCTGGAGATTATGTCACCAGGCACAACCTTTTTTCTACTCCAAAGTTCAGGGGTTCTGAGAACTCCCCTCCTCCCCTCACCACCTCACCCTCCCTTTCCGGGATGTGACTTGTGGACACGGTAACAGTGGCTTGTGCTCAAACAAAAAATTCTATAGAAATGACCTTCTCAAACCTTCATGGCCCCTCGGATATAATGAGTGAGTGAGAAATTGAGACATTTTTGTAGAGATAGATATTAGGGCACAAATAAGAGACTGATCTAAGACATTAAAAAAAACGAAACAAAATATGGCATTCTACAAATTGGTAATTATTAGCCATCTAAACAGGTACTGTCTCAACAAACTGACCATTAATTACAACTGGAGAGAGACTGTGCATTTGTTTTCCTGCTCTCGTGTGCTCCAATTATAAGCGTCAAGCAGGTCTGCCAAAAGCTTCCACGCCCAGTACTGTCCCAGGAACCATGTAGGGTCCCTAGAAGCCCCTGTCCAAGTATCAGGCCTCTCCCAAGAGAAGACAAATTGAAAGCAATATCTGAATAAGTAAAGACACATGTGGCTGAAGTTTTTACTCATGTGCAGTGGGGCATCTAGATGACTTTGTCATAACACAATGGTGAATAGTCTGTCATGTGACTCTCCACGAGTCTTCAGGAGCTTCAGATGAAAGGGGACTGATGTACAGCGTCTCCAATAAAATAGTTGGAGATCATCTGTCCTTGAAACCCTGTAAGGGTAGGATGGGAGTGCCATCTTCAGCTTTGAGAGGAGGTGCTCATGGATGGGTTTCATTGAAGGATTGTTGGTGCTTGAAAGCAGGATAAAGGAGCCGTAAACCTCTCTGCTTGGGTTCATTCTCCTTGCCCATAATGTGAGTCGCTTCCTCAAGGTCCCTTCTGCATATAAGGTGCTACGATTTCTTTAATTCCATTGTAAGGTTCATGGAAAAACTGCGATACATAGAGAGCGCAGGAAAAGCCCTTTTTATATACATGCTTAGAGGAATTCATTACTGCTCCGTCAGTGACAGAGTGTGTATCAAGGCCTTTGTCTGGCATATGTGGAGACAGCATTGCTGCAGAGAACAGTACTTTGTGAAGGTCCGGAGGCATCTCCACATAGGATAGATGTGTTCATGGAAAGTTGCGTGGTAGCTGCATATGGGCACGTCAAGTCATATTTAAATACACTAAGAGGGGGCTTTTGTAAAAATCCGTGACGGGCCATTTTGTAGAGAGAATCCCATTTTTAAAGTAGATGATGATTCTTTCTCTGTTTTGGTTAATCTGAATGATCACAGATTTGCTCCAGATATTTTTCCTGTGTGATGGCCTATACTAGAAATGCTAAGGGAACATGGGGGAAATGCAGTGGGTCATGGCATGTGGACGCAGTGAGTCTCGAGAAGGCAGGAGGCAGTGATGGGGACCGGGGAGGGGGCTGGTGATTGACGGAGAGCAGAGTGGGTCTGGATGCAAGCAGCCTGCTTGGGGCGCAGCCACTGGATCCTATGGAGACAAGTGAGAGTCACATCTGGAAACATGTGGGTAAGAAGGGGGCAGTTGGAAGAAGTCTTCGGGTGCTACCCTTGGGACTTAAATGTGATTCATCAGGGGTTGAGAGTCCTGGGGGATATTAGGATTCAAGTAGAGCTGAATGAACCAACACATATTTGGTTCATTACCCTTATTCCTTATATCAAAGTATATAAGTTACCATCTCAAGAACCTTAACCTCTCGTTGGAGAGATAAGATATGAAAAGCCAGATAAGAATCAAAGATACGGACTCGAAAAATACGTACAATAGGGTCAAATGGAAAAGATCTGCTCTCGGATTGAAAATACCAACTAAGAAATTCTAAGAATTTCCTAGACTATCTAAGAATTTTAGTTGACTCCTATCTCACAGGAGTCAGCAGTACGAAATGGCTGCCAGAAAGCAAATATAGTCTCAAGCTTCAGGAATAAAGGCTTTGTGCCCAGGGCAAGAGGGCCGAGGGGCTTTGGCGCTCCACACAGCTGAGCCCATCTGGTGCCTGGCACACACTTCTGGGCGTGACATTTTGAGAGGCACGTGGAGATATTGCAGCGCCTCTCGAGGGACACGGCCAGGAAAGTGAAGGGGCTAGAAATCGCGTTGAATGAAGAACAGTTCATCCTTTCATTCTGTAGCAAACAGTCATGGGGTGCCTGCCATGTCACCGGCACTGTGAAATACGCTGGGGGTTCAGAGAGAAGCTTGTCGTCCTGAAAATTCTAAACGAGGCCTAGTTAGTCTGGAGAAGAAAGAACTTAGGTACCAAATGTAAATTAGATAGCTAGTGGGAAGCTGCCGCATAGCACAGGGAGGTCACCTCTGTGCTTTGTGACCACCTAGAGGGGTGGGATAGGGAGGGTGGGAGGGAGGGTGACGCAAGAGGGAAGAGATATGGGAACATATGTATATGTATAGATGATTCAGTTTGTTGTAAAGCAGAAACTAACACACTATTGTAAAACAGTTATACTCCAATAAAGATGTTAATAAATAAATAAATAAAATACGCCAGACACTAAAAATAATAATAATAATAATAAGTTTACAGTGTTATTTAGAATGCCAGAGATCTATATCATATGTAACGTTTAATCAATGTTACACTTTCTGTGTGTCAATATTTTCCCACACAAAAGTTTTAAAAATTATATTAAAATGTTTAAAAACTAAAAAAAATTAAAAATAAATGAAAAAGACAAAAAAACCCACAAAACCACAACTATGTAGAAGGAAAGTTCTAAGGGGTAAGATAAGGGCCAAAGAGTGGACATTAGAGGGAGGCAGAACTAGACCCCAAGTAAGGAAAGATCTTGGTAACAATCGGAGTAGGTGAGTGCTAAGTTGGCACTCTTTTTATGGGGAGATTTTACGGGTCTGTGAAATTTTAACCTTTGGGGAATACTGTCCAGTTCTCTTTCTGACTCAAAGGCTGTCATTGATGTCAGGAATTGTAATAAGAAGGGCTAAATTTGTGGTAGGCACCGCAAATGCTGTGGAAATTGATAGAAGGGAGAAGCGGCTGCTTTCATTCCTGGCAGCAGGGGATGTTTTCTTAAAAAGGCAATATCTAATTTAGGAGCTGGACTCAGCGGTGCGCACTCCGAGCTGGGAGAGATGGTGCTCTGGGTCTTTGAGGCTGGTGGGTGGGTGGGCTGGTGGACTCAGGCAGGGGACTGGCTGGAAAGGAGTTCAGTGGCTGCCGGGGCAGGGTCCCCACCCATGAATCCCGAGTCTGACCGAAGTGACCCAACTTACTGAGCAAAACTGCAGTGCTTCTGGGGAAGCTGGCCGTGAGCAAACAGCATGGGTACTTCTTAGATCACCCTCTCTGTAGCCGTCGGAAGCTTCCCCCTGCAAACCTCTGCGGATCTGCAAGTCGTCATCTGATACAGTTCTGGGGTCCTGGCAGAAACCCTCAGACGGAGTCCATTTCCCCTCTAGTGGCCCTTGTGTCACACACAGGGCTCTTTGGGTAAACGTGGTCACAAGTCCATTTCCCATGGCATGGGGATGTGGACGAGGGGGAGGGGCCTGGCTGCACCCACCCATCTTCCTGGGCTCATCCGCAAGGAGGGACTCCTGGTGGCCTGGCCTGAGTCAGATGCCCATCCTTTCCACCTGTCGCCCTGACTGTAATAAGCCTGATGATGAAAGCGGAGCCAGCTCGTCGCAGATTTGTGCTGTGCATCTGGGTGGGGGATGAGGAGATAGGTATCCCCCATGTTGGAGGGTCAGTGCTATTTCCAGAACAAGGGGAGGGGCCAGGCTCGCCGACCACGAATTGTCGGTGAGTCCACGCGTGGGGAAGTTTCCTGGCTGGGCTGCCTTCATAGTGTGGACTCCCTGCTGGCTTAGGCCAGTAATTAAAGCCTGATTTTTTTCATTAATGAGTTGAGAGGAAACAGCCCGAGCTCTTGCTGACGCAGGCAGGTCAGAGGCAGGGCTGTGTCTCTGGACACCACTCACAAAACTATTTCCTGGGGCGGCTTTCTTCCACCTGGAGTTGCTTTCCAGAAAGCATGCATTTAAATTATACTTTTTTTTTTTTCTTTTTTTCCTAGCAGAGATTCTGATTCCACACTCTGAGGGGGTGTCTGGAATTGGCATTTGTACTCAGAGCCCGCAGATGGCCTGCCGACCACCCCGGGAGGAAGCTGCTTTTGGTGTCTGTCGCTTCCCTGCTCCTCATTTTAGTCTCCCCTTCAGACTCTTAATATTTTTGTTTTTTGTTTTTTGTTTTTTTTTTTTTTTGAGATACGCGGGCCTCTCACTGTTATGGCCTCTCCCGGCACAGGCTCCGGACGCGCAGGCTCAGCGGCCACGGCTCACGGGCCCAGCCGCTCCGCGGCACGTGGGATCTTCCCGGACCGGGGCACGAACCCGTGTCCCCTGCATCGGCAGGCGGACTCTCAACCACTGCGCCACCAGGGAAGCCCAGACTCTTAATATTTTGAAAACAAATGGTTAAGTGTACAAAGTGAGCTCTTTCAAGGGGCTGGAGGAATGAATGCTTTTGCAAAGTGAAGCATAATCTTTTGATGAGGGAGCCCACTGTTTTGTTCCTTTTCCGCAGTCTCCCGGCGAAGGGATATAGTGGTTTGTGAAGGCTCCGTGAGGGGCTTTTTTTCCAGACTCAAGGCGCCCAGTTACTGGGGGCCCTGTGATAACTCCAGCCATTAGTATGACTTTAAGTCTCAGTTTTAAAATAGCTGCAGGGCTGCACCTGGAATGAAAATGAATTAAAAAGAAAATCACTGAGTGTAATTTAAATAGCGCCTTGGGGATAGGCTTGTTCTTCTGGTGCCGTCAGTTAGACCCACAAGATTTTTTTTTTTTTTTTTTCATCCTGAAAGCTTTCCAGAATGCCACTCACGTGAGCAGACACAGGGCTTTTGTCATCTTTTCTTCTTTGGGGTTTAAAAATATCATTCTGAAGGAATACTTCTCTATCTTCTCTAGTCATTTATCAGATTGGGCACCACATGGCTGACATATACCATCTGCCTGTGAGGGACCGGTGACCACAGTCCAGTAAGGTGTGTCCCTCCCCCCCCCAAGGAGCTTCCTGGAGAAAGTGAAGGCAAGCGCTAGTGGACCCCGGTCATGTGGGGATTCCTGTGTGCCATGGGAGGGGCACGGGTCCCTCTGCCTGGGGAGCCCCCTTGGAGCTGAATCTTCCACAAGGGGGCAGAGTTTGCAGTGGGGGGGCGACGGCACTTGCAGCAAAGGGAACCGCATGTGTGCAAAGGGAAGGGCATGGCGCTGTGGAGAGGCAAGTGGAACGTGGGGAGAAACGCAGGAGGTGTGGCGGGGCCGGATCAAGAGGCGACTTGTGTGCTGCAGGGAATTGTCTGGATATGATTTCGCAGGTGAAAAACAAAATGAGGAGAGTGATGTGATAGAATTTGCTTTTTTGAAGGACCATTTTGCCAGTGGAGGAGGGATGGTATTGGAGGGTGTGTGGGGTTGACCCCAGAGACAAGAAAACCTACTTGGGAGCCATGGCAGTGGTCCAGGTGGGCAATGAGGAAGGTTTTGAGCTAGGCCAGGGCACTGGGGATGAAGAACTGACAGAAAGAAGAGCTGTTTAGGAGACACGACGGAGCGGGAGGTTCTCTGACCTAAGAGGGAGTGAAATCAGGTGGCAGCGAAGGAGAGAATCTGGAGATGGAAATGGTGGTGAGGCTGGAAGAGGGCCCTTGGGTTTGGCAAGCATGAGGCCCCTGTAACCTTGGCCTTAACAACAGCAGTTTATTGCCTTGGGGGGTTATAAAGGGAAGCAGAATGTTTTATCATGATTTTTTCTTTAGCAACTTTGGGACAGATTAAAAGTCCTAAACTCTGGTGCCAGAAAAAAAACCAAACAACAAACCCCAAAAAACCAGCAGTTTAAAAGCATCGGTTGGGGGGGGGGCGGAGAGAGAGAGAGAGAGAGAGAGAGAGAGAGAGAGAGAGTGAGAGAGCGCGTGTGCGCATGCGTGTATGGCGGGAGAGGATGGAAGGGGAGAAGCAAAGATAGTATCCAACTGTGAAGGGTAAATTGTGAAATTAAGCCACCTGCTTGTAATTCATGGGGCTTTCCTTTTTGAAAAAAATCCCCTTTGCTCATTATTTTCATTCCAAATTCCTGAGGGTGAAAGACAGCTCTGAAGATGAGATGCCTGGTAAATGTGGAATGGGGGGAAGAATTGGGAAATTCGTTAATTATTGCTCTGTTTACAGTTCTCTTACAGAGTCCAAATGGTAGTTGACGACACCAATTTAAGCTTTATCTAGATAAGAGGTATTGACATAGCATGAGTCCCTGGAGAGGAATGCTAGTGAAATTCAAACATACTTGTGAATGTAAATTCAAACCCATACAGGATAGTAATCAAGGCACATCCTATAATATAAATGAACACTTGAAAATGCGGGCATGGCAGACAGCAGGTGATCCAAAGATGTTCTCATTGTTCTTTCTTTGCAACTGCATGGGGATGAGAAAGGAGGAAAGGGGAGAATCGTGAAGAGCTCTAATAATAAGGATAACTTATTAAACGCTCAGATGGTGCCAGACACTGTGCTGAGAATAGTTCATGAACTGTCGTCTTTAGATGATGTCATTTAATAGTTCCTACAGTTAATGAGGGAGGCACTCTTATTATCCCCATTTTGTCACTGAGGAACTTGGAGGCCAGGTGGGTCATGGCTGGCAAAGTGGGTGTCATGATCTCTGGTTACGGGCACACTGACCCTGTGAAGAGGAACAGCCGGGCTGGACTCAGCTCCTCCCCATTATAATGCACTGGGTCTCAGCTGCTTTATCAGCAGAAGGTGGAAGGTGGTTCAAAATACCCCTAAAATGCTCTTCACCTATAAAATCCAGCCAACTTCTTCCACCTGTGGTTGCTTTGCTCCCTGGCCCCGGGAATCCAGCAACTGTGTCCGTAGCTCAAAGTAAGAGTGACCAGTGGGAAGGAACATAATCATCCTGGCCTCACTGGGGAGAAAGAAGGTGAATTTCAGAGGAGAAATGTCTGCTTCCTGTAGGCAGCCCGCCCGACCCTGTGAGGTGCACCCGCGGGCTTGGGGCGTTCCCATCCTGTCTCCTGCAGCCAAAGGTACAGTTTCTCCTGGATGGGCTCTGAGCTGCTATTAATGTTGCATGTGTCTAGAAATCTTATCATTCACCCTTTAACTTTCTGTCTTTCACTTTTGACATGTCTTATTGCAAAGACAAATGTCTGAAGCATTTGTTGAAGTCCCTCATGTCTTTCCTGAGGCGACCACCGCATGAGCTCTTTGCCATTCTACTTCTCAGAACACAAGCTTTCTTACCGAATGTCGCTGGGGTGGAGAATTGTTTGGTGATGGATTAATGAGTATTTATTTTTTACAAAAGGATTTTTTTTGAGACCAGATGATCTTGGTATTGGGAAATTTCTAGTGCTGGATCCTCTTTCTAAGTGTGGAAGGGCTAGTCTGGAATGCCCAAGGATGATCCCGAGTGTTGAGCTAAGAGGTGGAAAGATGGCGGTTGTTCATCTGTTGAACACAGAACAATAACTCAGTGGAACAGCTGTTATATCGAGCTGGGCCCCACTTCCTTCCGCTGAACTGCGTAAGAATTGCTGCCACACACCTGCTGCTGTTGCTCTTTATTGAGTCTTGGTGTGCCAGGCACTGTGTGAAGTACTTATACAGGGACCGTCCCATTTAATCGTCACAATGGATGAGCAAACACAAAGGCTTAAGGCCTGTGGCTTGTAAAGCTCAACTATTGGTCGACAGCATGACACGTGATTTGAGAGTTGAGCTTTGCTCTGCAGGTTAGAGATGTTTAGTTTCCTCCTCATGCTAATACGTAGATTTTTCCATGACTTTATCTAAACCCTCCTTCAATTTACATCTTTAGTCTTTATCACCTCTTGATGTTGACAGTTTTATTGTTATTATTAGTAATTTCTTTCTAACTGCCCTAAATTTGTCTGCTTTAAGATTCAAGGGATGATGCTTCAGTGTGGCATTCTGGAAGTTGGTTTTATGACTGTCTTTTTATCCTCTTCCAAGACTTTCGGAAAACTTTGACGTTTGTCTCCTCCTAACATTTTATTTGTCTTGCAGACTCCTGATTTATTTAATTCGTCTTATGAAGGAGACTTTTCTGTTTTTGATGGTTTTAGCTGCCCTTCTCCAGACCTTTTCTGAGTCCATTAGATTTTTACGAAGAATTGAAAGTGAAAGTGGTATTTATCATAGAATGCCGGAGTCTTATTCCAAAGTCTCTTAGGACAGAACAATATAAGGCATAATATGGGGTCATATTGTGACCAACTTGGCTAAGTGTATTAGACAAGGGAATGACCACCAAGTACCACTGTCTGTTCAAATACAGTATGAAGGCTGAGTCAGATGGGCCGTTGGCCCTGAGGGGCTGGACTGGTCAGTATTGTCTCAGGATGTCAAAGGTGATGGGAGACAGTGTGTGTAATCGGAGGGGTTACGTAACTCTACACGAGGATTCGGCTGGGAGCCAAGCGGGTTTGGAGTAGCTGAGCGAGCAGAGCCTAAGATCAGTCAAGGACATTGGATCACAACAGAGGTGAAGGTTCTGGGGCTCATATTTTGGGGCGACTGGCTGTGAGATAAATGGTGAAGTCTTCCAGACTGGGCAGGTACACGGGAAAGCTCTTTCCTTAGAGATGGTATGGTAAGCTGAAGGTAATCCCCGATGTGGACCATATGGCCGCGGTACTGTCTTGTCTGAAGACAGGGGCTCTGGCTTCCCAGTCCCTTCCTCAGCTTGGGTCACTGGTTGTCCACTTGGGTCTGCCCAGCCTCGGGGAGAATTATGCTTGTTGCTGGACCCATGAATGAACAGACCCCTGAGCTGCCATGCGGAAGAAGAAGGTGGAAAGTTCTCCAGAGCTTTTTAAACAATTAGCATTCAGCTTGTTCCGGAATTCACCTGTACTGACTGTTGCTTAAAATAATCCGGCCAACATTTGGGGACTGAGAATACCTTTATGGTACTGGGAGCTTGTTACAAACCAAGTTTACTTTAATTTGAATTACAAATAATCACGGAGCATAGAATTAAAGGGATTCTTATTCTTGGAGGTGTTACAAGTTAGATCATCTTACATCTAACTGCCAGAAATTTCCTTGACGTCTTTGTTATCATTACTCACTGTCCCCTTTATGGAGGAGCCTCAGGAGAAGTTTCTCTGGGGTCTAGTCTCAGGAATAATTGTGCTTTTCTTCCCCCGACCCCCGTGATTCTTTGAGGTGGGTAAAATTATTCTAGTTTTAGAGTCGAACAAACAATAACTCAAATTGTTTAATAGATTTGGCCAAGCAAACAAAGCAGAGAAAGTGAGATTTAACTAAAGTCTGTCAAACTTCAAAGCTCTTCAGACTGAGAGCTCCTAATACAAAACTCTGACTTCCTTAATGAGGTAATGATGCAAGCCCACGGAAGGTGTGGCTTCTATAACATCTAATAAGTGGCCTTTCGGCATTTCTCTTACTTACTATCATTGTGAGTATCTCAAGAGAGTCATCATTCTCCTGGCCTCAGTTATTATTTTCCCATGCCCTGCGCAGCCTTTCTCCTCCACCTCCACGAGCGTGCATAAGGGCTAAATGTTATTTATTGTGCTTTTCTTTATTTCTTTCAATCTTTCTGCCTGCCTCCATCCATCCCCCCTTTCCTTTCTCCCTTCTTCCTACTTCTTTGGTAAATTTCCTAGTTAGTGTGAAGTGAATGATCCATCAGGTTACTCTCTTGTTGTTGCCTGCTAGAACAGAGAGCCAGATGAGTATCTGTCTTTAACAAGTGAGTAGAATTCGCTTTAACAAATGGGTAGAACTCTCTGCTGCACGTTTTATTTATTTATTTACTGTTGTTTGTTTGTTTGTTTATTTTTGGCTGCGTTGGGTCTTCACTGCTGTGCGCAGGCTTTCTCTAGTTGTGGCGAGCAGGGGCTACGCTTCGTTGCGGTGCGCGGGCTTCTCATTGCGGTGGCTTCTCTCGTTGTGGAGCATGGGCTCTAGGCGTGCGGGCTTCAGTAGTTGTGGCGCGCAGGCTCAGTAGTTGTGGCTCGCGGGCTCTTTAATATCAGTCTTACTTGTGGCTCCATTTTTAGGTCTCTTCTGTCTCTTTTCTTGTTTTCTTTCTCATATATCGGTAATTTGTAGTGTCTCCCTAGATTTTTGGTGTCCCTTTAATCAACCTTCAATTCTTTTTGGAATGAGACAGGGTGTAAGTAAATGAGTACCACCCTAGTTATCCCTCTCTCTCAAAATATGGAACTGAGGTTTACCTAGCCCAATTGATGAACCCCGGTGGCCTTCATAATCAACATATTCTCTTCTAAATACTCACCAGCCACCAGTTTAATACTTCATTCCATTTTGGGGATCAGGTTGGGGCTTCTAAGGGAGTGCCTTCCTCCTCCTCCTAATCCAGACAACATTTGTTCCTCACCAGTCAACTGGCATCTCTTTGAAAACTTTTCCAGATACAGACCCGTGAGCCATACCTTCAGTTCTGGGCCTCAATAGTTGAACTCATTTTAGGAGACCAACTGTTCTCTTATTATCTTTTCACTCTCTCTCGCTTCACTTATTTCTTTATGATGTTTACCTTCTTCACTTCCCGGATCATTTCCTTAAGGAAACGCAGACAGAATAGGAGGCTTGCCTTCTTTTTGCCATCTGTGAGCACTAAGTTATCTTTCCCGTGCAATGGATTCATCTTTTCCTGGTTGTTTCCCCCCCAAACGTAGCTCATAAGCTCTTGAAAAAATTATCTAGCACTTCTGAATTCCCCAGCCCCGCTGACAGACACACCAGACCCCTGCCTCGCAGTGTGTGCGTGCACCCCATGATTGGGGGCCCTCCTCTGCACGCTTGTCCCTGTCTCTGCAGTGCTCGGGCTCTGGTCAACAGCTGTCTGGTCTGGGTGCCCCTGTGGCACCCAGATGTCTTTAGATGTCTTCTTCTCTTTTTCTTCTTTGGGATCTTTCGTGTGCAGCTGAAGGATCACTTTGCATAATCTTTCTTGTGCCAAGGGTTGACTTGGACTCCCTTGCCCTGAAATTCTACCCGTTTTTCTCACGGCTGATATTTCCACCTCACTTTCTCTAAAGTCCAGGTGCCTCCCAAGGCCCGGACCCTGCCCCATCGTGTGTTCCTTGTCTGTTGCAGCTTCAGTTTTGCCCGATGGCTCCTTACCCTCTGCCTACAAAGATGAGCAGAGTTTCATTGTCCAGGAAAAAAAGGGGGAAAAGGACTTAAAATGAAAGTAAAGAGGAAAAGATGAGAAGAAACTGTCTTTGATTTTCCTGTGCCCTCCAGTGACTATGTGACTTCTTCCTTTCAAGTGTGTGCCCATGTTCCTTGACAGTCTTGCCTCGCCATCACTGGCTCCCCTCTCACTCCTTCCTCGGTCCTTTGCAGACTGACTCCTGACCTCCTGGTGCCTTTGAAGCTGTGCGCTCCAGTGTGGCTCTTCCAAAGAGCTGCCCCCATCCAGGCATCAGACAGCAGGTGTGACACAAGAGTGCCATCCCTCGCTGTGTGCCGGCCGACCCGGGTCCTCGGCTCATTCTGCGTTCCTTCATTCCTTGCCCTGTGTCCTGCCCCACACCACCTCTTCTGGCCTGGCTACTGACTGACCTCGCAGTTCTCCAGCCTCTCTATCCTCACCGCCCACTACTGACCAACAGGCTCTTGTCCCTTGGGCTAAGGACCTTGTCGATCCTTCCAGTTTTATTTTTCTCTCTTTCCCAGTAGGCTCAAGGCATCAACAGACAACCCCGAAAAAGTCTTCCGACTGGGCCTGACCCTCGGGATCTCTTCTCTCCCATGACTGTCCCCTCCTTGCTCAGAAATCTTCCACTCCTTATTTTAAAGGACTAAGCCCAGAGTCTTTAGTTATAAGCTCTGGGTGCAACTCACGTGCCTTTCCAAGGCATGGGGGAGAAGAGCAACGGGGTTGAGAGCACGGGCCCCGAGACAGAGTGTCTGGGTGCCAGGCCTGGCGCTGCCATCATCCTGGAAGCTTCGTGACCTTATGCAGGTTCCTTAGAGTCCATAGTATCGGCCTACAGGTTTGTGGAGGTAACTGTGTAAAAAAGTGATCAGCTCAGTCAGTGCCTGGCACATAGTAAAGTGTTAAACACTGTCACATCGTGGCCTTCGGGATGTAGTCCCAGAACTCAGCAGTCTGGTTTGAGTTAAAAGAGTGCATCGGGGTGCATGGCTTTTATGGACCCCAACACGAGGAGGGCAGCCTGCCCCAGGAGGGATCACGATAGGACTGAACAAGGCAAGGCTCATCTCTGCTTTTCCCTATTTGTCTGCTTCACGCTCCTGCAGACTGCCTTCCCACTGTGTTTTGTTTTGTTTTTTTTGCTCTTAGTTGGCAGACGGTTTCCCCAGAGCTCCTGAGTTTCTGCACCCATAAAGCAGCCCGACCAGCAGAGAATCCAAATTCCTGGGAGAAAAGTATTGGTTTGGTTCAGCTTTTGTCGTGTGTTCACCCCAGTCCAAACAGCTGTGGTGCACTGGTGTGAATGGTAACTGAGAACAAAGATGCTTGCAGGGGCCGCCCTGAGGGCCGAGGCAGCTCTCCGAGAAGACGGGTGTGGCTTATGGAACACCGAAAAGGCACGTGTTACCTTGTGTCTTCAATCACATCACCCGCTGTGTCATTAAAGGAACTCTTCATTGGGCCAAACCCAATGCCAAGCACACGTATATTCACATTCTAGTTCTCAGCCCGCTGGCCAGGCATGGAAACCGTGTTCCTCCTTCACACGCCCACTCTTCTACCCTTTATCCAATCCGTCACCCCCGTCAGGCAGCTCAGGTCAGATTTCTGTAGCAGACCTTTCCTGAACACCTTGTCCCTCCACCAGGTACTCCTCCTTCCTTGAACTTGGTCTTCTGCTCCTTTGTCATTGATTAAATGCCCTGGAAGTTATTTATCTTCCGTATAAAGTGGAAGCTCTCAGAAGGCAGGAGCCAAACCCGTTTTCTGTTCATGAGCGCTGGCCGCAGTGGTGACCGTGTCCACGTGAGCCAAGCGTGCCCTTCCCGAGCTATTCCAAACCCTGAGCTGCAGTGGTCACTTAGGAGCCCCCTGCCACTTACACATTGCCAGCTGGTTCTTCCCTGATGTTCAGAATTGTGTCACAAATAGCAGTTTCCCTAATTGCTTTCTCTACCTTCGTAGAGATAAAATCGTCAGCAGGACAAGGCAGGAATCTGTTTGATGTTCTGCGTGTAATAGAATGGGGCTACCAGAGATACCAGGATTCTTGACAGCACTGCCGTGGCTGGATTCTGAGAAAGTTTTGTCATCTCTACTGCCGGAGGAGGGTTCTGTACGTGATTACCTCCACCAGAATGACTTCTGGTCATTTCTCTTATTTTAGGAGACCCTCTGGGAAATCTTTTGATGACCCCGAGGCCTTCTGACATCACCACGTGACAGATTTTTCTGTCTTATGGGAAGCAGCTGGAATTAGCAGATGGTGCCTGTTGTCTGTGATTCTTAACTAGATTAAGCCAGGATGGGTGCCCCCTTTGCTAGAGGAAAAGCTGGGCAGTGCCCCGAGGACTGAGAATCCATAATGGCTGCCAGAGTCCCTTTAGAACTTTCTCTGCTGAGTAACCATTGCTGACTTCCTTTCTTTGTTTCTGCTAAAAAACACACAGAGAAACTGTACCAGCCACTGTCCAGAATGAGGTAAGAAAATTGGCATCAGGCGCTCATTCATGTCCCAAGGGGTGGTTGGTGCAAGAGGTGAGAACGTCTTATTCCCTTTGTCAGCCATGCGCCAGTCAAGATGGCAGTGAGAGCCCTGTGCCCAGAATTGTGGAGATAATCGAAGAATCTCACCTTCAGTTCGTGGGAAATTTAGGGACAGTATCGCTTTGGGACCAAGTGCCCTCTTTTAGGGTGCTGAAATTTCCGCCTCATTACAGTGAAAAAAAAATCAGTCTTGTCCAACCCACAGTGGAACAGCCACCATCTTGACACCAGCACCAGTCACTTCCTTTTGTCTTCACCTAAATGTCCTCCCTTGGAATTCTATACTCTTGCTTTGGGTATCTCATACATATTCTTCAAATATCAAAACCCTGCCTGCTCTTTTTCCTCCCATTATTGGCGCTTTGTCATTTCATCTTGGATACACGGTTTAGAAAGACAGCACGTCTCTGCTTGTTTCGTCACGTCACAAACAGCCAGCCTGTGTCTCTCAGTAGGGAACCTCTGGGAACCATGCTGTGCCTGTCCGTCCGTCCCATCTCCCCGACCCCCACCCCCACCCCGCCAACCGCCCAGGGCACTAATGAGTTTCCTTCCGCCTATGCAAGAATTTACCTCAGCGTTCTGCAGAGAGGAGAGCACTGATCTTATTTGGACGATTCAGGATATTCGCGCATGGGGATCGTAGCTGCAAAGTGACTGGATTTCTCGTCCTCCTCTTGATCTACTGTGTCATAGTCTTTGACATTATTTCCTCTTATCTTTGGTTTTATTCTAATTTCTCAGAAATAGTTTTTCACTGTTATCTTGCCATCTTGTCTAGGAGGCCTTAGTCTTGTCTAATAAACCAGACCGTAAAGAATCATTCCTCGGGCTTCCCTGGTGGCGCAGTGGTTGAGAGTCCGCCTGCCGATGCAGGGGACGCGGGTTCGTGCCCCGGTCCGGGAAGATCCCACGTGCCGCGGAGCGGCTGGGCCCGTGAGCCATGGCCGCTGAGTCTGCGCGTCCGGAGCCGGTGCTCCGCAACGGGAGAGGCCACAACAGTGAGAGGCCCGCGTACCGCAAAAAAAAAAAAAAAAAAAAAGAATCATTCCTCAAGCGCCTTTCATCTTGAGAAGCAGAGGAAGGAGCTCACCCTTGCAAGTTCATATCCTCAGGCAGGAAAACAAGAGGACAGCCCGCACATGCCCTGAAAATCACTGACTGCGTGCCTATGTTCTTGCATCACTAATGAACCAGTATCATTCCTGGCTTCTCCTCTATATTTCGCCTTTAAATATTCCCCTGCCCCTTCAAGTTGGCTTTCAGATCTTTTTACTGAGTTCACTGGCCCCTACTCCGGGGAACAGTTGAGCCTGAAATACTGAGGTTGTCAGAGTCATGGCAAAAAGAGTCCTGTGAAATAAAAATACTACAGGGATCTGTGGATCTACCGCAGTGCTGGAGATCATTCTATTTTTGGAGACAAATCTTGGCAGAGTCCGAATCACGCTTATCTGGAGAGGAGGACTCATATGGGATTTGGGGGTGACTCAAACTCGAAATGGCCTCAGCGATCCCAAACTGAAGCCTACGTCCTCAGCAGACTGCACCTCGGCCCATCTAATTAGGGACCACCAGGACCACCCGAAGAGGACATACCTGGGCTCCTGGGCTTTCCCTAGGCGTGGCCTGTGAGCATCTTCCAGGTGTTACCTGTTTCCCTTGCGGTCTCCTCCCTCCCCAGGGGGCCTAAAGCTCACTAGGAGTCAGGCTCTTTGTCAGCCTTTTCATTTAGAACAATCCCCTTTGTCGTTAAGACCGTTGGCTGCCTTGGGTTTTTTGGTTTGTTTTCTGTAGAAAAAAAACTAACCTTTGGAGATGTTAAGTACTAAGGAGCTTAGATACTGCAAGTGCGTCTGCCACCCCGTTAATGATGGGGGTGAAGTGAGATGGTGGCAAAGAGGGCAATTGCAGGCAGTGGACATGGAAAGGAAGGAAAGAAGGTGAGGTCCTGGGCAGAGACAGGCAGGATGGCTTTACTGGATTCAGTCTTGCTAAACGTTTACTGAGAACTGCTTGATGTTGTTTTGCGTAATGGACAACGAAGGTTCTCTTTGCAGCTCTTTAATTTGCTATCAGGAGGGCAAAGGAGGGCGTTTTATTCGTTAATAGCAGAAAGGTTTCATGGGTAACGCTTGTCAAGGTTACCTACCTGTGGCTCGCGCCGTGCCCGGCATGCAGAGAGCGAATAGAGAGCCTTTATGAATCACAATAATAGATCTCATTTTCTCCATCACAAATGTAGGAAATCCAGAAAGGAGTGATTCATGTGGTTACTTCTTTCTTCATCTTTTGGTTTGGAAGGGAGCACAGGAGAGCGCCTCAGGTTCTTCTGTGTGACATTTCTACCCTCTGAAAGTCCGAGATCAATAGAAGGAGGCCGCGGATGGCGGCGGGAAAGACAGAGAACTTGGATCAGGCGCCCTGGGTATGAGTCCTAAGTTTGCCACTCGGACTTGGTAGTCGAGGGGCCCTGGGCAAGTTTGTTTGTTGGGTGATGGTTCTTGCCCACCCTCGGGGTGCTGTAAAGCTCAAAGAAAATGCTATAGAGAGGAGTCGTCAGGAAACTGCCAAAGTGATTTGCAATTTTAATTGCCGTGCTTAATGTAATAAAGGTATAGTTTCAGGTCCCTCAGTCCCCTTCCCACCCCTGCTGATCTCAGCCGCCTTAACCCAGGAATAGGAACGTGGTCCTTCCGAAGGGGACCTTAGCTTATTCCAAGGCTCAGGATCTCCGCCCCAAAGCAGGAGGCAGCAGGAACCCATCTCTCTCTGCCGTGCTCACGGGTCTGGCTGGTGACTAAGTGCTCGTGCACAAGCATGTTTCGCAGAGAGAAAGAAAGAGGCAGTTGAAAAATGAACAGACCACTGAACAAAAACAGACATGGAGATACAGAGAGTAACCGTTACCAGAGGAGAAGGGCGAAATGGGCACGGTGACGGATGGAAACTAAATTTTTGGTGGTGAGCAGGCTGGAGGGTAAACAGAAGTAGAAATATAATGTTGAAACTTATATATTGTTATAAAGCGATGTTACCTCAATAAAAAATAAAGCTAAAATAAGAAAAAAGGAGGAGACCAACTCAGGCTCAGGATGTGGATCTCCTTCTCTCCTGTTATTTTTCAAAACACATCAACAAAGACACCACCCCCACCCCACCCCCCGCCCAATTCAATACTTCCTAAGCGGGGAGAGGGAGCTGAGGTGGGCGTTCGTTCTGTGCTGGCCCAGTGCCCTCAGCTCCCAGCCTGGCCCACCAGAGACCGGCTTGGTTTCCGGGAGGACCGAGGCTTTCAAACCCCTTTCCCACTGGGGGGTCAGACTCCTTTGGGGAATACGGAGAAGAGAACAAAGAAGAGAAATCCTGAACTTTATTCATTTTACCCTCATTTCTCTCCTGGAGAGAATTAGAGCCTCCTATAAAATCCTGGTGAGCGTGCAGCCCTCGCCGGGCTGCAGGCCAGCCACCTATGAACAGACGTCGCTCAGACATGGGCCCTTTTCAGTCGAATGTAATTCGGTGGCACTCCGCTTGCACATGTAGTTTTGCAGTTTTAATCTCTAGAGAGAGGGACTGTTTGGCGCCTGCTGTCCTTGACACAGGACGGGCTGATACGGTAAGAAGTGCCCTTGCCTTTAGTGGAATCCCACCCAGGGCCTGACGGGGGCTGCCTACCTGGGAGCCTGCTTCGGATGTGATGGGTGTCTACACCTGCGCACTTGCTTTGCTATTGGATGTGGATGAAGACATCCAGATTCCGGAAATCTGAAACCAGGGTATGAGGGAGATGGGGGTTGGGGGAGATCTGGGGCTCTGTGCGGTGAATCTTGGGTAGCCGCCAGCATAGTTAGGGGAATTAGAGTTAGGTATTAGATTGGGAAGGTGCAGAGAGGTGAGGAAAGAGGCCGTCTAGAACAGCACCACAGGCAAACCGCACGTGCAGCCTGGAGCCTCAGATCCACACGTACTGTCCGCAGTTTCATTTCTCCAGGCTTGTCTGGGCAGTAGCTGTGGCTGGGCCTGCCGTGGTGCCCCCGAAGAGGGTGTCTGGTTTCTTTATTCGTGACTACATTTAGCTCAGGGTCTGGAAGGTCCCAGACGCACAAGGATTATTATGAGGCACTAAGAAGAGGCAAAGGAAGGAGGTACCTGTCGAGCTGTGGTTGGTGAGCGGGGAGTGTTTTCTCAGCAAACAGACTTGGCCTTGCCTTTGGTTTCTGCAGGGGGCCAATTCCTCTGCTCATTCGCTTTATCTTGTGTCAGGAGAGGCAGTTCACAAAGCACAGGGCCAAGAGCAGGGAATGAAATTAGTGTGGGTATTTTGGCCGACAAACCAGAGGCGGGCAGAAGAGCAGAGAGGGAATACCAGCTCAGAAGAGCAGCTCACCTTTGTCCCACATTTCCAGAGACTTGAAGATCGTCCAGCCAGCAGCCCTGCTACCATTAACCTCCTGATGCTAACGGCGCCTGGTTTGCATTCCTGTTAACCTTTCCTGGCTGGGCGTCTGTAGCTGACAGCAGTGCACACATGTCTCTTTTAGTGGAGGTTTCCAAAGACAGAAAAAAAAATGAAATGCACAAAACCCTGAACAATTGTGTTGGATCCGCGGGGGCAGGAGTGCCTTCAACTAGCCTTCGGTGGTGCGGGCCTCGGGAAAGAGGGTTAGTCCTCTTGTGCGTCGATGTAACATCTACCGTGAGTCTGTGGCGTGCCAGACACAGCCCTGCGCTGGGGATGCAGAGATGGAAAAAAAAAATGGTTCCTGCTGTCAGGAAGCCTGGCCCAGAGTGGGGATGGCAAGAGAGCCAGCTGGCTGATGGCACCCAGATTCATTTTAGTAGAATCTGAGGGACCTGGGCTTCTGGCAGACTTCTTTTTCTGAACTTATTTTGAGATCATTTTCGATTCACAGAAAGATCTTGACTCCCTCCACTCAGTTTTCCCCAGGGGTAACATCTTGCATCACCGTCGTGCAATCTGGCAGACTTCTACGCGTGTTCAAGTGCGTTTTCTCTGGGCTGCTTCCCACCCCTCTTTTCTTTTCTTCTTCCAAGTGGATCTTCTTTGTCTCATCCCCACAACTCTGTCATGCTATTGGGTCTCTCCAGTCATGAAGCAAAGTCATTTAATTAGTCGACGAATCCATCTTAGGTTGGTGACTTGCATGCTCAGAGCACTGTTCTGCAGAGAGGAAGCCGACAGTGGCAGTTCTCAGCCTGACCTGATTCTCACCGTTTACTCGTCCGTCACAGTGCAGCACTAGGGGAGGTGAGAATTCCTGGCTTTAAAAAAGTAATAGTGATTGATAGTGTTACTGGGACCTTTGTCATGGTCTTCATATATTGCCAGGAAAATAAGTCTGTGGAGTAGGTCCTGGGACCATCCCTAACGGGTTGAGTTCTGAAGTGACACAGCTGCTAAGTAGCAGAGCCCAGATTCTCCACCTCTGAAGCCCCCGCTCTTAGCTTCCCCTTAACCAAGGCACGTATCGATGCCAGTGGACTTTGAGGAACCCGGGGAATGTGGAGCAACGTCAGAGGACAGGGGATCCCTGATGCCCCCCAGAGCTCACGGCACGGTCCTCTTGGGGTCTTCGGAACCCAAGGCTGGGCCTGGCTGTCTTGAGGGTACTTCACTTTGCTAAGAACTCTAAGAGAGCTGCAAGGCAGTAAGGAGAGGTCTAGGGTCATAACACGTACAGACTAAAATTGGGTAGAATTTTCCAGAATTTGATTTTGAAGCTTCTTGAATTAATATAAATCAGCCCCCAGTAGTTCTTATCTCACTAATTTATGTCATCAGGCGAGGAATTGGAATGAAATAAGCTTATCTCGTACTATTGGAGGAAAAAGGCTCTGTAAACAAGTAAATGTAGTGAAAAGAGAACTAAGTCTTTAGAAGCACTTGGGGAGCATCCGTTTGCAGATGTGTAATCCATGTACCAAATTTCAAAAGTCTTATTTATTTTCCTGTAAAGGTCAGCGAGAGTGGCCAAATGACTCAGTGGTTGGTGGCGAGAGTATAGTTGAGAAGGACATGGAGAGAGAACTCAGTGTCTGGCCCAGAACGCTGACCCCTCCGCCACACCTCCCGCAGTCCGCCTGGCTTGCGTGCTTACCTGAGTTTCGCAGGAATATGTGGGCTCTTGTCTGCAGGAGATGGGGGCAGGAACCTGTTTCTGGGAGGGGTGAGTGAGAGAGGTATCATTGGGACAAATCTATTTTGGGGAAAAGGGGAGCTGCCTGGTAGGGGGAGAGGGCGCTAGGGTGGTATTTCAGAGAAGGGGGCTTACCGACGGCTCTTTCCTCTTAGAGAGCAAGCTGGTTTCTTTCCATTCTGATAACTGGGTCTTTTATTACGTTTCCTGTTCCACTGACAGGCTCCCAGAATGTTGCTGTCTGCACCCAAGGCAGCTCCTGAGGCAGAGCTGAAGTGCCACCTTCCAGAAGCCCAGGCTTCCCTCAGGGGTCTTTGGGGACCTCCTTCCCCAGGGCTCGCCTGGCCAGGACAGGTCAGGCCTGGGTCATTCCTTCCCAGCTTTCTGGGTTTTCTCTCTCTTCCTAGCTCCCTAGCTCCCTGCTCTAAGCAGGATTGGAAGACCGTGGCTCATCTCCCTTTGATTCTCTGCTGATGGGAGGGGGTTGGAGGGTGTACTCTCCTCTGTCCCTTTTCCTGGCCACACACTTGGAGATCCGAAGTCTGGGATTCTGGTGACAGTTCTAGGTGGTCTTACATGGTGGCTTCTTTTGTTTTTAAATTCATTGTCAACATTGGACAGGTTTCACACTGAAAATCACAGACTATAATTCCTCATGGAGCAATTAGGAGGATCTAAGAGGTGGCTGCTCCCTTTAGGATGCACTTTCTCTTCTTGATCCGGGTCCTACGACCTGGGCTTCTGTCGCTGCCCTTGTCTACCTCACCTGGCAGCGTTGGAGGCTGCCACCTCTGTCATAAATCAGTGGAACGGCACACGGTCCCATCTGGTTCTGCTCAGCTACTCTTAGGGCACATATTCAGGGGACTCACGTATCCTTGATGAAACAGTGGTGGTTACGGGAAGAAAGGCTGTTTCATTTGGCAGAGCTCAGCGTGGGAGAGATGGATGAGAAACAGTGAGGGAGGAGGGGCCACCCACCTGGTCCGCTGGAACAACAGTCCGGGTGCCTTCATGCCCCATCTATACCTGTCTCTGATGAAATGTCAGGAGAGTGAGAGTTTTTGTTCCTTCTCTCCAGGAAACTGGACACCTTCTTCTGCTTCTCCTACCATCTCTTAACTTCTTGGATCCCTCACCATTTTTGGCTCATTCCAAGGCCAGATGCCAAGTGACAGCCTGAAGATGGTGGGGGGAAAGCTTTTACCCCCAACATTGACCAGGCTGTTGACCCGCAGGTGGCAGAGATCAGTGCCCTGTCCCTGCTAACGTTCCCCACTCCCCCCACCCCTTCCATCCCTCACCAGCCCCCGCTGCTATTCTTCTTTCTTCTTCTCTCTTCCTCTGTCCACCTCCATTTACCCCCTCCTTAATTTCATGTTTTTCGCAACCCACAATTTCTAACTTGTCTTACAATTTTGTGTTTCTAGAAAATTCCTCAGCTGTTCCTGTCACTTCTCTAGGCTAAGCCCCCTTCCCCGTCTCTCTTTGGCTCCATTCTACTCTCCTAGGCTGCGCAAGGCGCAGCCCACCTGTGGAGGACACTTCACCGTGCTCACGAAATGCTTTGCTCCAGATTCCTCTGTGTTTTGCGGTGCCAACTCTGAAATCGGGCTCATTTGAGTAAAGGCTCAACAAACCAGAAAGTGAGCTTATACCTGAAAGATCTGGCAGTATTTGGAGGAAATTGGGATTTAATTAGCGTTTCCTTTTATGCCACTGTCAATATGCCTCTGTTACATTTATGGGGTTGTGTGGGTATCCTCTGGTGACTAATTACGTGAAATTTCTCTTCTTTGTTAAATTCTAACAAACGTGCACAACATATAAAGTTGAAACTGGCTCTGTTGCCAAAAATGAGATTTTTAATTTGAATGGGGATTTATTTTTCTCTTCTTCAAGGAGATGGTAGTTTCACGTATTCGTGTTTCACTGATGGGTGGGTGATATTTGTAATTTTCTATCTCTTACAGGAGATAACAGTGAGTAATCTGAACCAGCGACACTGTCTCTTCTTTTTGTTTATGTCCAGAAGGGTTGCATTAAAAAACAAAAAAACAATAGCAAATGGGAACTTACATTTAGATTGTTCATGTTGTGCTTGGTTCTCCAACCTCCAGCTCAGTGTGGTTATTTATACCAAGAACAATGTTTTGTAGGCGCCTGTAAAAGTTGGAACAACTCCACTTCTTGCCGTGTGGGCAGCATTGGCCCCTTCTCCCTTGGCATGTTCCCAGATGTCCCCCCAATCCAGCTGCCACTGAGTTGGCTGTTAGCACCAGCCCAGAAAGAGGGGGTGCCGGAGGGGCCTGAGTCAAACGAAAAAGACTCAACTGGCATTGAATCAACTTCCAGGTCCAAGGCTGTGGTCACAATGTCCATTTTTCAGTTAAAGAAGCTGAGGCTTAAAGGTTAACGGTCATAGCTGGCACGCTTGCCGCGGGCTGAGAGGAGGAGGAAGCAGGGAGTTGTTGTTTAATGGGTATGGAGTTTCAGTTTGGGAAGGTGAGAAAGTTCTGGAGCTGGATGGGGGTGATGGTTGCACAACAATGAGAGTGTACTTTATGCCTCTGAACTGTGTACTTTGAAATGGTTAAATGGTACGTATGTTTTTTCACAATGAAAACCAGTTTTGTAATTGCTAGTCATTATTTTTAATTTTCAAAAAATTTATTTTATTTATTTATTTTTGGCTGAGTTGGGTCTTCGTTGCTGAGCGCGGGCTTTCTCTAGTTGTGGCGAGCGGGGGCTATTCTTTGTTGCAGTGCAAGTGCTTCTCATTGCAGTGGCTTCTCTTGTTGCGGAACGTGGGCTGTAGGCACGCGGGCTTCAGTAGTTGTGGCCCACGGGCTCAATAGTTGTGGCCCGCGGGCTCTAGAGCGCAGGCTCAGTAGCTGTGGCGCACGGGCTTAGTTGCTCCGCAGCATGTGGGGTCTTCCCGGACCAGGGCTCGAACCCGTGTCCCCTGCATTGGCAGGCGGATTCTTAACCACGGCGCCACCAGTGAAGTCCCGCTGGACATGAATTTAAAAACACAAAAATTCAGGTGAATATATTTTTGTAAACGTGGTATAGACAATGGAATATTCAGCCTTAAAAAGGAAGGAAATTCTGACACATATTACAACATGGATGAATCTTGAAAACATTATGGTAAGTGAGATCAGCCCGACACAAAAGGGCAAACACTGTATGATTCCACTTATGTGAGGAATTACCTAGCGGAATCAAATTTCATAGACAGGAAGGAGAAGAGCAGTTGCCAGGGCCTGTGGGAGGGGGAGCAGGGGGAGTTAGTGTTTAATGGGTATGGAGGTTCGGTTTGGGAAGATGAAAAAGTTCTGGAGACGGATGGGGGTGACGGTTGCACAACAGTGTGAATGTACATGATGTCCCTGAACTGCATACCTAAAAATGATTAAACTAGTAAAGTTTATGTATATTTCACCACACGCACACACGCACGCACACACACGCACGCACGCACACCCAGTCCTGGCGGGCTGCAAGGCACCAAGGAAGCTCTCCTGTTGTCCCGGCCCAGTGCTCCTTCACTTAGTACTGACTACCTCTCTGAGAACACTGTGTAAATAAAACCAGAAAAGACTCTCCCTGTCATGACAGATGCCCACCATGACTGCATGCCAGAGAGCAAAAGGCAGCCTGATAGAGACTTGACCTCTGGGCACAGAAGACGCAAACACAAATGCCAGCTTGGAAAAGGGATTAATGATTTAAACGGTCTGAGGGAAAGAGAAAATCCTATTAGTGCGAGCTTGGCTCACTGAGAAGGTCCATTAATTCACATACAGGCGTTCCAGGGGGAGAAATGTTGCCCTAATTATGTCTTGGGTAATCTGGCCATTTAAATGGCCAACCAGTTTGCAACTCGGTTCTTCCTCAAGGTGTCACATCTTTATTCGGTGCTGTTCCCTCCCACCCAGAGTCAGGCTGCTCTTCTTTGGATGCGTGCGACATTGTGGAGATGTTAGCTTGTCTCTGCCGATTGCTACCCCTCCTCCTTTTCAATCATGTGACCTTGTAGCTCTTCTGCGCTGTTGGAAATGTGTCTCGCTGGAATTATCACCTATGTTAGCAGGATTCTTGTAGCCTCCAGAAGGTACAAGGCCAAATGCCGTGTATTCAGCATCTTCCACGAGTAGCGGTGATGGGTAAAGCTCAGACAATTGTACTTCATTCAGTGAAGATGAAGGGGAGGTTCAGAACCCATCCAGGTCCCATTCTTGCGAGATGCCTGCCGGGGAAGCTTGGTCCATAGGAACAGCCAGTGCCCTGCTGTTCAGGCAGGACCCAGCCTCCACAGATGGCCTCCCCATACCTGATGAGCTGCGTGTCTGTATCTCCATCGTGATTGATAGATAAGCTCCAGGCAGCCCTTGCTGACGTTATCCCCGGGACGCAAGGTGTGTCTCCAGTCTTTGGTGGAGAGAGTGCTTCTGGGTCAATGCTTCTAATTCTTGCTTCCACCCATCCCTAGTAGAAGCAAGATTCCAATCGGGTTTTTAGATTCAAATGTCCATATTCTTTTGGCAATTCCACAGCTGCTCAGGGACTAGTGTTCATTGCAAGAGCTAAATATCTAGGGCTTAAGGTAACCAGCTTTAGTTCAGAATACCAGTGAACTACATTATGGGGTTATTAATTGGTTCAATTTTTTTAAGTGCCACACATTTCTCCTCTCTCTCTTCCTACCTTTGCAGATCTTCCACACTCCGTGTATTGCTGATTCAAGATGGAGGTGGAGGAAAATGGAAAGTGGTGGTTGGAGGTGGGTGGGCAGGGTTGCCGTGGTATAGAAGGACTCCATTCTTTGTAACCCGTCCTATGTTCTTTTGAGAAAATGGCAGTGAATTTGCTCCACTGGCTCTGTGTGCCACGTGCCTCCCCCCTCCCACTTTTGCCTCCCCCATGCGGACATTCCCAAAGCAGCATTCTATTCTGAGCTGCCTTCTCTTGCACATTCTCTTCTACAGAGCTCTCATTCACTACTGGCTTCTGCCACCAAGACCACCGTGGGAGTTGTCCTCGGTTCTGTGTTCAGAACTCTTGTAGCTCCAACCTCCTCTGATCCTCAGACCTGCTCTCCACCTCCCTGTTGGACTGTTCCCCTGGGGGTCGCTCTAGCATTTTGATTCAGCATGCTCTCAATCGCCTTATCTTCCCTCTCCCCCCCCGCCAGCACCCTCTCCCCCATCTGGCACCACATTTCCTGTCACCTCCTGGTCCCAGTCCTCTTCTACACCTTCATCTCTCTTTCCACATCTAACTTGTTGCCAAGTCCTGTGACGTCTGCCTTTTCAGTGTCTCTAGATCCATCCATTCCTTTTATTCATTCAACACCTCTTTACTGCACCCCCGCCAAGGGCCAAGCTCTTTCCACATTGTATGCACACCACCCTGCTCCAGATTCTCATGAACTTTTTCAATGGATGATAAGAATAACTTCTTACCTGAAATTGCTACCTTCTGTTTCTTTCCACGCCACTCCGTCCTATGCTATTGCCAGATAAACGTTCCCAGATTGTAAAACTCAGATCACATCAGCTGGGTCAAAAATATTTTACGGTCTGTGGCATTTGAGGCTTTCCAGAGTATGATCCCAAAAGTCTCATGCTCTGCTATCACTTCTCTACACCGAAAATAGAAGGAGCAGCGATAGGCATAGTAGTAATCTACCAGTAGTAATACTACCAGTAGTAATAAAGCAACAGCAATATAGTAGTAGTCAATGGTCATAGAACACTATGTGTTGAGCCCTGTTGTAAGTGCTTTCTTTATATATATTAACCCATTTAAAAGTTCTCCTAACCACCCAGTGAGTAGATACTCTTATTCTGGTAAATGCGTCACTTGCGATGCATGATATTGCAGATCATGCCCTCTGCTTTCCTCCTTTTGTACCTCTTCTCCTACTGCGATGTCTGACGGGACTCCTCTCCCTTCATACCTCTCCCAGTCTAAATCTTACTCATACCTTGAGATTGTCATAAGTGCCCTGTCCTCCTTGCTGTTTTCCACGGTGCTCTCCCATTAGATAGGTTCTTTTTGTGTCTGCTTCTCTTTCATTCCTCTCTCCATCTTATGTCTGGTGCTGTAGACATGTGTGTACTTGGGTTATCCTCTCTGGCTTCTTGGAAGAACCTTGAGGGCATGGACTGCCTCCTCCAGATCTGCATCCTCTGTAGCATCCAGCAGGTACTTTACACATAGTAAGTGCTGGCTATATTTGGTCTATTGAACCGAAGCTAATAGGCTTGAATTCACATTCTGGATTCCTTGGCTGCTGTTGATGTCTTTCATGTAGCCTACCCCCTCTAGTTAAAGGGTAGATAAACCCAACCAAATGAGGAAGAATGAAGATGTGACAAGCATGAGCGAGAGGTAAAAATCCTCTTTCACTTGCTCATCAGTGGTCAGTAGTTATCTGTGATCCTGAGAAGAGATCAGTGGGAGGGCCCTTTATGGAGGGAGGCCCTTTGCTTGAGGGCAAGGAGAGGATGGATACACCTTTGCGGCTTTGTTAATAATATATCTGGGACCTGAAGGTCCAGGTTCCTGCTATAAGTAGCAGGAAGGAAATTCTGTATCTAGAAGAGGTACCCCAATATGATATGAGAATGTCTTTCTTAATTAGCTTTGAAAAATCAAATATTAGTATAATTCATTCTTGCAAGTTTATCAGTATGGCCAGCTTTAACCAGGAAGAGCTTAGAGGCAGAAGTATGTGGGGTATTCATGTCCCCGAGAGCTCGTTTTACTTCTGGTCTCTCTGGTCTCCTTAATTCAGTCTGTGCCAGTCCACCTTGCCTTCCTCCGCAGCCCTCCTCTTACTTGCTCTCTCTGTGCCATCCCTCTCCTTAAAAAACCAGTGGTTCCAGGTTCCAGTCTTCCCAAAGGAAACCATATTCATACCTGTGTCCTACTGCTTAGCCTTCAAGCCATAGGTCAATTTCCACCTCTTCCAGGAAGCCTTTCTTGACTTCTTCAGTCCTCACTGATGCCACCTGTTCTTTCTCAAACTTCTACGGAACATATGGCCCGTAGCACACAATTCAGCCCTCAGTTGTACTGCTGTGTGTTGGTCTCATTGTTTATTGGGTCTTGTCTCCCAGATGGATTGGGATCTTCTTGAGGACGGTGGGCTCATTTTATTTGGCTTCTTTGATCCAGCAGCTCTTCACAACATGTTGAGCATACAAAACACAGATCTCTCTCCTTTTAGATATTGATTGATTGGGGATGTTGGTACCATTTTATATCTACTTGGGTGTTTGTTTGTTTGTTTGTTTTGGGGTACGCGGGCCTCTCACTGTTGTGGCCTCTCCCGTTGTGGAGCACAGGCTCCGGACGCGCAGGCTCAGCGGCCATGGCTCACGCGCCCAGCCGCTCTGCGGCATGTGGAATCTTCCCGGACAGGGGCACGAACCCGTGTCCCCTGCATCGGCAGGCGGACTCCCAACCACTGCGCCACCAGGGAAGCCCTCTACTTGGTTTTAAAGATAATGCCTGGACTGTAGCCTGCTTAAGCCTAACTATTGAAATCATATTTTTGTCCATTTAAGAGGGCACATGTTTTTAAAAAGGTAACATGGATTGATTTAGCAAGTATTAACTACTACCTATATAATAAATACTTCCTATAAGGGTCTGTCCTGTAAGCAGTTTATCCAAGGTGCTAATCCATGAAGGTGACCCAGGTACCCCGTAGCAGAGGAGGGCCCCCTAGAATGGGGATTCTGACCCTGGGGCTCTCAGCCATGGCATCTCTCACATCCCTTCCTCCTCAGTGGATACCCCTCTGTAGCTCCTGCCCCCAGCCCAACAGGAAGTTCCCATCAGGCAGACCCTGTCAGGGCACGCATGTGCCAGAATCCAGCATTTCACGGGCAGTGCTGGGTGGCAGGGTTCCTGAGCTGATGGATGTGGTTGGGGGGCTCTCCCCCATGTTCTTTCTTGACCCCCCTCCTGAGGACACAGATTAGCCTTCCCGGAAAGTGGGATAAATAGGAACTAAGAAGGTACTTGTTCTCCCTCCCTTCTCTATTATCTCGGAAGCCACCTCATTTTCAGTACATGGTGGTAGGGGAAACTCACTTCCTATATTCCAGGCACCAGGCTAAGGGCTTTCTATACTTTACTCACTTAATCCACATGTTGGAGACAGAGCAGGGTCTTGAAGTTTGAGCATATTGATGAGAATATGAGACCTGCATATAGTGGATGATCAATGAATGTGTGTTGAATGGATGAATACAAGTGTGGAGTTTATGATTATTTTTGCTGTGAAAAACAAATTTTTTTTTTTTGTAGTACGCGGGCCTCTCACTGTTGTGACCTCTCCTGTTGCGGAGCACAGGCTCCGGACGCGCAGGCCCAGCGGCCATGGCTCACAGGCCTAGACGCTCTGTGGCATGTGGGATCTTCCCAGACCAGGGCACGAACCCGTGTCCCTTGCATCAGCAGGCAGACTCTCAACCACTGTGCCACCAGGGAAGCCCTTGTTGGAAGATTTTTAATCACAGTTTCAATTTCATCACTTGTGATTGGTCTGTTCATATTTTCTATTTCTTCCTGGTTCAGTCTTGGAAGGTTCTACCTTTCTAAGAATTCATCCATTTCTTCTAGGTTGTCCATTTTATTGGCATAGAGTTGCTTGTAGTAGTCTCTTAGGATGCTTTGTATTTCTGTGGTGTCTGTTGTAACTTCTCCTTTTTCATTTCTAATTTTATTGATTTGAGTCCTCTCCCTCTTTTTCTTGATGAGTCTGGCTAATGGTTTATCAATTTTGTTTAACTTCTCAAAGAACCAGCTTTTAGTTTTATTGATCTTTGCTATTTTCTTTGTTTCTATTTCATTTATTTCTGCTCTGATCTTTATGACTTCTTTCCTTCTGCTAACTTTGGGTTTTGTTTGTTCTTCTTTCTCTAGTTCCTTTAGGTGTAAGGTTAGATTGATTATTTGAGATTTTTCTTGTTTCTTGAGGTAGGCTTGTATAGCTATAAACTTCCCTCTTAGAACTGCTTTTGCTGCATCCCATAGGTTTTGGATCGTCATGTTTTCATTGTCATTTGGCTCTAGGTATTTTTTGATTTCCTCTTTGATTTCTTCAGTGATCTCCTGGTTATTTAGTAACGTATTGTTTAGCCTCCATGTGTTTGTGTTTTTTACGTTTGTTTTCCTGTAATTCATTTCTAATCTCATAGCGTTGTGGTCAGAAAAGATGCTTGATATGATTTCAATTTTCATAAATTTACTGAGGCTTGATTTGTGAACCAAGATGTGATCTATCCTGGAGAATGTTCCGTGTGCACTTGAGAAGAAAGTGTATCTGCTGTTTTTGGATGGAATGTCCTGTAAATATCCATTAAATCTATCTGGTCTGTTGTGTCATTTAAAGCTTCTGTTTCCTTATTTATTTTCACTTTGGATGATCTGTCCATCGGTGTAAGTGAGGTCTTAAAGTTCCCCACCATTACTGTGTTACTGTCGATTTCCTCTTTTAGAGCTGTTAGCAGTTGCCTTATGTATTGAGGTGCTCCTATGTTGGGTGCATATATATTTATAATTGTTATATCTTCTTCTTGGATTGATCCCTTGATCATTATGTAGTGTCCTTCCTTGTCTCTTATAACATTCTTTATTTTAAAGTCTATTTTATCTGATGTGAGTATTGCTATTCCATCTTTCTTTTGATTTCCATTTGCATAGAATATCTTTTCCCATCCCCTCACTTTCAGTCTGTATGTGTCCCTAGGTCTGAAGTGGGTCTCTTGTACACAGCATATTTATGGGTCTTGTTTTTGTATCCATTCAGCAAGCCTGTGTCTTTTGGTTGGAGCATTTAATCCATTCACGTTTAAGGTAGTTATTGATATGTATGTTCCTTTGACCATTTTCTTAATTGTTTTGGGTTTGTTTTTGTAGGTCCTTTTCTCTTGTGTTTCCCACTTAGAGAAGTTCCTTTAGCATTTGTTGTACAGCTGGTTTGGTGGTGCTGAATTCTCTTAGCTTTCGCTTGTCTGTAAAGCTTTTGATTTCTCCTTCAAATCTGAATGAGATCCTTGCCCAGTAGAGTAATCTTGGTTGTAGGTTCTTCCCTTTCATCACTTTATGTATATCACGCCACTCCCTTCTGCCTTGTAGAATTTCTGCTGAGAAATCAGCTGTTAACCTTGTGGGAGTTCCCTTGTATGGTATTTGTCGTTTTTCCCTTGCTGCTTTCAATAATTTTTCTTTGTCTTTAATTTTTGCCAATTTGATTATTATGTGTCTTGGCATGTTTCTCCTTGGGTTTATCCTGTATGGGACTCTCTGTGCTTCCTGGACTTGTGTGGCTATTTCCTTTCCCATGTTAGGTAAGTTTTTGACTATAATCTCTTCAAATATTTTCTCTGGTCCTTTCTCTCTCTCTTCTCCTTCTGGGACCCCTATAATGCGAATGTTGTTGCATTTAATGTTGTCCCAGAGGTCTCTTAGGTTGTCTTCATTTCTTTTCATTCTCTTTTCTTTATTCTGTTCTGCAACAGTGAATTCCACCATTCTGTCTTCCAGGTCACTTATCCGTTCTTCTGCCTCAGTTATTCTGCATTGATTCCTTCTAGTATATTTTTCATTTCAGGTATTGTATTGTTCATCTCTCTTTGTTTGTTCTTTAATTCTTCTAGGTCTTTGTTAAACATTTCTTGTATCTTCTCGGTCTTTGCCTCCATTCTTTTTCCGAGGTCCTGGATCATCTTCACTATCATTATTCTGAATTCCTTTTCTGGAAGGTTGCCTATCTCCCCTTCATTTAGTTGTTTTTGTGGGGTTTTATCTTGTTCCTTCGTCTGCTACATAGCCCTCTGCCTTTTCATCTTGTCTATCTTTCTGTGAATGTGGTTTTTGTTCACAAGCTGCAGGATTGTAGTTCTCCTTGCTTCTGCTGTCTGCCCTCTGGTGGATGAGGCTATCTAAGAGGCTTGCGCATGTTTCCTGATGTGAGGGACTGGTGGTGGGTAGAGCTGGCTGTTGCTCTGGTAGGCAGAGCTCAGTAAAACTTTAATCTGCTTGTCTGCTGATGGGTGGGGCTGTGTTCCTTCCCTGTTGGTTGTTTGCCCTGAGGCCACCCAACACTGGAGCCTACCCAGGCTCTTTGGTGGGGCTAATGGCGTACTCTGAGAAGGCTCACACCAGAGAGTACTTTCCGGAACTTCTGCTGCCAGTGTCCTTGTCCCCACAGTGAGCCACAGCCACCCCCTGCCTCTGCAGGAGACCCTCCAACACTAGCATGTAGGTCTGGTTCAGTCTCCCCTGGGGTCAGTGCTCCTTCCCCTGGGTCCCAGTGCGCACACTACTTTGTGTGTGCCCTCCAAGAGTGGAGTCTCTGTTTCCCACAGTCCTGTTGAAGTCCTGCAATTAAATCCCGCTAGCCTTCAAAGTCTGATTCTTTAGGAATTCCTCCTCCCGCTGCCGGACCCCCAGGTTGGGAAGCCTGACATGGGGCTCAGAACCTTCACTCCAGTGGGTGCACTTCTGTGATATGTCTTCTCCAGTCTGTGAGTCACTCACACAGCAGTTATAGGATTTGATTTTACTGTGATTGTGCCTCTCCTACCATCTCATTGTGGCTTCTCCTTTGTCTTTGGATGTGGGGTATCTTTTTTGGTGAGTTCCAGTGTCCTCCTGTCGCCGATTGTCCAGCAGCTAGTTGTGATTCTGGTGTTCTTGCAAGAGGGAGAGAGAGCACATCCTTCTACTCTGTCATCTTGGTTCAGGGCCTGCACATAGATCTTGTTTGTATCATTTCTTTGGGGTTGATTCAGAGAAATGGGAGTATTGGGGCACTACCCACAAGAAGTATAGGCAAATGCCTATTTCTCTGAACTCTTAGTGTAACTGAGTATTATTTTTAAGGAGCTGTCCAATTTATTAAGCCAAAAAAGCACTTTTAGTTTTAAATGATTTGATTATTAGAACGTTTTTCTTTCATATTTTATTATCTATTTGTATCTGAATGCTTTGTGTCTTGGCTATTATTCTTTGCCCAACTGGGCTGTTATTGGTTTTCTAACTGATTTTTTTATGTTTAAAAAATATAAATTAAGGACCTTAACCTTATGCTATTTGCTGCAAATTTGTTTCTCACTTTGTTCCATGAATTCTTATTTTTATGCTTGGTTTGATTTGCTGTTTTAGATTATTTTAGATTATACCATCAAATCTATTCCATTCTTTTCTTTGTGATTTTCTACCATTTGTATTTTGCTTTAGAGAAGTCCTTTGATTATTTTTCTAGTTTGATTTTGTTCATTTAGCTTTAGCATCCATTGGTAGTATATTTTCATGTGTCACCTGTCTGAGGTGGGACGGTTTGAAAAGACTAAGGGAGAATGAGGACAAGGTTTGAGCAGTCATTGGAAGGTGGCAGCACATGGAACTGGGATTTCAGAGAGAGAAGAGAGGCTATGACACAGGACATTCAGGGTCAGGTTACAAGTCTTCAAAAGATGTACAGATCCTTATAGCTGAAGTATAATCCAAAGCTGAGGTTGAGGAAGAGAGAACCACAAAGAGAGGACACGCTTATTCTTTTTTTGTTTGTTGTTGTTCATTTATTTATTTTTTGGCCATGCTCGTGAGATCTTAGTACCCTGACGAGGGATCAAATCTGGGCCCTCGGCAGTGAAAGCTTGGAGGAATTCTGCCAGGGAATTCCCCAGGACATGCTTATTCTGGATGGTGGAGATAGGATGGCTTTGATTAGGGATTAGTAAGTTTAAAAACTATCATTGCTCTACCCAAGTTCACCAAGGACTTCCCATGTGTCAAATCTCTTTTCCCTTTTTTTTTGTTTATCTCTTCTGCAGCTTTTGACCCTGTCTGAGTTTCCTGGTTTTCAGAGCACCAAATCTCCTCAGATTCCATGGCACCTCCTCTCCCAATTTTCTTTCTCCCTTCTCAAGTGGGGGCTTCTCTGCTCTTCTGCCATCCCTGCCTCAAGGTTGAGCCCTGTTCCCTCTACCTGAGAAACTCTCCCCGGGTGAACTTATTTATCCCCACACCTTCAGTTACCATCCACATGCCGATGACCCTAGTCCTCAATGTGTATCTCCAACCTGAAGCTCTCTTCTGAATCGGGGTGAATATATTTACTCAATGTTTGGATGGTTTATTGCAGAGTTAGCAATAAATTTCCAAACTTAACGAATCTTCCCTTTTCCGCCCCCTCCCTGTCCCCAAACCCAACTTGCTCTTGTTCCCGGATTCCCTGTCTTAGTGAGTGGGTGTCTCTTAGCAAGCTGCTTATGTGCTCTGCTTTCAGAAGAAAGGGACTTACATCTCTGCGAGAAACTTAGATTCAACATGAAGATGTTCCTGTGGCTGAGAATGAGTAGGTACTAGTTTCCCAAGGAAAACCAAAATAGCAGAGACAACACGCTGTCCTTTGACTTGGGAAATAAAGCCCTAACCCCTAGATATTTTCAAGGCCCTGAGAGGTCATTTGGGAGACAAGAGTTTCTGAGCATTCCTCCAGTATAAAGATTTTTTTTTTTTTTTTTTGTGGTATGCGGGCCTCTCACTGCTGTGGCCTCTCCCGCTGAAGAGCACAGGCTCCGGACGCGCAGGCCCAGTGGCCATGGCTCACGGGCCCAGCCGCTCCGCGGCACGTGGGATCCTCCCAGACCGGGGCACGAACCCGCGTCCCCTGCATCAGCAGGCGGACTCTCAACCACTGCGCCACCAGGGAAGCCCCAGTATAAAGATTTTTAAGGTAAACCATCCCAGTCTTCAGCTTGCAAATTCAATCTCCAGAGGTCACATATTCCAAAACAGTTTCTAAATTTGCTCCTATGATTTTGCCTTCATAAGAAGATGAACCTGCAGATCCTATAGGGTAACAACTAAACAGTAGAATTTCAGTCCTCTACTGGTGGTCCAGGGAGGGCAGCAAATGCAGTTCCTGAAGCAGGTGGAAGCCTTTTAAAGAAAAACTTCTCCAAGATCTCATTTGAGCAGAGTTAGTTGTTTATTGTATTTTTGTTTATATTAACAAAAGACACAACAGATTGATCAGAAGGGCGTCACTTCTTTTTAGATAAGCGTTCTAAAGCTTCAAGCAAGAGATGTTCAAATTTGGGCTAGTTATTAAATCTTCGAGGGAGAAGATGAAGTAAAGTATTACTTTTTATCCATTTGGAGGCATCAGAGTCATTAAAAAAAATAATCAGAAGAAGTGAAGCAGCATCAAGCATTTGAGCGAGTGGGAAGGAAGGTTTCCAGCTGCTAAGGAGTGTAAGAGAAGACCTTGCCATGATTTCTTCTTTTCCCTGTCCTCACCATGTTCTTTTTGGCAACCACTAAGCTCACTAAAAAGAGAAGCTTCCTTTTCCCTGCTCTCCGGGGTACTGGGTGGTGAGATCACTCGTGCTCCAGGATCACCCTGAAAGTCAGTTTCTCTCTTGCCCACATGCCCCCTGTCCTTCCCCGGATTATCTGTCTCCTCCCACTTTATAGAATTGAATCTTGCCCAGGACACTGTCATTTGAAGCTTCATTATCAGCTTTCCTGAAAATGCCCCATGCTTCCTGCTAACTTGTGCATATAAACCACAGACATTTTCTTTCAAGGAGACTCGATGGATTTTTAGTAGAACCAGTAGGTTAATTCGTACACAATTGCTAAAGAAAGTTCTGTGCCCCCAAATGGTTGGGGGCTCCAAATGCCACTGGCCCTTTGCTGAAATGCTTTCCCTCCGGGGACTTCAGCTGCCCTCCAGAGATAAAAATACTGCTACCAAGTTCGCTCTGCAAGTTGACAGTCTGAAAGCAGAATGTCAGTGTGGCTCTCAGTGGACAAATACAGGCATTCTGGACATATTTTTATGCTTTTCTTTTGAAAAGTCTGCATTTGCACTTTGTGCATTATTGATATGTGTTTTTGGAGGGAGGGTCTAATTTTGGAAAGACGTAGAGGCACACGTTGCCTAGGAGCCCCCTGATGAGACAAGGAAAATCAGTAAGTGCAAAAATCAATGATATAAATCCAGTTCCTGACGAGGAGCAGATAGGAACCAGTTAGAGCTTCCATGAAACAATGCCAGCAAGATCTGAGAGCAACGAGGTGAAAACAACCCAAGCAAAAAGTTTTGGTCGCCTGCGGTGCAGCCGTTTCAGTGGAGCATCACCACCACCTGACCTTCCTCTCATCTAGCTGCAACAGCCAGAGCTTCTCACCTGGAAACCCAGGAGATTCCTTCTCTCATCTCTTCTTGGAAAGCTCTAACCCCTGCCAGCTGGAATCAGCATTGCAGGGAAGAAAGAGCAGCCGTGTGGCCTCCGCCCTTCGGTTGACAGGTTTCAGGCCTGCACCCTGCACGTTGTTGGTAACGTGGGGTGGTAGTTTTCTCCTGCAGGATCCTTGTCAGAGAGGAGGCAGGCTCTTGGGATGTCTCTGCTCTCTTGGAGACAGGAGAACATTGCTCCTGATGGGGCAGGGAGGGGACTCTGGGGGCTGCGTCTCGCATGCACTGCTGCGTCCGTCGTCGTGTGAGCAAACGTGTGGTGCCTCGTATTAGCCATGTCCTCCCACTACATCCCCATCCCCATGCCTCCCCGGCCCCTTGGGATCTAGCTTTCATCCTCACCAGTATACGGGGGTGACACTCTCTGAAGAGCCAGTTGGCTTAGGTCCCGTGTCCTTTTCTTGGGCATCTTCCTTCTTTCCTTCTCAGCGGTGCTGGATGCTGTCCTTGCGGCCACCACACCACCCTCTGACCCTGCTTTCCCTCCTGCCTCTGTAACTGCTCCTGTTTTGTCTCCATCAGTGGTGCTCACCTCTCCCCACTCTTCGTAGATGTTGACTCTGTTCTGCAGTGCTCACCGTCTTCCCTCTGAGCTCTCAGTCTCCCTAACGGCCGAGTTGCCTGCTCTATTCGCATATTCCCAGGCTGGGCCCTAGTCTCACTGAGTTCCCGCAGAAGATGAACCAGGTGCTTACTGGCCATTTCTACCTACATATCACATTATTATCTCAGACTGCTTCAAACTCATCCGATCATTCTCCATCCACACTCGAGTCTTCTTCCTGATGTTCCTCAACCATGGAAGCCAAGGCCCGTTCTTGATACTTGGTTCCGTTTTAGAGGCATGTATGCAGTCGGTTGCCAGGGGCTGATAGCTTTTCTCCGAATGTCCCTTCAGTCAGTCCCTTCCACGTTCCTTGCCATCTGTGATGCAGCCCGGTCACACCTGAAGTTCTGCTGTTGCCTGGGAGCTGATCTGCTTGCCACCGCTCTCTGCCAGATGGATCTCTCAAAAACGCTGCTTTCCCGCACCACGTCCTTCCTGCAAACCCTTTACCATGATGAACAGCCTAAAAGTCTACAATCTGTAGGCTGTCACTGAGGATCTCCCAATTCTGGCCCATGTGAATCCACACCTCCAGTCAGCGGGGTACCCAGAACATGCCAAGGGCGTGCCTGCCCGCACCCATGCCTGTGCTAGCTTCCTCACCCCAGAAGGCCTTCTCACTCTCCTCTCCTGTTTGTAGATCTTATGCCTTCTTCAAACTGGATTAGGATCTGCTTTGCTCATGAAGCTTCCTATAAATATTTAATTTTTATTTTTGGATTAATTTTTTTCTTTTCTTTTGCAGGTGTTTTGGCACTGACACAATCATAAGCTTCTTGAAGGCATGAGCTATCCTTTTATTCCTTGTGTCCCCCTATTATCTGATACAGAATTTGGCAGGTAGGAATTTCTTGGCACTTGAGAGCAGAATGAGATTTACTGTTATCTGGGACTTTATTGTAATGAAGGAAATGTATTTTTTAAATAACTATTTTTTTTTCCTCTGCAAGATTATTTATTTACCTCTTCGTCCCTCCCATGTTTCCATCAATATGTAAAATTTTACTCAATTAATTAATTTATTTTTGGCTGTGTCGGGTCTTTGTTTCTGTGCGAGGGCTTTTCTCTAGTTGCGGCGAGCGGGGGCCACTCCTCATCGCGGTGCGCGGGCCTCTCACTGTCGCGCAGGCTCAGTAGTTGTGGCTCACGGGCCCAGTTGCTCCGCGGCATGTGGGATCTTCCCAGACCAGGGTTCGAACCCGTGTCCCCTCGATCGGCAGGCGGATTCTCAACCACTGCGCCACCAGGGAAGTCCGGGGTGTTGTTTCTTGTTTGTGAGCTTGATTATCTATGATTGACAGCTGAGACGTACGAATACGCTCCTTCTTTTTCACAACATGTTGTAGGCTCCTCTTCGCCGATGAGGTGGTATGAGTGATGCTCAGGGTGGAATCTTGCTGGGGGTCACACGTTTGAACCCCAGAGAGGGGAGGAAATAGCAACACTGCATGCAGAGACTGCCAAACCTAATTCAGGCACTGCTTGACCTCGATGGCTTTTGTATTAAAGGATATTAAAGAAAAGAGAGATTAGCTGGCTGGCAAATGAGGCTGAGCCTGGTTCTCAGCTTGGCAAATCCAGAAACTTCATTTAACAGTTCACCACATTCTCTGAGGAGGAAATTGGTATTTACCAGACCTAAAAACACTGGTTATAAAACCAGCATTCCAATGTATTAATTTATAATTAAACATTTTAGGGATTGATGTATGTATATCCTTTTTCTAGGGTGACTAGGGGAGTATGAAGGCATCTAGGTAACCTAATTCTAAATCAGACGGTTGAACGATGATTGTGAGAGAATCAGAGCTGTGGTTCTTGAGGAGTCTTGAACTCTGGGGAGGCCTGGAGAATTGCCTCTGGACAGCTGTGTGTGTGTGTGTGTGTGTGTGTATACGTGTGTGTGTGTGTGTGTACGTGTGTGTGTACTTATACACACACACACATTTCTCCCCCACATCCTGCATATTCACACCTGCCATTTGCAAGTACTTGTTGAGCACCTACTAAGTGCTTGATGCCATGTGCTAAAGACAAAGGCACTATTCCTACTGCCGGGTAGTTCATAGACAGGTATCTCTCCTTTGGACAGTAGTGAGTGAACAGTATCAATCTCATTCATCAGCTCTTTTTTTTTCTAACTCCCTGTAGATGACCATTTCCTTTGGGTCTTAAAAATCATTTCTGAAGTTGGTGTGTTTATGAAACTGGCTGATACGATCAATTTCATGTCCCTTTATATTTTGGAAATGACATTTTCTAACCTTTCCTCCCGTTTTGGATGACAGTCTTCTCGGGGTGGGTAGACCCTCGTGTGTCCAGACATCCCAGGAACAGGAATGGGGAACTATGGGTAGGCATTTGCCACTATTCCTCAAACCTGCCTCTGGTGCTGGAGACCCTTGTTTTCTCAGGTGTATCTGAATAGTTCTGGTGGATATTGGTTTTCGGAAGCTCTTGTCAAAGCAGTCTGTGGCCAAGGTGGGCAGTGGAAGTTTTAGTTTGCTCCCTTGGCTGCTTTGAGAAGTGCCGTTGTATTTAAAAGCAGCGTCTAGTAGCCCAGCTTTTGCTGGAGATTCCTACAGGGAGGGGACTTTTTCTTCCCCCTTAAGGAGGAGTGGGAAGTTGTCTTCTTCTGAGTGGGAGACAAGAGATGACAGGGTGTCATGGTGGCCTAGAGAAAAAGCCCTACGTGGATGTAACCCTACCTTTTCTGCTTTGCCCACTTGGCTGCAGGTGTGTCAGCGAGAATGGCAGGCCTTTTCTAGCTGATGAGGAGACGAGAAGCGCAGACTAAGGCTGTGTTTTTAATTAGCGTGAACAAGTAAAAGCAGGTGGCAAGAGCGCTGGAACTGGAGACAAACTGCTGGTACCTATGAGACGCGGGGGGGACTTTTAATGCCAAGATGACCTTTAGTCCTGGAGCAGAGATTCCCAGGATATCTGCCCAGGAATGGTCAGATGCCAAGATAAAGAGTCTCCGTATGATTTAGGATGATGCTTTTTAATCAGGCTTTTGGCACAGAACGGACTGGGAACTCCAGAGCCATAACCCAGTCCCAGAAGGCTATTTCATTCCAAGATATGATTCAGAATGAGTTGGAAAGGAGCATTTTACCAGAGTCTAGGGATCAGACTAAAGTTGTCTGTGTGTGCCAGCAGTTAAGGATTAGTGATGAACCATGTGGACAAAGAATGTCGCCTGCCATATCAGTAGACAAAGGATGTTGCAGCCATCGAGCCATCAGCCACTGTCGCCGTACCCTGACCGTGCACTCTGAGGGGATTCAGGATGGAGAAAAAAACAGGATCCTGGCCCCAGATACTTAAGGTGCATATCAAAGGAATGATTTCAGTGAGCCCAGACTCCTGCATCTTTCCTCAGTTAGAAAAGCGCCAAGTTCCTTAATTTGAGATGTCTGGTTTTCTTTCATCTTTCGATGTTACAACTACCTGGAGTTTTTCTGCAAAATCTCCTATCCCTCCTGTCTCCTCCCTTACCTCTTAGGGGCAGTCCCTCAGCGCTCTCTGAGAGAGCATCTTCCGGGCTGAGGTCCTCAGTTTGTCCACCGAATAAAATATAATTTTCAGCTTTTAGGTTGTGCTTTCTTTTTTTTTTTTTTTTTTCAGTCAACAAGTATTAGATTTCACTTGTTATATTTTGAGCAATTAACAAAACAGCAACTGTGATGGTTGAATAGGCTTGTCAAAAGCTGCAGAATATGGCTATGCCAACGTCCAAAAGCGTGCAGTGTCAGTAGGATTTATCTACTGTCCATAGTTTCAAAAAATTATTTTATTAGATTTTGGCTTTTTAAAAGAGGTTAGGTACTTGAGAGGGATTACAGGTTTATTTTAAACTCAGTTAAAACACCTCTTGTTGAATACGCTTTCTCAGACCTGGTTAGGACTTTGGTATGATCACAGTGTGGGGTGGTATGGGATGTCCAGCTGTCTGTCTGTCCATCTGTCCATTTATCCATCCAGTGACAATTCATTGAGCCTACAATATGGCAGCCCCTACGTGAGTGACATACAGACTCAACGTCCAATACATTTGTAAACAGTATACGATGATGGCTGGCCATCCTTTCTTACAGCCTATTTTCAAGATGGGAATGGGGTTGAAAAATCAACAATTGGGTGTTTTAACAGTAAGAAGCTTGTGTATCCATATATCTAAGTTGGCTTGAATTAATTTAGTTGGGGGAAAAACCCCCAAGTGTGTGGATTCATTAAACCATTCCAGTCTTTCTTTAGCTTTCATTTATTTAAATAAATGCTTTGTCTGAGTTTTAAAATTTTTCATTTGGAGTAGGGCAGGCCTCCCTTGTCACTCAAGGGAAAATGGAGATGTACTGGGGACTAAAATGTGTCTTCCCTCCTCAGACCTGTTCCATGCTGTCTGGTTGTTTTACAACCAAACCTGAGTCCACCCTTCAGAGAAGCCTGTACAAGACATCTGGAACTTTGCTACTTGAAGTCTGTCTGATTCACAGCGCATCTTGATTTTACAATATCTGTTACCTTATAGAGAGCAATGCACCAACTCTACCACATGTGCTAAGAATAATACTGTCAAATATTGTTAAACTGCTAGAAATCAACTTTTGGAAATGGGCTAAATGAATGTGTATTTCCCATGCTGTCTTAATTCAGTTAAAGAGATTTTTTTTTTTAACCATATGTGCCAGAAATGCTTACCTTGGATCCAAGCTTGAATATGAGATACTGTGCCAAAAAGAAAAATGAACAATTTTTTACCAAGTTTCAAGCAATTGCAAAAAACATGGTGACTGTGATGGTTGGAGAGAATTGTCAAAGACTACAAAATGTGATTCTTACTCATCTCTAGAAAATAAAGTGCAAAGCAGAAGGCTTGGAAGTAGCATAAAATCAAGAGATATGGTGATCCTAGTGGACCACTGTATTTAGAACGAGAGCATAGGAGAGTCACTCTAGAAGTAAATTGGCTTTTGAGTACCTGTCCCCAAATGCAATGGGTCCCGTTTGGTTTTCTTTAGGAAGAGAGACCCTCGTTGACAGGCTCAACAGCCTTTTTCTCTGAAGCTTCTGGTCTTTTGTAGCACTGAGCATGAGCTCCCAGCTGGAAGACTTGGGTGTTACCTCGAGTCCTTGAAAGGCTTGTGAGCTTGATAATTGCAATGTTTGTGCCCATTTGGTTAGCCTTTGGTCCCTAAAGTAGTTTGAACTTTTTGCTTAGAATCTTGTCAAGAAAAGGGGGACGTAGGCCTTTTTTGATGGTGAAAAGATCCAACAGAGAGGCCATCTTCTAAAGAATGGGATGAAAGAATTGTCTTTCTGACTCCGTCAATGTGTTTGTCTTCTCAGACTGCCTGCGAGGCAGCTGAAGGACTGGCTTTCCCTGTGGGGCGAGGCTTCCAGCGTTGGAGATGCTTTTTACAATTTGTTTCCCATTTTAGCTCACCTGGATTCCCTCAGAGTCCTTGGTTGAGAAGAAGCCTTCTCAAGGTTAAGAACAATGGGATTTACAGCCCGTTTAAAGACCACTTGGGATGGGATCTGTGCATTCCCACTTACTAGCTGTGAGGCGTTAGGCAAGTTTCTAAGCGTCCCAGTGTCTCAGTTGTCTCCCACCGTCCGATGGGGATCTGACAAACCAGGCCTAGAAGATTGGTGTGAGGACGAAAGGTATGAAGGGGCTCGGCGCAGAGTTTGCATTCGCCACCTGTCAGCCCTTACGCTGGTTAAGGGGCCTCCATCAGGCATGCGTATTTGAGCTGGAAAAGTCGACATGATTTCTGTGGCTGGAGTGAGCTCTGGGAAGGGAGAAACGTGACTTAGAGCTTCTGAGCCTTGTGACGGATCAAAGGGTCGTGCCTCTCCTCAGTGCCTGGTAGCCAGCTGATCCCACCCTGGGTCCTTAGACTCCTGTCACCTGGAGCCTCAGGCCATTCTCAACCCTGAGTGAGTCCTGGAAGCCTTTCCTTATTCAGTCATTCGGCATGTTGCTGCCATTCCGTTCGTTAAATACTCTGACTCTTGCCCTGTGTTTAATCCTCAAACAAATCTATGAAGGAGGTATTCTCAGAATCCTCCCCATTTTGCAGAAAAGGAAACTAAGGCATAGAGAAGTTACGTAACTTGCTCCAGGTCACACAGCTAGGAAGTAGCAAGGGAGCTGGACCTGGGAGGTCTAAGTCCAGCTCCTGCTCCTAATCTCCAGGCCGTAGCACCGTGTCTGCGAGGCAGCCGAGGGACTGGTTTTCCCTGTGGGGCGAGGCCTCCAGAGCTGGAGATGCTTTTTACAATCTGCTTCCCGTTTTAGCTCACCTGGATTCCCTCGGAGTCCTTGGTTGAGAAGAAGCCTCATCACAGTCGGCGGTGAAACACTGTCCCATGCACGTGCTTCTTAAGGAAACGAAGTCAGTTGGCGTACGTGACTCCTCTCTGTAGAGAAAGGAATGCTGGCCGCGTTAAAGACACACCGAAAGCCCGTGCCCTGGTGCCTGAGACTCAGCATCCAGAAGCAGCCAAGACCAAATCTGCAGCCCTGCGTATCTCCAGACGGAACTACAAGCTCACCAGCAGTATGGTCGGCCATCCTCGCCCCCGCTGTACAGTAGGGCAGACACTTCCCTGATGCCAGCGGCCTGTCCTGAAGCGGTTTGTCTGCCCCATTGTCCTGGACACCTCTGCCTTCGTGTGTTGCCACCGGCGTGAACAGTGGAGCCTCCCTGACTCCTGTGGCAAGTCACATTGCTGGGGTGTCACGCACGCCCCCACTGCGCTGGTCACCGAGGCCCCGAGGACCAAGATGTGGCTTCACGAGGAAGCCACGCCAGGGAGGGGGCCAGGGTGAGAGGAAGCGGTCATGACCCGTGCCCTGCAGCCGCACGCTCCGTCTTCCCTTCCTCCCCGATGGGCCGCGACTCCTTGAGAGTGGCTCAAAGGGGCTCAACGCTGGTTCCATGCCTTGCGATTTGGTTCCAGGCCTGAGTAGGGCACAGGGGAGGAGGGAGCTCTCATACTTGCTACGCGGCCAAGTAGCCTTCGGGCCGGAGCAGTGGTTCTCAGCCCTGGCTGCCATTGGGTCCCCCGGAGAGCCTTTAAAGAGGACTGATGCCCGGGCCCCAGTGAAGTTTCTGATTTACTTGTCTGGGTCATAATTGTCAGCATTAAAAAAAAAAAAAAAAATGTTCCCTAGGGGAGCCTCATGTGCTGGTAGGAATGGAGAAGCTTGGGCCCCAGCTTCAGCCCTCACCCCTGGATCCGGGGGGCTTGGATTCAAAGAGATGTGGAAGCCGTTTCCCACTGATTGGAGGCAGCCTGATCTCACCATCATTATTGCCAGCATCCATTTGTGGAATTCCTAAACTGTGCAAATGCTCTCTGCTTTGTGCTGGGGAAACAGGGAGATTGAAATCAAATTAGAAGTGTACAGACCGGCTGGAAATCTGAAATGATCCGAGGCCCAGGACCAGCCTGTCTCATTCGTCTTATGCATCCTCCCCACCTGCCCTGTCGTGGGAGCACAATACACGTGATTGTTTATGTTGTTATTAATACCAATAATCACGACAACCAACAACGCCAAGGAATATATCCTCAGTGTTAATTAGAAATAACTAGAAGCGTGCATTCGTGGGAGTCGGGGGTCAGAAAGCTTCGGGGAGGAAAGGGGATTCTAGCCTGCCAAGAAGGACAGGGCATTCAAGGCACGGCCGTGACGAGCATAAAGGCATGGAGGTGTGGGCTGTGCATGGGCTTGTCAGCAAAACTCAGTTACCTAACCTGACCGGAAGGAGGCCTACAGGTGAGGTTGGCTGGCCAGGTAGGAAAGGGACTTTTGCTCTGAGGACCCCCTTGGTTCACAAAATATTAATTAATGAGCTAGACTTATTTATCTTTGATCATTTCCTTACATGTGCTTTTGTTGTCAGGGAAAGGCATAGATCTTTCTTTGGAATTCTGAAGAGCGTGCTGTCAGATATGTTCCGGAGGGTTGGACTGAAAGGGTTTGAAGGCTGCTGTTTATGGGCTGTTAAGTCTAGTTGGGCTCTTTGCAGGGAGCTAACCCTTGGTAAATGTTAAAAGAGGAAACTCTTTTTACAAAATTCTGTTTAAAAGCCGCTCATTGTGGGAAATCCAAGGCATAAAGAATAAAGAAAGCAAAAATCTTCTTAAATTCTTCTACCATAATTGTTTGAGCTCTTTCTCCCTCTTTCTCATCTCTCTCTCTCTCTCTCTCTCTCTCTCTCTCTCTCTCAACCGTCAATCTAGCCACACAAATACATGCACAAATGGAGTTTTACGATAAATATAGGTGATGCATACACACAATATTTATTGTAATGCTTTACACCGTGATAATACTGTACTTAACTGTTTTGCAGTCTTCCTGTTTGACTTACTATGTTGTGGTAATCCTTTCACATTAGTGAGTAAATTCTACATCATTATTTTAAGGGCTGCATAGTGTATCTTTTTATGGCTGCATCATTATCTAACCAATTTCATGTTCATAGGCTTTTAGGCCATTTCTCATTTTTTTACAATTACGTTTTGTTTTTAACTTGGAATTAACAGTTGGAGCGCTGATTACTGTATCTTCAGGGTTCATAGATTCGACAAGTATTGAGTGTGTGCACTGTGCTAGGCACTAGAGCAGTGATTCATTCGTGAACGAAAGGGACAAAAATCCTTGCCCTTATGGGGCTCACATTCTATTGTGAGACATAGATGATGAACAAGATAAATAAATGATGAAGTATGCTGGGTAGTGATAAGTGCTCAGTGGAAAAAATAGTGTGGAAAGAGATATGAAATATTGTGATGGGAGCAGAAACAGATTTTGAGAAGGGTTGTTAGGAAGGGCCTCAGTGAGCAGGGCACATTTGGAAGTAGCAACATGGGAGAGCCAGCCGTGGGAATATGAGGGGAAGGGCATTCCAGACAGAAGGACCAGCAAGTGCAAAGGTCCTGAGGCTTTGAGGTGCAGGCATGTTCAAGAAACTCCCTGGGGGTCATGAACTTGGAGGAGAGTGAGGGAGGGAGAGCTTAGTGGGAGATGATGTAAGAGAGACAGGAAGAAGGCAAGATTATTTGGGGCTCTTGGTTCCTGGAAGGGAAGCCATGGGAGAGTTGATCAGAGTGATAGGAAATGACTTATATTTTAATGGGATATAGCCTGAGGGCAGAGCAAAATCAGAGGCAGAGAGATGGGGTGCGGGCATTTAAATATTCTAGGTTGCAGGTGGTAGTAGCCTGGGTTAACATGGTGGCAGGGGAGAGGTGAGGAGTGGTACGACTTTGAATGTACTTTGACCCGGTCAAATTTGCTGACAGATCAGATGTGGAGTGTGAGAGCAAGAGAGGAGTGAAAGAGATGATTTCAGGGGTTTTGTCCTGAGTCACGAAGATCGGCATTGCCACGAACTGAGAATGATGGGGATAAATGCTCTGTCCATGAGGGCAGTGGGTGGGGGAGGGGGTCGGGAGCTGAGTTTGAGTTAATGTCGTTTGAGATGCAGTCTGCCTCGAACAAGTTCTTTTTACGGCTGTGGCTCATTTAAGGTACAAGTTGGCTTCCAAACAGTTTTGAGAAATGCAGCTGTTAGATTTTAGGGGATTTTCTCATCATAGTTTTGAATCAGGGTATAACGTCCCTTTAAAGAATCATCCGCCGCTTTTTGGTGTGCGAATTTGGAAGCACACGTCTCATTTTAGCCATAAATCTGTTTATCGTAGATTACAGTTTGGGTCATTATTTCTGCAGATTGTTTATGTGCATTTGCATAAAAACAGGGCCTTTTGTTTCTGCACCAATGACTAGCTCTTAGCTGTATCTGGGTTTGAAGTCGTAATCCTCTTTGTGACAGCATAGGGGTTGCTCTTGGAAATGATTAGGATGTCGTAATTGGTTTAAGATTCCAGGTGGGGAATAAGCGAGAGGGGCAGGTGATCATTTTCTCAGAAGCAAAAAATTCCTGCTTCCTCCCCATGCCCTCAGCGGTAAGAGAGGGAGGCCAGAAAAATGCATGATCTATAAATAGAACTGTGTCTAGGGAGGCTGCTTTCCTAAAGGTGTCATTAGGCACCAGAAAGCCCTTTACTCTTAGCAATTAATTGCACTGATTTGACTGTGCTATATTGTGAAGGTGCAGAAAAGAAACCTAAACTTGCTTCCTTGGGGAACAGATGCAGGTAAAATGCCTGAGAGAACTCTAAATGGGTTTCTATAAATCTCAAGTCATTTTTCCAGATTATCAAAGCATTCTGAGGAAGATAACTGTCCCCGTGTCTCTGTGTTAAGTCTTCATCGTTGACAGTAGCTAACAGGATGCTGTGCCTTTGTCTGCCTTCCCAGACACTGTCTACCCACTGCGAGGGCATCCCCAGGAGGGGATAAAAGAACCATGTTTGCTGCTGGACCTTAGGCAGACCAGTGGAGGCACCTCTCTCTTAGCTGGTCATTAGAGGGATTGGGTTTATGTTCTGACCTCATTAAGATCACACTCAAGCCTCCTGAACGGACAGGGCCCAAAGAAGGTGAAACAAGCTTGAACTTCTTGGGAAGACCACAGGTAGTCTTTTTCTGTATGCTGGATCCATGTCTCCAGACTTAGAAAAAGACATAAGAACTTCCTTTCCCATTTTTCTTGAGCGAATTATGTTTATACCCAGCAGCTGTTCCCCCTGGGATACTTTGAATTCAGATAGATGGGTTTGGTTAGTTATAGAAGACCGCCCAGGGAAAAATGTCTGCTTCTCTAGGGAGTTCAGCCATTGATGGTCAGAAATGTAAAGGCCTGTGGGTTCAGGCCTGGGGATAACTGAGGGGTTCTCCACTTTTTTAGGTCACAGATACCTTTGATAATCTATTAGAAACTAGAGCATGCCACAAAATCTCACATACACCCAGCATTGCTGATGTAGTGGAGTTACAGAATTCCTAAAGTCTGTTCATGAACACTCCTATTTTTGTAATATTCAGTCATTTTTTCATTTGACAAATATTTATTGAGCACCTATCACTTATTCAGCACTGTTCCAGGTACTAAGAATATAGCTGTGAACAAAGGAATCATGTATTTATATTTATCTACTAACAATGGTTTAAAAAAGTCTCCTGAGGAGAAACTCAGATAATCCCCTTTTCCTCTTATTTTTTTTTTTAAATTTTGCTTTTTCATTTTTCTAAACCGAACATGCATTACTTGTATTAGAGAAACATGATAAAAGAGATAAAATTCATGGTTCGCTTCTTGAGAATAATACACAATGACAAATGCTCCTTTGAAAGAAGTTATGGTTTTAAATGGATTTGTATTTTATCAGTCATGATAATATAGAGATATTCTGACAAATGAAGGTCCAGGTATATGGCAAACATATTATTTACTTAGTTAGTCTATAGCTACTGCTTTTGATGCCTCTGGATAGATGCCCTGCAGTAACTGAAGACCTCCTGGGAGTCAAACGTCCGTAGATTAGGAATGGTTCCTCTAGACCAGGGCTTGACAAAATTGGCCGCAGACCGAATCCAATTTTTGTAAATAAAGTTTTATTGGAACACAACTGAGCCCATTCCTTTGCATATTGTCTATGGCTGTTTTCCCACTGGAAAGGCAGTGTTGAGTAGTTATGACAGAACACCATTTCTTTGTGGTGGCCCACAAAGCCTAAAGCATTTACTTTCTAACCCTTTACATAAAAAGTTTGCAGGTACTTGCCCTAGACTAGTGGTGGCTCTTTCTGCAATGATAGAAATGTCCTGTATCAGTGTGGCACTGTCTAATACAGTAGCCACTAGCCACGTGTATCTCTTGGAATCACTAGCCCTTGGAATGTGGCTAGTGTGACTGAGGAAGTGACACTTTAGTTTAATTGAATTGCATTTACATTTGAATATAAGTAGCCACATGTGCCCAGGAGTACTGAATTGAGCAAGGAGACCCTGGACCAAACAGCGGGGCCCCTAGTTTACATGAGGGTTCTGCCCTTGGTGTTGTGCATTCTGTAGGTTTTGACAAATGTATAATGTACAGGTTCAAATCACTTTTGGGAAAAGAATGACACAGTGTGTAACCCAACCATTAGCCTTTAATTTCTAGATAAAGCTCACAAGGACCTGTAAGATCCTAAATGAAGACACAGCTCTGGGGATGGAGCCAGGAAGGCAAGTCGAGGATGATGGAGAACGTGCTGAAAGGAGAGGGAGGAGAATAAAGAAACATGTAATTGCTTTACCATTTTGACACTTTCCCTTTCTCTCCTGGAAGCTGGAGGGGGGCAGGTAGGCATATGTGAATGTGAACTTCATGCACTCACGCATCCTCCCTCCATCGTGTGTAGCCATGATCAGAAAGGATGGGCTCCCAGTTTCCGGCTCATTTCAGGTGATTCCCAGAGACAACTGGACCCGATCGAGAGCGGTGCTGGTGATGCAAATGGCCAGCCTAGTTTTCCTCGGGAGACGCATGTTCTCAGGGATGCTTCTGGTTCTGGTGGCAGCTCACGAAGCTCTTATTTTCAAACTGATAGTGTGTTCAGTGCAACTGACACTAAAACATGCTGTAAGGTCTGTGAACTTTGTTCTTTGAACTTGGCCTCTTTCAGTTACTCCGTGTGTAGCCCAAGATTAAGTTAAGATTTGCTTTTTGCCATGACATGTATAATGTGGCTTCAGGATGAAATTGCCATTTTAGGCAACATGCTTTGACATTTTGGTCTTTCAAAGAAGGCCATATTTATTTTATTCAAAGTCTCAGATTTTGGTGATGATCTAATACCCTGAACTTCCAACCCCTCCTCTGCCTCTGAAGTTTGACATTATTAATGCACACACTGGAAGGGCATTTTAAGAATCTCAGTGTCTTTCAGGGAATGATCTTAAATTATATTTTAGCACCACCACACATCGTGGTGGTTTATTACTCAGTCTTTAATGCATTTTGCAGTTGAAATGAGGAATAGAGAAGATGAGACTGGCATAGGATATGTAAGATGTGGTCTGTAAAATGGGGATAAGTTAACCTGCAGCGAACGTCATGGAGTTTTTATGAGGCTTATATATCCTAGATTATGGCATAACTGGGGGCATAATGTTAAAAAGTAAAGTAATTTCAGGGGTATCTTCTATTAAAGTTCCAGTTGAAAAACGTTTCTAAACCAGCACTATACCCATATAAAGTAGAGTGTGTGTAATTCAGCATCGTCACTAAGTGAATGCTTTTTTTTAATTAAAAAATTTTATTGACGTGTAGTTGATTTACAGTGTTGTGTTAGGTTCAGAGCAAAGTGATTCAGTACACACACACACACACACACACACACACATACATATATATATAGAGAGAGTTTTTCAGATTCTTTTCCATTCTAGGTTATCGCAACATATTGAATATAGTTCCCTGTGCTATACAGTAGGTCCTTGTTGTTTATCTATTTTATACATAGTAGTGTGTATCTGTTAATCCCAAACTTCTAATTTATCCCTCATTTCCCACTTGGTAGCCATAAGTTTGTTTTCTATGCCTGTGAGTCTGTTTTTGTTTTGTAAATGAGTTCATTTGTATCATTTTTTTAAGATGCCATATATGTGATATCAAATGATGTTTGTCTTTCTTGACTTCACGTTAAGTGAACGTAAATGACACTTTAGAGAAACACTGAGTCAAGCCACCTCTGCCTGGCTTCCTCATGCATTCCGGGCCCCAGACCCTGAGCTCCACTTAGCACTGGCAGTATGGAGCCAGCTTGGGGAGTGCAAGGCTGAAGCCTCCAAGGACGACCAGATAACTCTGCATCTTAACTTTGGACCTCACATCGTTCATAAGTGAGGCATAAGCCCTTCAGCTGCACGCTCATTTATGTTTCACAAGTGGAGAAGGAAGGAGGGAGGCCAGCCCCTGAGGGAGAAGGTACATATTTTCCTTTCCGGTCATTGCTTTTCTTCTGGAGGCATAGGCACTGTTACTGTAGTGGTGGAGAGAAATGCCTGTTTGGGATTCTGTCCAAACTTCACACAAGTGGTATCTTGTATCTGATACCTTTTTGGATGGGAGGAATCTGAGAAGGGGCTGTGAGACACAGCATCTGTTGATGGGAAAGGAAACAAATGGCATTCTTCCTCCATTTCTCCCTCCCCCCAGCGAAGCCTGGGGGCCGAGGGAGGGAATTCCAAGCCTAAAAGTCACCGTGATGTGGTGGGAAGAGCTCTGGCCTGGGACATGACACACCTGGGCCACTGAGCACGTGACCGGCCACTTGGGGTCTCCGGGTCTAGACCAGTCATAAAAAGAGAGTTTTTTCCTGCATCCTGCGATGCATTCTGGCTTATAAACGGCTCTGTCTTCACCCATTCCTGTATCCCGCTGCAACACCCAGCATACAGTTTTTATTCTGCTCCGGAGAAGAGGTTGAAGCTGTTGTTGTGCATCTTCTCTGCTGGGCAAGGGACCTGGTGGTCGTCGTGTAACCATCCCCAGGTTGAACGATCCAGGCCGAAGATGCCTTTCGTTTTGTCTTCTTAGAAGAAATGCTAGGCTCACAGACCTGCAGAGGTCTCTGAAGACCAGCTAGTATAAGATCACCTTTATTTCCAACTCTTCCTTTCTACAGAGGAGGCTCAGAGTTTCTGTACCCAGCTCAAGGTGACATAGGAAATTAGTGGTTAGAATCAGGTCTCATGACTCTCAGATCATTTTGATAAGCTGTACTTCTTCCCTGGTTGGTCCCCTTTATATATTGTGTGCCCCACTCCTCCAATCTACGACGTCTTTAGGTTTTATTGCCTTCGTGGCCTTAGAGTTGACCTCCAGAGCTTGGAATGGGAAGGCTGGCCACTTGAGGCGTTGACACCGGATGTCCTAAATCTCCCCGAGGCTGTGCAGCCTCTGTTACCGCCATCCGACCAGTTCATCCTGAGATGTCTACCAAGAGATCGTATGGAGTTTTGTTAAAACTTGCCATGGTAAAATGAGTGAAGTAACCGTGCCCCTCAAACTGTCACTCTGTCCCCCCACCAGGGGTCAGGGGTTCAGACGTGGAGCAGTGTCTGTGGGCAGAATATCAGGCACCCACCAGTGTCAGGCAGGAGGAGGAAATTGCCAGTTTCCTCCGGTGACTGGCTAGCAGATTCTACAAGCCAGCGGACAGCCTGTTGAACCACTGTATCAAATCATCATCCTTTTGTCCTGATACTTACCAGGTCGGCAGAGGTGCCTTTTATTCTTGTCCCAGGGGATAAAGCTTTCCTGTCATTGCAGCATATTCAGGTAAAGTCATTTGTTCTTGGCGTTTTTGTTCGAAGGAATTGAAAGATGAGTTGTACCGCACTGCTAGTACATCAGCCATTCTACAGACCATTCTGTAATAGCCATTGCAGATGTGTTAGGGGAAGGAAATGAACCCCGTGGCCCGGAAGTACTTAGCAGGCATCCCTTTATACAAGTTACACTGTCTTTTCTTCCCCATTAATTAAACAAGTATCGAGTGACTTGCTATCATCAGGGAGCTGATAAGGAGACAGAAAATAAGATAGGAGACGCAATCCCAGCTCACCAAGAGTTAAAAAACAATCTGGTTAGGAAAATCAAACTCACACAAAGAGGGCAACTCTTCAGAAAGTATTCTAATGGCAGGTTGCTAATATAGTGTACAGAGAATCAGCAGTAGCTGAATGGGCTCATCAAAGTGCATGGCCAGGAAATAGACTAGGACCACCACTGCACAGCAAAGTGAAGATGGATTGAGCTTATCAAGAAGTTCGTGGCATGCCTGAGGAACTTAGACTTTATCCTGAGGTCACTAGGACCACGCTGAAGAGCTTTTTATTGGAGTGTACCAGGATTAGATTACTCCTATAGAAAGATCACGGCTGCTGGGTGGAGAATGATTTGGGGGCATGTGGGTATTGACACAGAGGGAAGTAAAGGTGTAGATCTAAAGAAACTGATGGACTTGAGAGTAACTCTCCAGTGGGAAGCCATTGGAGGATTTTGAGAAGAAGAATGACATGATCTGACTTAATAGAATCCCTTTAGCTCCGAGAGTGAATATATCCCAGAGGTTGGGAAGACGGCAGCAGCAAAGGGAGCAGCTATTGCAATAATCTAGACAAGGGACGGTGGCAGCGGAGATTGTGGGGTAGTCAAATTCGGTCTTGATTCTGAAGGTTGAGCCAGCAGGATTTCCAGATAGGCTGGAGGTGAGGTACGAGAGAAAGAAAAGTCAGGGATGGCTCCAAGACTTTCTGGTCTGAGCAACTGAAAGATTGCATTGCCATGAATTGAGGTGGAGAAGACAGAAGGAGGAGTTAGATTTATGGGGGAAGTGTTGGATGTGTTAATATATCCAACTGGAGAGTCTACATAGGCAAGTAGATTACGAGTCTTGAGTTCACTGTGAGTTCTAGTGGCGACTCTAGTCTCCACTAGAGACTGGAGACATAAATTTGGGAGTCTCTGGCATGTAGATGGTATTTAGAGCTGTAGGCTGGATGATCTCACCAAGGGAGTAAACGTATGTAAGTAGAAGAGAGAAGAGTTGGACTCACTCCTGGGGCACTCCAAAGCTAAGAGGTCAAGTTGATGAGGAAGCAGCAGCAAAACAGACAAGCTGTGACCGCTGAGTTAGTAGGAACCTGACAGGGTGGTCCTTGGAAGCCTTGTGAATAAGGTGTTCACAAGGGGAGGAAATGACGAGCATGATAAATGCTATTGATGGGTCAGATAAAAAGAGGACTGATGAGTTTCCATTGAATTTAACAGCATGAGATGCAGTGATGAGCTTGATGAGGACAGTTTGGGGAAATGGAGGGAGCAGAAATCTGATTGGACTGGTTTCAGGAGAGAATGAGAGATGAAAAATTAGATATAGTGACTACAGATGTTTCTTTTGGAGAATTTTGCTCTAAAGAGAGGGAGAGAAATGGGGAGGGTGAGTTGGAAACAGAAGTGAGGGCAAGGAAGTCACTGGCGCCTCTGATGGAAACAGTTTCAGGGGATGATGCTCTGGGGAAAGAGGGCATTGAATGTCTGTTTGCTCAAGCTTAAAAAAAAAAACGGTGAATGCTTTGGGCCAGTTGGTGCATGTCCTCAAAAACCAGTGGCAGACCTCGGGATTCTCTCGGTGGCCTCCTTACTTGTGATTCTCGATGAGCCTGTTCACATCTCACTGCTCTCACCCATGTGTTGTCTTATTCAGGACCTCCTACTGCCCCCTTTGGAATATTCCCCTATGAGGTTGTGTCCTCTGATTGGGCTTCTCCCTGTGTTCTCAGGACACGTACTTGTACCCCTCGAGCAAGGGGATGACCTCCTGCCCGTGCCTCTAAATCTGACCTTCACATCTGTCATTCCGAGTCAGTCTAAGCCGACTCACGGTTCTGAAAAATCTTGTGTTGCTGCCCAAGGTCCAAGACCCTCTTGCAAATCTTTATGCATAGTTTTGTTCGTTAATCCATTATTCAGGTACCCATTATCCAGATTCACATTCCAAATATTTTAAAACTCCTGTTCTTTTAATGGCCTAAATACGACATTACATTGTGAAAACATTAGAATATACCTGTGAACAAAGAGAAAAAAAATTCCCTCGCAGGCCCAGCACCCTCATCTAGCTGTTGTTACCATCCTAGGGTTCCCATGTAGACTGACACAGGCGCCTGTAAACACACACACTCCATTGGTACGGTCTGTTCACTCAGCCCAGCGATCGACGGGACCCCCGTGACCCGTGGGAAAGGTTGCCCTACCCTCCCTGTGCTTTTATTCTCTTCTCTTCACGCAAGTTCCCCGCCTCCTCTACCCCTCGCTCCTCTTGGGGAGGAATCATCAATGTAGAGATGCACGTGCCCGTCACGTGATTGTCCACAAGGCTTTCAAGCATCTCTTTTAGACGTTTCTTTTCAAAATCCTGAAAGCCACAGTGTGTTTATGTGGAGGAGGAGGGTGATGGTTGACTTTGCCCAGAGACGTGCAAGCGTGAAATGCAGACGAGTTTGTCTCCTACCTACAATTCTGTCCTTCCCCACGGGGGAGACTCTCCATTGCCCTATCCGTCTATCTCACCTGGAATATGCAAAATGTGTCAGCCTTCTCCAGCGCTTCCTCATCTTGCAGTGAGTGTTGCGGATTAAATTCATACTGACCAGCCCAAGTGCTTCATTCGTCATTTTGAGAACGGATGTATTTTGGTGCTTTGCTGCTCACTTCCCCCCAGTTTTCGTAGGTTGCAGGGGTCTCCTTGGTGAGCGCCGAGGAGCACGTGGCTGAAGAATTGTCCCCATCCATTTTGAATCCACCGTTTTAATGAAATTTCCAAGTTTTTTTTTTTTTTTTTTTCCTCACCCTGGGATCACACCAGTTTACTGAGGGGCTTTGGGGGAGGAGGTGGAAGGGCTGGGAGGACGATGAGACTTGATGTCCTTGACCGGGGTCTCCCTGGCTTAACAGTTGCTGAAAAGCCCATTTCTTTATTGTCATATCCACTCGACCTCCCCCCTCCGCTGCTCCTAGAGGGTCAGCAGTCCCAAGGGATGGCCCAGAAGGAACACCTTCTTTTTCCAGGTCCCAGTGGCATCTCACTTGAATACTCAGCTCTCAATTTCTGTGGTGTTGGAAACACCGTTGGACACGGCCATTCGTGTGGCTCCCTCACCTGCTGGTTGGCAGACCCTAGCCAGGCTGGGGCCCCTTATGACTTGTGTAGGTGTTGGGGTGTCCATTTTCCACTCTCTCTCCTTCCCCAGCCCAGCCCCTTGTCACAGCCAGGTACAGCTACTTTGGGTCTATCCTTCCCTTTCTGTTCTCCGCAGCGTCTTCTTTGGCTTTTCTGCCTGTGAACCAACTGTGCCCACACAATCGTTAGCAAGTGTGGGAATGGTTATGAGCTGCATATTTATTGTACACCCACCAGTTTTTAGGTGCTGTGCAGAATACAGTTGTCAGGGGATTGCTTTTGTCTAAGATGCCAAAGGAAGTTCATTAGCATTTGAGAGAAATGCCCACATTACAGATGGGGCTGCTGACCGCAGTGGCCCAGAGCCGGACAGAGGCTGCGCCGAGGCCTCGTCAGCTGTACCGAGCAGGGGCTGGGCGTCCTCCCAGGGCCTGGGAAGAGGCAAGCTGGAGGAGGATCCGTGCCTAGGAGGAGGAGGCCCCAGAGGCGAGGAGGCCGGTCTCCAAAACTGTCTGGCATTTGTTCATCCTAAGTCCACACAGCCCTAGGACAGAAACTAGGTCAGATTTGTGGAGCTTTTTCTGGGAATGTGTGGGCCTTCCTCAGGACTGGCTTGACATGCAACACGGGATTTCACTCAGATTGATGTGTGTTTGAGTCCTGGTTCAGCAACGTATTGGTAGGTGCCCGGGGGTAAGTCATAGAACATCTCTGAGCCTCTCTTTTTCTCATCTGAAAAATGGGCATAACAACACCTCCACGCGGGCTTATTATTATGCGGCTTAGAAATAAAGTATATTAGGAAGCGGGTGCCCCGTTTGCCAGGTGTTTTGCACCTGTTACTTATTGTCATCGCTGTGGACGTTGCCGTGATCGGTTCTCGATTGTACGCTTTGTCGTGTGTCCTCGGGTCCTGAAGAGGACGGATGCCTGGGAGCCAGCCACCCCAGGCAGAGTCCTAAGGAAGATGCACAACCTGATTCCTTGGAAATGGGGAAAAGATTTGTTGCACTTGAACATGTGAAACTCTGTTGAAGGGAGTAGAGAAGAAAGCAATGGTAAAAAGGGAAGAGCGTTCCTGAAATTTCCACTAGGAAAAAATCACTAGCTACACCTGCGGCTCGCCTTTCCTCCTGCTGCTCCATGTGGAGGTCACCATCTCAGGGACCATCCTCTTTACAGATCACTGGGGAGAAGCCCTGGGAAAGGCGCAGACTTGGCTTTCCAGCCACGTGTATGCCGTGTCCTGTAGAAGGAGAGCACTTGATCCAGCTGTGTCAGCTCCTTATCCAGGAGAGGGTTCTAATAAATTATGTAAATATTTTTGCAAGTTGCAACTCTGAAGAAGACTTACCGATGTGGGGCAAGCTGCCAGGCAGCTGGTAAAGATTGGAAAGATTGTATTCACTCCAAGGCAGGTCCTAGGAGGGGTGGGAACGCACGGTCCGGAGACTCTCTAGTTTCACCTTTATCTTTGCCTCCCGTGAGGAACCTGCGGTTTCTCCCAGGGCCGCTGAATCAGTAGCAGATAATGGCGTGAACTGCTTGGTTAGTGCAGCCTCAGTGATTCTGATACAAGCCATATAGGCATGCTCGCTCGGGGGGGGGGGGGCGCCTGGATGAGGGAGGGGAGATCGGTGTCAGGGGATGAGAGTCTGACCCAACTGGAGGGGGCAGGTGGCCCTGTTGGGAGGTGGGTGGAGGGGACAATGCTTCCTGGACCCCCGGCTCAGTCCTGTCCTCCAGGATCCCCTGAGTGGCGCTAACCCCCACCCGCCGCTGGTCCTTATCTGCCCTTCCTCCTCTCTCCTGCCTCAGCCCCTGGCTCTGCCCTGAGGATGCTGGAAATGGCGTTGGCCCACTGATATGTGTAGTCTGTTGGATCTTGAGAAGAGAGACACAGAGATGGGAAGGGGAGGGCTGGCGTGGCCAGGAGATCCTTCCTCATGGTTTTGGTCCTGTGCAGTTGGACAGGCACCGTGACAAGGGGCCAAGGGCGACAGCTGAGAGGGCTGCCCAAATGCCTAGCACTTCTAGAACCCCTACTTGCTAAACTAGCTGCACTAGAACTACTCGTTTCCTGTTTTCGGGTGTCTTTCTCCTACCTTGTCTTCCTCATGGCAGCATTCCCAGTTCTCAGAGCTCTTCCCAGCACATAGTAGGTGCTCAGTAAATATGCATTGACTAAATGAATGGTTCCCACCTTTGTCTTGATTTACTTCTCCTGTGAAGGTTCCCAGGGGTGGAGAAAGGGCTATTCTAGTGCTTGGAGGTTTTGGAAAATCCTGTGGACCCCGTGTGCCGAGAGATGCAGTGGGGACTGCTCCAGGACCTGAGTCCAGGTGCTCTCCTGTCATTTGGAAACTCCTGGCAGCTGGGCTCTACGGCAGAAGGAGGGACTAGAAACAAAGGGGCAGGTGGTCAAGGAAGGAGGAGACATTGGGAATCGGTAGTCTACATGGTACCTGCAACTCATGCTTCCTCTCTGTGTCCCGCTCCAGCCCTGTGCGTCCAGCAGCTCCTACCTCCCGGCTTCCCTCTCTTGATGCCTCTCACCAGTGGTCTGGGCATGGCTCTGGGGTCCTGGCATGGGCTGATGTGGACGTTTGGGGCTCCCTTAACTCTCTCTCTTCCCACTGCCTGGCATTTTGCAGATTTTTGGCTCATTTGCACCTTTAGCGGTTATGGAAGAAGCGGAGAACAGAACCCCGAAATATACAGTTTTGCTGTTTGTTAGTAGCTTCTGTCGGGCGAGAGAAGCCGAACTGAGTCGTAATACCGTGTGCAGTGTGGGATTGCCCCTTTTTTCCCTTTAAACTTACCGCTGCCTCCCCTCTCCCCATTAGTACGCCATGATGGGGACTGTCTGCGTTACCGACGCGTCGGGAGCAGAGACTAAACACTACCACGTGGTGGTTCCGTCAGGCTGGTTCAGCATTTCAGGTGACAGTCTGAGCAGCGCAGTAGAGCGAGGGCTGCAGAGGTGATGCGTGTGCGCGTGTGTGTCCTAGAAGGTTCCGAGGCCACGTTCTTCTTCCTAAATTTGAGGCAACTTGCTAATTTTCCTCCCAGTGTCTCTGGGAAGAGAGAAGCCCCACTCCGTGCTCGAAGTTCCATTCTCTGCAGGGAGCCGTTACTTCGCTGTTTAAGGAAGGCTTTAACGCCTTGCAGCTTTAGATCATTTCACGTGCTGAAACACCATCTCGCTACTGACAGTTGTAATTTAAAATGTTTGACGGTCTTTTCAACTGAAAAAGAGTAATCATCACATGCCACAGGCAGACTTGGAGAGTCGCTGTTACTGAGCCAGCTGGGAGAATCTTGCGGGCTCCTGGGGGAAGAGTCCTCACTGGGGCCGGCACTGCTTCACGCACTCCTCATCCTTTCTGTCTTTTCGCCGCCTCAGCGGCTCCCTGCCTCAGGGTCCCACCACCACCCACGCGCAGCTTGCGTTCTGTTCGCAGGCCCCCACGTCTGTCTCCGTCTCCGCACCTATTGAAAACTGGTGTGATGGATTGGGAGATTGGGAGGGACATATATACACTAATACGTATAAAATAGATAACTAATAAAAACCTGCCGTATTAAAAAAAAAAAAAAGTAAAACTCCAAAACAAAACCCCCCAAACTGGGAATCTGAACCCTGGGCTGCTGGTTGCACTGGAAGGAACAAGGAGTGGGAAGTGCTGAGCTTTGGAGAGAGACCGGCGGGGAGGAGAATGTTTGTTGCACGACAGAATCCTGGGTCTACCACTGTCCACTCTGTGACCTTGGGCGGCACCTATTTAACTGTCGTGGGTCTCTATTCTCTCATGTGTCAAGTGAGACCAGTAATACCTACCTGTTTGTGCTGTTGTAAATTTGAGAGCCAATGTTACAAAGTTCCTAATCCAAGGGGTGGCTCAGTTAACCTGTTTTCTCATGAGGGTGACATCTGTAGGACAGTGTATTCAGAAAATAATGTAAATTGTGTACATGTGTGGTTTTGCTACTCATATTCTCTTGCTCAATGCACTACATATCATAAAGCTTCTACCACCATCACTTCTACCATCACCGCCATTACCGCTGCCCCATCACCAAGCCTACCCCCACCAGCACCACCACTGCTGTTAACTCCGCCATCACTATCACCACCGTGACCTCCACCACCACGAAAATCAGCCACAGGGAACTCTTGTTGGACTGACTTAGCAAGCACAGTTACAAGTGCTTTGCATGTATCTACTCAGTTCTTACCAAAACTCTGTGATGTATTCAAATACCGTTAACCTCATTTCCAGTGTTATTACCTTCATGACAGATGACAAATCTAAATCTCAGAGATATTCAGTAATTTGCCCAAGGTCATAGAGTTAATAAGTGGTGACCAAGCCTCTGTTCTATCTGTACTTTTGGCGACATCATTCCGATTATTTACACACGTGCTTTTGTGTCTGTGTGTCCGTGGATATGTGTTTTTATAAAGGTCGGTGCATACTTTGTCGTTTTGACATTGAGGAGGCCATGGTGGCCTTATTAAAGATTTTAAATATTAAAATATATTAAAGATATAAATATATTAAGATATTAAATCTTATTAAAGATGTTAAGTCCATTACAAACAACAGGGGTAGAAAAAATTCAAGAGATATCTATCAGATCCCACGAGATGGCTTGGTGTGTTTCAAAGCAAGATTATTTTTGAAGCTCTGTGATAGAAATTAGAGTAATAAAGGTGTAAGAAAGGGGAAGGAAAGTAGAACTTTGATCATAAGGCAGTTAAAATCTTCACTAATAACCTTTTGTTTAAAAGTGATTATACTCAGTGGAGAAATGCTGTAAATGAGTCAATTATATAATTGAGCTTTCTCTCAACCTTTCCTTTGATTCTCTCCCAACTTTGTTTTCTTCCCTGGAAATCAAAGAAGCATATAAAAGTAGTCTTCGGGGTTCAGGTTGGAGGGCACTCTTATTCTGGCCAGAAACATCTCATTAAGACAGTCAATAATGAAAACACCTGGAACCCTAGAGCGCCTGCCCCCTATTTGACCTTGGATGGTGATTGAAGGAAGGCAAGGGCAACGTCTGTTTTCTTACATAGTTTAGAACAAAAGAAAAGAGAAATCCCCCTTTTCAGTGGTTCCACGCACGTGCCCGCGCCACATTGCCCGTGAGGTCCGGACTGCTTAGGCTTGTGAGCGAGTTCGTGACATCTGATTCCGTCTGGACGTGCAGGGAAAGCAGTGACCGAACTCTCACCCTGGCAGCTACCAGCCTTGTGGCTGCGGTCTACCGAGTGTGCAGAGGGCGACAGCTGCTGGCTTGACTCGCTCTACCTCTCACAGCTGTCAAATCCAATCCAATCCTGGTTGGTCACGGGTGACATCTGTGCATAAAACGTCACTTTATTTTGTATGTTAGAAACAGGTCCTTGGAAGGATGTTTGCCTTGGGGGCACTTGGTTCCCATCACAAACAGTCGTGCTTTGGGGGGTTATCTTACTGGTAGGAAACTGGAGTCATCTATTAAAATGGAAATGCATAGTTACTTCAGAAAAGTACAGGGACTTCCATGGTAGGTGTCAGGGAGAGAAGATGGGAGTGTGTGTGTGTGTGTGTGTTGGGGGTAGGGGTGTCGACGGTAACTTTAACATGTAGGCGTGCATTGTAAATCCCTGAGGGGGTCAGTTTTTTCGGACCCAGGTTGGGAAAGGCTCTAGCAACCCCCTTGGGGCCACCTTCCTTCTCTTTGGCTCTCTCTGCACTGGGGAGTGGAAAGAGGGTCCCCGCAAGGAAAGGGGTCTGAAGCCAGTGAGGAATCATTTCAGCAGTGGACAGCCTCGCACAGCTGGGGAGGATAAGGTAGCAGTCTCTGGTCGAACTCAGTGGACGGATCTGGAGAATGGGCGATGTGCTGCAACAGCCAGGCCCACGATGGGGCCCCCTCAGCCGTGCAGGCAGGTGGGGTGGGACTTGTGACGGCCCAGGAAACCAGCTGTGGGGGAAGTATGGATTTCAGAAGTCAGGCCAAGTAGGAGATCAGAAAACCAAGCCTGCACTTCAGCGAGAGAGCTAGTGAAAGGGGTTCAAATTAGCAAAGCAGATTTGTTTTTTAAACAAAGAGTCTTGTGAAGTTGAAGGTGCAACTGTAAAATCAAATAGAAAAGCAAGGACGTTCACGCGCATCACGAAAGAAAGATTGAACCTTAAAGCAGATTCTCTCCGCGTCTCGTCACATCTCGCCCCTTGCGGTAGAAAGTAGTCCTCGATGCTGAGGGTGGGGGCCGGTACCTGCTGGAGACCACCTGTCTGAAGGTGGGGGGAGGATGTAGGCTGAAAGACAGGAGCAGGTAGGACCTGGTACAGCCAGGCTGCCCTTGCGTGAACGGACTGCTCTGCTAAACCTCTGCTGTCAACCTGGCTTGGGGTTAAAGAGCCAGACGGTCGACTGCCCGAGAGGTTGGAAAAGGTGGTTTTGTCAAAGTCTTGGAGTAAGACCAGGGATCAAATGAAAACGCATGATTTGTTGAGAGTGGTACTGCGCTAGACGGAATAATTGCCTGTGAGATGTCTACATCTTCATCTCTGAAACCTGTGAGTATGTTACCGTCCATGGCAAAAGGGACTTCGCAGATGTGATTGAGTTCAAGGTCTTGAGACAGCATTGTACTGGATTATTCAGGTGAGACCAATATTAACACACTGATCCCTATTAAAAGGAGGCCCGAGGGTTGGAGTTGGAGATTTGAAGATGCTGCACTGTTGGCTTTGAGGTTAGAGGAAGGGGCTGTGATCCAGGAAATACAGGTGGCTTCTAGAAGCTGGAAAAGACAAAGAAACAGATTTTCCCCTAGAGCCTCCAGAGAGAGCACAGTCCTGTCGACACCTTGATTTTGGCCAGGTGAAAACCGTTTTGGACATTCCGACCTACACAACTATAATATTAACAGATATATGTATTTTAAGCCTCTAAATTTGTGTTAATTTTTATAGTAGTAATCAGAAACTAATACACCTACCAATTTCTTCTGAGCTATTTCTTTTAAAAGCTTGCTGTAGAATCTTCATCTGTAATTCCTGTTATTATAATTTGGCATGTATAGCTGCATTGATAACATTTAAATAAGGATTCACATTTTCAAAAGGAGTTAAAATCATGCTTATTTCAATCTTAGTTGAAACTCATCAAAAGATGATGTGTGCTTCTCGGCACCCTAATTGTAGCCATACCACCACCTGTTGTTAGTACGGTGTTCCTTTCGGGAAAAATATCTAAGGAAAACACAAGGTAGGCCGGGAGCGTGGCAACAGGAAAACACTAAAGTTATAAAGCAAAAGCAAATATCCTGCCTTGACATGAAACTGTACCTAATAGATTGGTGGGTCGTTGATGGATTTTATAAATATTGCATGAGTCTGGAGCCCTTTGAGAAAACAGTTTCTTTCCTCAGTGCATATAGGATACTGTAGGCTGTTTTTTTTCTGCAAGATCATTTAATACTTTTATTCCCCCAATGATATACAATTATATAGCTATATGTTCCCAAATACGTGGCTAAATATGAAATTCATTTTGCTCCATCCCTCCAAATCAGAAACAAAGACAAGCTCTCAGGAATCACTTGCAGACAAAAATATCGAGTGAGATCAAAGCACAGAAACACGTACGCACCGTTGCAACAAATCCACATGTAAACATCAATGAGAAGGAAATGAATCTACTTTCTTTCTCAACATAGAGCAGGTTTGGGAGTTATCTGTGCACAAGCTGGAGAGAGGGGTGCAAGCTGCTTGCTGGGTGTTGTTGCTATGGAAACTGTCAGAGACAAAAGGCCGCACAAATGAAGGAATAAGATGACATCTAAGGACTAAAAAACACAACAAAATGGGGTTTTCTTTCTTCCCTTCTCTCCATTTTGCTACACGAATATATTAAATGATACGATTAGAGAGGCCAGAAGTTTAGGGAGGGAAATATGAAGAAGGACAAAGGACAAGGTTTTGCCTTCGGTCCCGTCACTTGTTTTAACTGCGTAATCCAATTAAGGTTTTTCTCTTGAATTCCCCATCACTTACCTCTCCTACAAAAGAAAAGGATCTACCCAAACGTCTGAAGGTAGCGTGCAAAGCTCTCCTTTCTCTCTAAGGAAGGAAGTGTGACATTTCAGCTCGGCCTGAGGAAGATCTTTCTAACCAGTGGGCTGCCTGCCTGCCTGCCTGCCTTCCGATTGGGGTATTTTCATCTCTAGAGGTTAAGGAGTGTTAGAATGACTACCAAAGGTCCCTTGGTAGGGACACAGGCAACTCTTGTGTCTAGTGATACAGGGGTTACTCATTTCAGTCATTTGACTGAAACAGGATTGAGTTTCAAATGCATCTCTCTTTTTCAATCTAGGGGGAAAAAAAAAAAAACCCAAAACCAAAACCCCACATGGTTGCAAGGATCCTGTCCTGGGAAGCCCAGAGATCTTCCACTGCCTTTTCATTCACTAGCCCCATTCTGTTTGATCTGGGAAATTTCCTACGCTTTGGGATTACGGTGATTTTTTGGCCACTTCAGAAATTAGTCTTAACTTCTACAGTGTCTTCTGGGAGACACTTACAAATTACATGAAAAAATACAACTGAAAAGCAAACAGTAGTTGAATAAAAGAGGAAAAATAGATCTGTAGGTGTCATCGGTTCCAACCCTCTGACGTTGGATGAGTGAAGCCGGTATTTCTCGACTGAACTAAGTCTGGACAGGTAGAGTCCTGCGTGAAAATGCATATTCAGAAAATTCATATTCATGGAGCCCCTTCTCAAACCTCCTACGAAGTAAGGAATCTCTTGGGATGAGCCTAAGGAATCTGCTCATTTTACTCTCATTTTATCCTTGAGATAAAGTTCCCCCTTCAGCCCAGGTCTTTCTGCTGACGTTCAGGGTGGCCAGAGAGTCTGGGACGGCGCTCACTTAGCTGGTCACTTGGCTCCTTGGTTGAAAAGCAATCTCTTCTGGGTAAGTTTCAGCAAGTCTTCTCCTCTTGGACAGAGAGAAGAGCAAGCTCAGTATCCACTTTATACAAGACTCTTCTCACGTATGCGTGGCTCAGTCACTCCTGGCTTTTTCCATTTGATTTTCTGCAGTCGGTGAGGTGTGAAAACGCCCTGACCTATCTCATGTGTGTCCGTCTCCAGTTTCTCTGTGCTTCATTGACTCTTCTGCCTAGGCTGATAGGCTCTTCACGCTGTGGGGTTTGTTATACACGCTGTCTGTCGTGATGGAATGCCAGCGTCCTGTCTTCCTTTTGTTTGTCATTGATCACATCTGGCCGCTCCCTTAAACGTTCTATACTGTTGGTGCTCAACCTTTAACTGCATCAGAATTACCTGGAGGCTTGTTAAAGCACGGGCTGCTGGGCCTGCCCCCAGGGCTTTCTGATTCAGTAGGTCTGGGACGAGGCCTGAGAATGTGCGACTCTGACAGGTGATTCTTGCTGACGCCCAGGTGATGCTGCCGGTGCAGGAACCTCACTTGGAGAACTGCTGCCCTGTATTTTACACACATCGCTGGCCCATGTGGGCCCCTGAAGGAGTCTGATTCATTCCTGTCCCACTGACACCATGCATTGCATCTGACAAGGTTGCACACAATAAATATGCGTTATGCTGAATTGGACAAATGAAACGAGACACCTCTCTGACCTCAGACTAGTCCTTGGATTCTTTTTTTTTTTTTTTTTTTTGCGGTACGCGGGCCTCTCACTGCTGTGGCCTCTCCCATTGCGGAGCACAGGCTCCGGACGCGCAGGCCCAGCGGCCATGGCTCACGGGCCCAGCCGCTCCGCGGCACGTGGGATCCTCCCGGACCGGGCCACGAACCCGCGTCCCCTGCATCGGCAGGCGGACTGTCAACCACTGCGCCACCAGGGAAGCCCTAGTCCTTGGATTCTGACTACAAGTTTCCAAAGCCAGATGGTCCCCCAGAGAGGCCTGGTTGGCCCTCCCCAAATCCCGCTGAGGCCTGTTGTTGGACTCATTTGCAGCCACAGAATCTAAGGCCACATTGGTGCTGGGGATGCTGACCTTCCCAGAGCTGCCCAGCTCAGAATCAGGCTTGATACAGTTCGCAGCTGTGATGGGAAAACTTCCGTAAGCCTCTGTGCTCTGGCTCGTTCTTCAGAGACAACTGTGGGGAGAGCTGCCCAAGCCCCTGGACTCCTGTCTCACCCCCGAGTGTCCGTGGTCTCAGCCTGTGACTCCCAGGCCTCTTTGGGAGCAGAGTAAATCTATTTATTCCTACTGCAGAGGATGAGAGTTTGAATTGCAGTAAGTCTAAAATACAGAGTATATCGACCCCTCGCTATACACTGGTCTAAAGTTCTGTTCTCTGGTGTTAATGTGTAAGTGACATTACCTAATAATGAACATATCAACAGCCACAGCAGTGAGCTTGGTTACGGCATTGATCTTCTATGCTGTAAAGCTTTATAAGTCCCATTTCATAGACCCAGACACTGAGGCTGGACTGGTTAAGTAACTCGTGTGTGGTCACAGAGTTGGAGGCACTGGTCTCAGGTCTGTCTGACTTCGAGGCCTGAGCTCTGAACCTCTGATTCTGTGACCCTTCAGTCACCAAGCTTCAGATGGTGTTTTAAGGGATCCAACTTATATTGAATTCCACTCTGTAATGAAGAGTTATAAGCTTCCAGCATATTTTAGAAAAGTGTTTTACTTTGAAAAAAATTTTAATGATTTTAAAACTTTTTTTAAGCCATGGATTTTTATTTTTAAATCAAATAACTCTTAGAAAGAAGGCTAAGGTATGAAATCAATAAAGGTGTACCCGGAAGGCCCAGAACTCCACCCTCTCAGACCCCTAGAGATTCATGGATCAGTTTGGAAACGACTGGAGAGAATAAATATGGCAAAACATTGGGCATCAGAAGACCTGGCTTTTATCCAGTGGCTCTGCCACCAGCTGTGAGACCTGGTGCAAGTCAGCAAGCTCTCCAGGACTCAGTGGCCTTGGTTGTAAGGTCACAGAGATGGACAAGGGTCCTACATGTCTCTGATTATGACCTCAATTAATGGACTTGAACTAATGGCTAAAAAAAATAATTTAAAAATAGGCTTTATTTTTAATTTTATTTTTATTTTTGCAGTACGTGGGCCTCTCACTGTTGTGGCCTCTCCTGTCGCGGAGCACAGGCTCCGGACGCGCAGGCTCAGGGGCCATGGCTCACGGGCCCAGCCGCTCCGCGGCATGTGGGATCCTCCCGGACCGGGGCACGAACCCGTGTCCCCTGCATTGGCAGGCGGACTCTCAACCGCTGCGCCACCGGGGAAGCCCAATAGGCTTTATTTTTATGAAGAGATTAATGCTAGTCATAATTAGCACATTGCATACAACTGTATTATGGAAAAGAGTCTGGACAGAAATTATGTCCTTAAGTAAAAGGTTATAAAAACACTCTGATTTATATTAGTACTTTCTCAGGATCCCTTCTCCCCACCGTTTTTCCATTTATACATAGAAGACAGCTAATATTTCCACCTAACCCCCATCAAATGGGCACAAATTCATTATCAATAGTAACTGAATTAATAACAGGTTATTAATTATCAAAAGCCCCCACTTTTACAAATACATTTACAGAAGGAGTTGATAATTCTGTGATAAAAATCTTTATACCCAGATGTTAATGATTTGGGTAGAAAAGATTTTTCAGAGATTCTGGAGAGAAGTAGGATGTTGCTTTCCACCTTAATTTTGCTTCCTGTCCTCACTATTACAGTGCTTGGCTTCTTTCTTTGACAAGCTACAGGGAAGATGACACTGTTACAGTGAATAATAGAGTTATCTTGGCGTAAGCTGTGATGTATGCATCAGGGTCCTGGTAGCCTTTTATAGTCAAGCATTAGGTGATTTTGTCATGAGCCTCACTAGACAATGGTTTGGTACAGGTGGTTAGTGTTGCATAGAAAATGCAGCAGGTGATCTGATGTGGCTAGTAAATTAATATTTATCTTGCAAAGAAAAGAAAAAAGCTGAAGAGATTGGTGTAATGAATTATTAAACCAAATTATAAAGGATTATGTACAGTGGAATATTACTCGGCCATAAAAAGGAACGAAATTGGGTCACTTGTAGAGACGTGGATGGACCTAGAGACCGTCATACCGAGTGAAGTAAGTCAGAAAGAGGAAAACAAATATCATATATTAATGCATATATGTGGAATCTAGAAAAATAGTACAGATGAACTGGTTTGCAAGGCAGAACTAGAGACACAGAGTAGAGAACTAACGTATGGACGCCAAGGAGGGAAAGCACGGGGAGGGGGGTGGGATGAACTGGGAGATTGGGATTGACACGTATACACTAATATGTACAAAATAGATAACTAATGAGAAGCTGCTATATAGCACAGGGAACTCCACTTCGCTGCGCAGTAGAAACTAACACAACATTGTAAAACAACTACACCCCAATAAAAAAAGAAAAAAAAAAGGATTATTTAAAATACCTTTAGTGGGACTTCCCTGGTGGCGCAGTGGTTAAGCATCTGCCTGCCAATGCAGGGGACCACGGGTTCCAGCCCTGGTCCGGGAAGATCCCGCATGCCACGGAGAAACTAAGCCCGTGTGCGACAACTACTGAGCCTGCAAGCCACAACTACTCAAGCCCGCGCGCCAAGAGCCCGGGCTCCGCAACAAGAGAAGCCACTGCAACGAGTAGTAGCCCCCGCTCGCCACAACTAGAGGAAGCCCACACGCAGCAACAACGAAGACCCAACGCAGCCATAAATAAATAAATTATTAAAATACATGAAATAAAATACCTTTACTGGTTGTTTTATAGTAACAACCACTTTTACCATGAGATGGGCCTATTTAAACTTTGAGTCCTTAGCCAAATGAGACCTACAATTTGGGCATCCTGTCACCAGGTGGTAGATGGTAAGAAACTCGCTTTGTTTTGTGGCATGTGGTCCCGATCTTACCCATTTATTTATTAAAAGTAAGTCTTTACAAAAATAGGTGATACGGAAGGCAGTAAATCATAATGTAGAAAATCAGTCAGAAAAATACTAAAAAGTACAGACTTAGGACAATTTGGCATCCTTTTCAACAATTCCTGGGTGTTATCCATCAACCCTGGTACAATCATCATAGTTCTTTCTTTCCTAATTTATCTAAAATGTCACCTGGAAGATCAATCGTTCTTGGGACAGTACCCATCTCCAGGGCTTGATACCAGCTTTACGTAGGGCTGTAGTTTATCAGCACCTTACGAGTCCTCCCTGTCCTCACTTCAGCCACCCCAGATATAGGCTATGAATACCTCTGTGTACACACACATGGATAGAATCACATTTTTAAAACTAGGAAGTAAATTTCCATTACAAAGTAAATTCCTCATAAAGAAAAGAGAGGTGTTTCCTGCCCCATAAGGAATCTTCTAGACCAGGTCTACCTGGGTTTTTCATGAAATTTAAATACAGGATAGCAGAGAGCCATGCTACTCTGGGTGCGTTCTAAAGTTAGGATGTAAAGTAGAAACCCCTCCCGTGGAAACTCCTTTGGGCGGTGCCACACTGGAGGTCAGCACACAGTCAGTCTCCCAGGGCGCCCAGCAGAGCCTGGTTTTCCTTCAGCCGGGAAAGAGACCGCTGTTTGCTCAGCTGAACATCAGACGACACAGTTGGTTCGTGTTGAGAAGACACACCGTGCAAAAACACTTGCGTTAAGGACAGGCATCATACTCTGTGCAGCTGGATGTTCACATGTGAGAGAGCCATGGTGACGGGATGCCTCCAGGGCCAGCAGGTTCCCAACTCTGGTCCACCTCACCCCCGCTTGCTCTTGGCATGGGGCCTGGGCACATACACCAGCTCTCTCTCACTCTCCATCTCTCCTGCTCTCCTCTGCCTTCTCCCTCTCTCCCCTTCTTGTCCCCCTCCCCCACCTCTTACTGACTGCCCACCCCCTACTCCACCACCCCCGCCAACAGTGCAATGTGTGTATAATGAATGCAATCCCAAGACAAAATGCCCTGACAATCTTGATGTCGCAGTTGTTACCCAGGAAAGATGATTTCACAAACAGCCTCTGTCATAAAACCTTTCAAAATGTAATTTCCAGAGGTCTGCATCTAATTACCACAGAAGTTTTAAAAACAATATTTACACTAGTTGGAGGAGAAAAGGATTTTAAAAGATCTAGCCACGTTTAGCAGAAGCTATATATTCTGTTGCATCCTCGTGAGATTTTTATTAACCAGGTCTTGGTTTGTTTGTTTTCTTTTTTACTTTTTATTTATTTTTATTGAGACATAATTGACATATAACGTATTAGTTTTAGGCATACAACATAATGATTCCATATCTGTATGTATTGCAAAATGATCGCCACAATAAGTCTAGTTAACATCCATCACCACCTATAGTTATGGTATTTTTTTTCTTGTGATGAGAACTTTCAAGATCTACTTACTTAGCGACTTTCAAATATACAATGCAGTATTTTTTTAAATTGGAGTATAATTGCTTTACAATGTTGTATTAGTTTCTGCTGTACAATGAAGGGAACCAGCTCTATGTATATATGTATACCTGTATCCCCTCCCGCTTGGACCTCCCTCCCCCCTCCCCCACACCCCCCCCCCCTCCCTTTCCACCCATCTAGGTCATCACAGAGCCCTGAGCTGAGCTTCCTGTGCTTTATAGCATGTTCCCACTAGCTATCTATTTTATGCATGGTGGTGTATATATGTCAATCCTAATCTCCCAGTTCCTCCCACCCTCCCCTTCCCTCCCCGTGTCCACATGTCCGTTCTCTACGTCTGTGTCTCATTCCTGCCCTGCAAATGGGCTCTTTAACTTTTTATTTTGTATTGGAGTATGGTTGATTAACAATGTTGTGTTCGTTTCAGGTGTACAGCAGAGTGATTCAGTTATACATAGACATGTATCTATTCTTTTTCAAATTCTTTTCCCATTTAGGTTGTTACAGAATATTGAGCAGAGTTCCCATGCTTTACAGCAGGTCGTTGCTGGCTATCCATTTAAAATGTAGCAGTGTGTAACCAGGTCTTTTTATTTCGTTTTGTTTTGTTTTTAGTCTTAGCTAAAATCTTGGCTTTTGCTGTAGTGGGTTTTTTAATTTATTTCTTATTTTTAAAATTTGTTTCTAAATTTTGAAGTTGCTCTGTTTTGCATAAAAATAAGATCACAAAATCAGTGAATCAAAGCTTCTTCTGTAATAAAGCCCAAATCATGTAAAAGTTTTCTCAGATCACATCTGAAGAGGTTATAAATTGCATTTAACATGTCTGTCAGATGGGCATTTTGCACATAATTTGTTAAAGGGTGTTGGACTTTTCCAGGGACCGGCAGGGCAGTGAGGGAGCTGTGAAGGAATGGCTTTCTGACTGGGGAGTTAAGTTTTAGAAGAAAGACAGGTTTTTGGAAGTAAGAGACCATCTCTGGGCTATCTTGACAAGTTGTAATTTAGGGAGAGAGCAGCCTGAAATTAGTTAATCTAATTTAGACTGTGAGAAAAATGCAGCCATTTCAGAGAGCGTGTGGATAATTTCAGGCTGAAAGCAAATTTTAACTGACAAGAATATCTCCAGCCTTGTTAAGCTAGTGAAACCTTAACTAGGTTACAAAGAAATCAGAACATGAGAGTTTGAAACGGACCTGGGAAGAAAAGGAGCAATTTCAGATAATGTGTCTTACTCTGGGCGGAAGGCTGATTTTTGTCTGAAAAAGAATAGCTTTAGCCTAGTTAAGGTAATGAAACCTTAACTAGGTTACAAAGCCATCAGAGCATGAGTGAGCAGCACTGACACCTAGGAACTTGTCGGAATCCTGTTAAGAGAGAGGCAGGCAGAGTTCATGACAGGGTACGGGGGCCAAGGAGCCACTGATGGACGAACCATGCTACGTTCCCACGTGACTGACACATGGGCAAAGGGAAAAGGTCTACAAATAAGAGTTTGAATATATTTTATAATTTTCCCATCAGACTCTTCTTCTTCACTTTAGTTCATAGTTAATGTTATTGGTTCATAGATGATAAACAATTTAGCTTTTATTTATAAACCGTAAGTGCTCTGTATTTTTAAAGCATTTCTGATTTACATTTTCTCTGTGTATCTACCTTGCTCAAATTTTTAGATTGCCAAAAAAAAAATGACATATTTTTAAGAATAAATTATTCATGGGGCCTGTCTCAGCTTCTCTTTGGTGAAACTACGTTCGTGGATAGAACACATAACTGATGGATCTTCCTAAAAGCAGACATCTCGCAGGAGAAGCTAAACAGGAAAGGGACCAAGACACACATTAGGTCCGTCTCCAGAAAAACTGAGATGGACAAGGTCACATTCAGACATTTAACTTGCATGTTTTCAGCTCTTACTATGTCCTGAGCATTGCATGAGGCCTTTGGGTTATGATAATAAGCAAAATAGGCAAAGATTTGTGGAGCTTACATTCCAGTGATAGGAGATAGATCAGCAATAAACAAAACAAGTAGGTCAGTTATCCGCTGTGTCAGAAGGCGTACATTGCTGTGAATCAAAGAAAAAATATAGCAGGGTAAGAGTTTGGGAGTGTTGGGTGTGGGGACGGGGCAGCATGGGCTCTGAAGGCTCGCTGGTGGCCCCAGTCACCATTTGCTGAGTAGCCATTATCCTCAGAGCCATGAAGAAGAATGAATCTACCAACCTACCCACCTTTCTTCCATCCATTCAGTAAGACTTATCGGGTACCTGGCACTGTTCTGGGCTTGAAGATACAGAGGTGAGTAAGACATGGTCCCTACCTTCGAGATGTCACAGTGGAAAAAAAAGGCCTAGACAAGAAAACTAGTGATTACACAACAGTGCTCTGCATCTCAGTGTCACTTCATTCAGGCTGTGCTCAGATCCTTCATCAGTGAGGCCTTCTTTGCTCATCTCACCTAAAAGAGCCTCCTCAATGCCTTTCTATTCCTTGACAATGCATTATTTACTGTATGGCACTGTATGGCATTGTGACGTACTTATTTGTATTTTCTTCTCCCCCACTAGAATGTAAACTCTGAAAGGAGGCGTGTTGTTTGGCTCATTGCTGTATTCTTATTGCCCAGCATAATACCTGGTACATAGAAGATGCTTAATAAGATTTGTTGAATGAATGAATGAATAAATGAAGTGCTGTAGCAGAGAGGCATATTAAGTATGGAGCTGCTGACCTTGTATCTCCTAATAAAGTGGCGACTAGAAAAAGCAGTATTACCATAGGATCCCCTGGAAACAATGTAAGGGATGATTAAAAATAATGCTATTATAGTAAGAAATGTAATATATTTCTTACCAGGTTAAAAATTTTTTATTTTTTTTTATTTTTTTGTGGTATGCGGGCCTCACTGTTGTGGCCTCTCCCGTTGCGGAGCACAGGCTCCGGACGCGCAGGCTCAGCGGCCGTGGCTCACGGGCCCAGCCGCTCCGCGGCATGTGGGATCTTCCCGGACCGGGGCACGAACCCGTGTCCCCTGCATCGGCAGGCGGATTCTCAACCACTGCGCCACCAGGGAAGCCCCAGGTTAAAAATTTTTATTTTAAATTATGAAATATTTCAGACAAGCAAAAAAGTACATAATATATCCATATACACCTTTTACATGGGTTTTTGTTTTATTTTTTTTTTCTGACATATACACATTCTCTCTCTCTGTCTCTCTTATTTCCTTGAAGGTTTCATAATGCTTCAGTCCCAAGACTCACAATAGCAAAGCTTAGTAACAAACAGTCCCTGGTCACTTGAAGTCCATCTCTCAAAGAACTTCCCCTACCCCCAGGAGCGGTGGAACCATACCTGGGCACCCCTGTAACATGTGACCTGTGTACCCTCTGGCATCCTTTTGAGCAAATCTTATCACCATGTGACCATGTGGATGATAGATGGTGTGGTATACAGCATAGGGTGCTGTTTGTGGTGGACTCTGCGTGTCTGGAACTGGTCTTCAGAGTAGTTGGAGCACCAATTTCCTTTGAGGTAGGGAGCCAAGGAAGAGTGTCTAACATAGTCCTTTTACACAGATAGTCTATCCATAGCTTTTGCTCCAAATAATCCCCAAACTCTAGTGGCTTACAGTAACATGTATTTAATTCAAGCTTCTGAGTTGGCGATGTGGGCTGGGCTCAGCTGGGCAGTTCTTGTCTCCAGGAGCTCATTCAGGTATCTGCAGTCAGCTGAGGTTGGCTGAGGGCCAGCTGATCCAGTGCATCCAGCCACTGGAATGGCTGGTCCAGAAAGGCCTCAGCTGGATTGGCTGGTCCAGCAATGGCCTCAGATGGAATAGCTGGTCTCTGTTCTATGGGATTTTCCATCCTCCAACAGGCTGGCTTAGGCTTGTTCAAGTGGTGGCTGGGCAGAGTTCTGAGCGAAAGGAGCAGTGTACAAGCACAGGGTCGCTTCTGCTGGGTCCTGTTGCTCAAGGTAAGTCCCAAGGTCAATCTAGATTGAAGGGCAGGTGGGGAAGCAGACTCCACCCCTTGATAGGAGGAGCTTCAAAGTCACATTTTTAAGGAATGGGGTTACAAGGAGGAGAATATAATGATTGTCGCCATTTTTGTAAAGAATCCCCTTGCATTCTGACATCGCTTCATTTTACCTTAGCCTGGATATCTGCTTTTGTTTCCCTTTTCATGTCATTTTTTTAACCTGAAAATTTTTCTAATTTCATGACCTTTTTGAACACCCCCTACTTCAGAGCCCTGAACCAGGTGTTCCTAGAGATAGGAAATAAACACACAGGTAATCATCTGATGTGTCCCACCCTTGAGGTGCTACTACAGAGGCAAATAAGAAACTTGAGAACAAACACGATTTCATGGAAGTTTGTTGAGCACCCCAAATGTGCTAGACTCGGCATGAGAAAAGAAAAAGCCAAGGATGGATATGATATGAACTCTGTTCTTAAGGGATTCATAGTTGTTTTCAGATCACTTAGCCTTGTTTCCAGTAGCTCACTCTCCCTCCTCCCTATTTAAACGCGACGTCCTGCGGATTTTACTTTTACGTACCCTCCGGGAGGCATCCCTTCCACCACCACCTCGATTCAGTCCTCTTCATCTGTTGCCATGACTACAACACAGCCTTCTTGCTGGTCTCCCTGACTCAATTCCTCCCCCTCTGCCAAGCTTGGCTAAGTCTAGATTGCTGCCAGAATGTCTTCTAACATGAACATTTGGTCATGTCACTCCCCGGTGGAGATGTTTCCATGGATGGCCCCCAGCCTAACGGCTTACAGCTAAAGATCCTTACGTGCCATGCAAGACCCTGTTTGAGCTGGCATCCCGTCACCCCACCATCTCACATTTTATGCTTGAGCAAAACTGAACCATTGTTAGTTTTGTGAATACACTGGCCTTTCTCAAATCTTTTGCCTTACATATGTTGCTCCCTTTGACAAGAACAACCTCTCTCCTGCTTGACTGCCTAAAGATTTTGACTTTCTTTGAGGGCAGGTTATTTATTTATTTTTATTTTTATTTTATTTTGCGGTACACAGGCCTCTCACCGTTGTGGCCTCTCCCGTTGCGGAGCGCAGGCTCAGCGGCCATGGCTCACGGGCCCAGCCGCTCCGCGGCACGTGGGATCTTCCCGGACCGGGGCACGAACCCGCGTCCCCTGCATCGGCAGGCGGATTCTCAACCACTGCGCCACCAGGGAAGCCCAAAGGGCAGGTTATTCTTAAAAAGATACCTACATTATTTAGAAGCTGTATATGAAACTGAAAACTTATGCTATTGCTGCTGTCTCTAATGACTTCAGACTTCTATTCCTACTTCAAGTGCAAGCCCCATTGCTCCTCTCCTATTAGCATCATATTGCATTATTTTGTCTCTTCTCGTTACTGTTTTGTTTATTATCTGAAACCTACTTTGAGACAGCGGCCTTTTCAACTTTTAAAAATCTAGCAACAGGGGCTTCCCTGATGGCGCAGTGGTTGAGAGTCCGCCTGCCGATGCAGGGGACACGGGTTCGTGCCCCGGTCCGGGAAGATCCCACGTGCTGCAGAGCGGCTGGACCAGTGAGCCATGGCCGCTGAGCCTGCGCGTCCGGAGCCTGCGCTCCGCAACGGGAGAGGCCGCAACAGGGAGAGGCACGTGTACCAAACACACACACACACAAAAAAAAATCTAGCAACGAACACTTAATAAATATTAATTAAATGAATGAAATCAAACCAAAAAGAAGTGAAAATATTAAGTTCATTTAAATTACAAAGATGGACAGGCAGCAAGGTGTCATATACTGATCACTGGACTTGATGCCGGAAGATGTTGCTTTGCTACTTCATAGCCACTTGACCTTGAGGAAGTCTCGTTCCTTCTTTGAAGTCTCAGTTTCCTCATTAGCTAAACAAGAATAAACCTACCCTTTCTACCTCATAGTGTTAGGAGGCTCAAATGAGAGAATGAAATGTGAACATCTAATTATTTGCGAGCAAGAACTGAGAACTAGCCCTAATCCTTAAGCAGGTTTTTAGGCGTCTATGGCCTTTCCCCACTGCTTTGCTCCACAGTGTATGGTCCATGACTTGTAAAGACTCTGGTAGGCAGTAGCAATATATATGCTTTGAATATTAATATATGTTATACTTTGGGTTTAATACAACCTTCTAAATTCTGTAGTTTTTTGTTTTCTTGTTTTAGCATAAGCTATCCTCAAAGAACATTAAAGAACTTAATGGTAACATGGAAATAGGTCATATTTGGTGGAAATGCTTTTGGTGCCATGGTGGTGACGTTATACATAGTCAGTCCTCTTCCACTTCCTGCCATGACCCTAGAACTTCAAATTTGGTATGGCATCGAGTTCTGACAAAATAATGAAGCAGGCTACTAATCCCAGTATAGTCCAGGAAAATGAGAAGTTTAGGACTTAAAGTGTGTGTGTGTGTGTGTGTGTGTGTGTAGCGGGGGAGGGAATTGTAGGTGCATACATATGTGCTTGCGAGTCAAATTCTTTTCATTTATGGGGGGCTTCTTACATTATTTGGTATTGCCTTCCTACCTATTTCCCATTTCCCTCCATTATTGACCTCCCAAATCAAACCTTTTTAAGCCTTAAGGGGTCTATTGTGGTAACTCATCTCTATGTCCCGCTCTCTCCACCTAGTTTTGCTTTAGTGGTTTCTGTGCTTCTCACTTGTGCACACCCTCCCGTTACATTTCTACATCCTTTATTTATTTCTGAGCCATTGCCATTCGCACCACCACCTTCTGAGACATTTCTCTGAGTTTCTCCCTCTTTCATCTCTTTGGGACTTCAAGGCTTCTTCCTTCTTCAGCCTTGCTGTGAACTGATCATGAATATCCTTACAGGTTTAAGAGATTGTAGCTGCTCTCTATTTAAGATGATTTTTTTTTTTTTTTTTACGCTTTGAGTTGTTTTGTTTTGTTTTGCTTAGAAGAAACAAATTTATTCATGTTAATGAAAAAAAAATTCACTAAAAGCAGCCAGACCAAGTAAACAGCTTCCTCAGCCAGACTGCTGCTGTGATGAATAGGGTGGAAGTGATGAAGGACTGTCCCTTGGGAAGGCGGAGAGCACCAGGGTGAATACTGATCATTTTTTCAGGGGTATCTCCAGTTTTATGGAGGGGAGTCAAATGTTCTTGCCAGTTATTGTCAGGGATCTGACACGACGCGAGAGAGATGCACAACAGATGAAGACCATTGATTCTCTTAAGGAGGGAGAGAAACGATGGTAAATATTTCAGGATCTTTTAATTCTTGAGTGGGGCAGGTTGAGTATATACTATATAGGAAGGGCAAGGTGGAGCCAGACAAGCTTGGGCCTTCCACACAGGTTTAAAGTTCCTGTTAAAACAAAGGCTAGGGGCTTCCCTGGTGGCGCAGTGGTTGAGAGTCCGCCTGCCGATGCAGGAGACACGGGTTCGTGTCCCGGTCCGGGAAGATCCCACATGCCGTGGAGCGGCTGGGCCCGTGAGCCATGGCCGCTGAGCCTGCGTGTCCGGAGCCTGTGCTCCGCAACGGCAGAGGCCACAACAGTGAGAGGCCCACATACCGCAAAAAAAAAAAAAAAACGGGAAGGTCACGCCTATGGCTGAGCTGTCCACGGTGCTGACTTGCCTCTCAGTTCAGTGACCTCTGGACATTGATCTTATTCTCAGAGATTCTGCCTAAGAACTTAACTACTTTGAACCGTGCCGCCCTTGGCACTATGACCCTACGCCTTCGCTCCTTTCAGCCTCTTCTCTGGGTCGTAAAATCGCTCTCCACCTGCTTCCCTGCAAGTGTGACCCATAAAATACACCTTAAATCAGAAGATAAAGTGCAAGTTTTTAGTGCTCAGTACCTGGTGCTGGGTGATGCAGTAGAGATATGCAATCATTGTGGGTTGTATTATAATATGTTTTAATCATCTACAGAGGAAAGGAAAAAAAAAACTGATTCATTAGAACAAGGATAGATTCTTAAAGAAGGAGAGAAATATAACATTATTGGTTCATACCCAACGGTCTCCAACTTTATCTTCTCCATCAAATGATGTCTTCAGATGAAGCTTCTGTTGTCTGCCCTAATGTCAACCGTAAAGGTTAAGTGCCTCCGGCTCTCCTCTCTTAGGAGCTGCTTATGGTTAAAATTGACAAGTTTGTCCAAACACTTTTTGAATCCTTTCACATTTCCAATCTGCTGAAATAGTGAGGTACACATCTTTTCAAGGCTTCTTGTAAACTTGCCTTTTGTGGTCCTAAACTCACTGTACTTGTGTTTCTTCTGCTTCCATCCCGTGCATCTTCACTTATATAGACATGGGACATAAGTTTCTTCATCTCCATTATTCATTACATGTTAAGCATTGATCAGATTATTTCTCAACCCTTGCTGTTACGACAGGGGCACTTAGCTTTGGGTTCCCAAACCCCCAGGAGGCAAATGGGAGAAATCCAAGGGGTTTATGAACTGGGATGGGAAAATTTTTTAATTTTATTTTTTTTATACACCAGGTTCTTATTAGTCATCTGTTTTATACACATCAATGTATACATGTCAATCCCAATCTCCCAATTCATCACACCACCACCGCCATCCCCCGCTGCTTTCCCCACTTGGTGTCCATATGTTTGTTCTCTACATCTGTGTCTCAATTTCTGTCCTGCAAACCAATTCATCTGTACCATTTTCTAGGTTCCATATATATGCGTTAATATACGATATTTGTTTTTCTCTTTCTGACTTACTTCACTCTATATGACAGTCTCTAGATCCACCCACGTCTCTACAAATGACCCAATTTCATTCCTTTTTATGGCTGAAAAATATTCCATTGTATATACATACCACATCTTCATTATCCATTCATCTGTCGATGGGCATTTAGGTTGCTTCCGTGACTTGGCTATTGTAAATAGTGCTGCAATGAACATTGGGGCACATGTGTCTTTTTGAATTATGGTTTTCTCTGGGAATATGCCCAGTAGTGGGATTGCTGGGTCATATGGTAATTCTATTTTTAGTTTTATAAGGAACCTCCATACTGTTCTCCATAGTGGCTGTATCAATTTACATTCCCTCCAACAGTGTAAGAGGGTTCTCTTTTCTCCACAGCCTCTCCAGCATTTGTTGTTTGTAGATTTTCTGATGGTGCCCATTCTAACTGGTGTGAGGTGATACCTCATTGTAGTTTTGATTTGCATTTCTCTAATAATTAGTGATGTTGAGCAGTTTTTCATGTGCCTCTTGGCCATCTGTATATCTTCCTTGGAGAAATGTCTATTTAGGCCTTCTGCCCATATTTGGATTGGGTTGTTTGTTTTTTTTAAATACTGAGCTGCATGAGCTGTTTACATATTTTGGAGATTGATCCTTTGTTCATTGATTCGTTTGCAAATATTTTCTCCCATTCTGAGGGTTCTCTTTTCATCTTGTTTATGGTTTCCTTTGCTGTGCAAAAGCTTTGAAGTTTCATTAGGTCCCATTTGTTTATCTTTGTTTTTATTTCCATTACTCTAGGAGGTGGATCAAAAAAGATATTGCTGTGATTTATGTCAAAGAGTCTTCTTCCTATGTTTTCCTCTAAGAGTTTTATAGTGTGTGGTCTTATAGTTAGATCTCTAATCCATTTTAAGTTTATTTTCATGTATGGTGTTAGGGAGTGTTCTAATTTCATTCTTTTACATGTAACTGCCAGTTTTGCCAGCACCACTTATTGAAGAGACTGTCTTTTCTCTATTGCATATCCTTGCCTCCTTTGTCATAGATTAGTTGACCATAGGTGCATGGGTTTATCTCTGGGCTTTCTGTCTTGTTCCATTGATCTATATTTCTGTTTTTGTGCCAATACCATATTGTCTTGATTACTGTAGCTTTGTAGTATAGTCTGAAGTCAGGGAGTCTGATTCCTCCAGCTCTGCTTTTTTCCCTCAAGACTGCTTTGACTATTTGGGGCCTTTTGTGTGTCCATACAAATTTTAAGATTTTTTGTTCTAGTTCTGTAAAAAATGCCACTGGTAATTTGATAGGGATTGCACTGAATCTGTAGATTGCTTTGGATAGTATAGTCATTTTCACAATATTGATTCTTCCAATCCAAGAACATGGTATATCTGTCCATCTGTTGGTATCATCTTTAATTTCTTTCATCAGTGTCTTATAGTTTTCTGCATACAGGTCTTTTGTCTCCCTAGGTAGGTTTATTCCTAGGTATTTTATTCTTTTTGTTGCAGTGGTAAATGGGAGTGTTTCCTTAATTTCTCTTTCAGATTTGTCATCATTAGTGTATAGGAATACAAGAGATTTCCGTGCATTAATTTTGTATCCTGCTACTTTACCAAATTCATTGATTAGCTCTAGTAGTTTTCTGGTAGCATCTTTAGGATTCTCTATGTATAGGATAATGTCATCTGCAAACAGTGACAGTTTTGCTTCTTCTTTTCCAATTTGTATTCCTTTTATTTCTTTTTCTTCTCTCATTGCCATGGCTAAAACTTCCAAAACTGTTGAATAATAGTAGTGAGAGTGAGCAACCTTGTCTTGTTCCTGATGTTAGAGGAAATGTTTCAGTTTTTCACCATTGAGAATGATGTTTGCTGTGGGTTTGTTGTATATGACCTTTATTATGTTGAGGTAGATTCCCTCTATGCCCAGTTCCGGAGAGTTTTTATCATAAATGTGTGTTGAATTTTGTCAAAAGCTTTTTCTGCATCTATTGGGATGAACATATGGTTTTTAGCCTTCAATTTTTTAATATGGTGTATCACATTGATTGATTTGTGTATATTGAAGAATCCCTGCATCCCTGGGATAAATCCCACTTGATCATGGTGTATGACCCTTTTAATGTGTTGCTGGATTCTGTTAGGTAGTATTTTGTTGAGGATTTTTGCATCTATATTCATCAGTGATATTGGTCTGTCATTTTCTTTTTTTGTAGTATCTTTGTCTGATTTTGGCATCAGGGTGATGGTGGCCTCGTAGAATGAGTTTGGGAGTGTTCCTTCCTCTGCAATTTTTTGGAAGAGTTTGAGAAGGATGGGTGTTAGCTCTTCTCTAAATGTTTGGTAGAATTCACCTGTGAAGCCATCTTGTTCTGGACTTTCGTTTGTTGGAAGATTTTTAATCCCAGTTTCAATTTCATTACTTGTGATTGTTCTGTTCATATTTTCTATTTCTTCCTGGCTCAGTCTTGGAAGGTTCTACCTTTCGAAGAATATGTCCATTTCTTCCATGTTGTCCATTTTATTGACATAGAGTTGCTTGTTGTAGTCTCATAGGATGCTTTGTATTTCTGTGGCGTCTGTTGTAACTTCTCCTTTTACATTTCTAATTTTATTGACTTGAGTCCTCTCCCTCTTTTTCTTGATGAGTCTGGCTAATGGCTTATCAATTTTGTTTATCTCCTCAAAGAACCAGCTTTTCGTTTTATTGATCTTTGCTATTGTTTTCTTTGTTTCTATTTCATTTATTTCTGGTCTGCTCTTTATGATTTCTTTCCTTCTGCTAATTTTGGGGGTATTTTTGTTTAACTTTGGGTTTTTAGATTATTTATTTGAGATTTTTCTTGTTTCTTGAGGTAGGCTTGTATAGCTCTAAACTTCCCTCTTAGACTGCTTTTGCTGCATCCCATAGGTGTTGGATCATCGTGTTTTCATTGTCATTTTTCTCTAAGTATTTTTTGATTTCTTCAATGATCTCTTGTTTATTTAGTAACGTATTGTTTAGTCTCCATGTGTTTGTGTTTTTTACATTTTTTCCCCTGTAATTCATTTCTAATCTCATAGTGTTGCAGTCAGAAAAGATGCTTGATATGATTGTAATTTTCTTAAATTTACTGAGCCTTGATTTGTGACCCAGGATGTGATATATCCTGAAGAATGTTCCATGAGCACTTGAGAAGAAAGTGTAATCTGCTGTTTTTCAATGGAATGTCCTATAAATATAAATTAAATCTGTCTGGTCTATTGTGTCATTTAAAACTTCTGTTTCCTTATTTATTTTCATTTTGGATGATCTGTCCATCGGTGTAAGTGAGGTGTTAAAGTTCCCCACTATTATTGTGTTACTGTCGATTTCCTCTTTTAGAGCTGTTAGCAGTTGCCTTATGTATTGAGGTGCTCCTATGTTGGGTGCATATATATTTATAATTGTTATATCTTCTTCTTGGATTGATCCCTTGATCATTATGTAGTGTCCTTCCTTGTCCCTTGTAACATTCTTTATTTTAAAGTCTATTTTATCTGCTGTGAGTATTGCTATTCCATCTTTCTTTTGATTTCCATTTGCATGGAATATCTTTTCCCATCCCCTCACTTTCAGTCTGTATGTGTCCCTAGGTCTGAAGTGGGTCTCTTGCAGACAGCATATATATGGGTCTTGTTTTTGTATCCATTCAGCAAGGCTGTGTCTTTTGGTTGGAGCATTTAATCCATTCACATTTAAGGTAATTATCAATATGTATGTTCCTATGACCATTTTCTTAATTGTTTTGGGTTTGTTTTTGTAGGTCCTTTTCTTCTCTTGTGTTTCCCACTTAGAGAAGTTCCTTTAGCATTTGTTGTAGAGCTGGTTTGGTGGTGGTGAATTGTCTTAGCTTTCACTTGTCTGTAAAGCTTTTGATTTCTCCATCAACTCTGAATGAGATCCTTGCCGGGTAGAGTAATCTTGGTTGTAGGTTCTTCCCTTTCATCACTTTAATTATATCATGCCACTCCCTTCTGGCTTGTAGAGTTTCTCCTGAGAAATCAGCTGTTAACCTTATGGGAGTTCCCTTGTATGGTATTTGTCGTTTTTCCCTTGCTGCTTTCAATAATTTTTCTTTGTCTTTAATGTTTGCCAACTAGATTACTATGTGGCTTGACATGTTTCTCCTTAGGTTTATCCTGTATGGGACTCTCTGAGCTTCCTGGACTTGGGTGGCTATTTCCTTTCCCATGTTAGGGAAGTTTTTTACTATAATCTCTTCAAATATTTTCTCTGGTCCTTTCTCTCTCTCTTCTCCTTTTGGGTCCCCTGTAATGCTAATGTTGTTGCATTTAATGTTGTCCCAGAGGTCTCTTAGGCTGTCTTCATTTCTTTTCATTCTTTTTTCCTTATTCTCTTCCACAGCAGTGAATTCCACCATTCTGTCTTCCAGGTCACTTATCCATTCTTCTGCCTCAGTTATTGTGCTATTGTTTCCTTCTAGTGTATTTTTCATTTCAGTTATTTTATTGTTCATCTCTGTTTGTTTGTTCTTTAATTCTTCTAGGTCTTTGGTAAACATTTCTTGCATCTTCTCGATCTTTGCCTCCATTCTTTTTCCGAGGTCCTGGATCATCTTCACTATCACTATTCTGAATTCTTTTTCTGGAAGGTTGCCTATGTCCACTTCATTTAGTTGTTTTTCTGGAGTTTTATCTTGTTCCTTCATCTGGTACATAGGCCTCTGCCTTTTCATCTTGTCTGTCTTTCTGTGAATGTGGTTTTTGTTCCACAGGCTGCAGGATTGTAGTTCTTCTTGCTTCTGCTGTCTATGGATGGGAAAATTTGCGCCTTTATTTCCACTAACATCTCATTGAAATTCAGGGTTTTCTTCCATTACAAATACCACCAATAGATATCACAGATATTTTTATAGCATGCCCAGGTTTGTAAGAGTTTTCTGTATCTTTTTTTCAATAAGCTTGAGTCTTTTCTCCCCATACCAGTTTGGTGTCATCTGTGAGACACACTTATGTCCTTTCTCCTAAACATTGTTTTTGGAGATGCTAAACAGCACTGTCCTGGTGCTTATCTTTGAGAAACCAGGCTCTTCATATTTTGCTTCTCTACTCAGAGATAGTTTCTTAAATACTCTGTTCCCAAATAGCTCTTTGTCTGTGAAACCCTAACCCTACCCTGTCTCCTCAATTCCATCATAGTTCATTCAATAAATTGAAAAAGCATTGAGTGGAGAAGCTTTTATTAATGATGAAGAAATTCTGTTCCTCTTTATTTAGATTCCTTCTTCCTTTCTCAAAATTTCTAACAAGTAGGCAGATATCACTGTTCTCTTGTTTGAACCATGTTACTTTCCCATTATAAGGATGCTTAGATTTTATAACCATCTATTAAAAATGAATATTTTAATAAATATTAGATCTCTGGGAAATGGAGTTCAGACAGATCATCAAAGGATGTGGAAGTTTTGATTTTCAAGAGCTTTATTAGTCACTAAGTCTTTCCCAGAGGTTCAGTCTTTCACACACACACACACACTCACTCACTCACTCACTCACTCACTCACTCGCTCACTCGCTCACTCACTCACCTCTGTATGTACTCCTGCACAGACAGTTCATAGTTACCTTAACTGACTCAGAGTGATCAGCTGTTTTTCATAAAATAGGTGCTATGTTTGGTATTGAATGGAATGATCCCAAGAATTTCTATTTGGGAGACTCTTTCATGTAAAATCCAGGAATCTTGCACTAGTATCTTTTTTTCAAGCCTTTTCACTCAGTGGTTTATTGATGTTCTGTTTTCTTCCTGCCTTTCCAGGGTACATCTGGTCTTAGTGAGATGTACTTACCAGTTCTGCCTCAGGGGGCAGCCCACCAGCTTGGTGCCCTCCTTGCAGTTAAATCTGGTATAATTAACACACGTGATGGTATTGTCGAAGTGCTGTATTGAATTTCTCTTTACCATTTTCTTATAGTAACCGCCATGCTCTTATCCAGTCTCTCAGATTCACTCTATCCCAACCTGCAGTCCAATCTCTCCTAATTGACCCATTATCATTAACTCGATTGTTAGCTTATTCTATCCATAATGACTATAAACAATTGTGATGATAACTTATTCTTATGAGGGCTACAGAGACAATTTGGCTCACAGTGGCTCATAGCTTCTTATTAGAGAAGCCATCAGCCATTTCTTCAGATCCACCTTGGAGTTCTTCTTATGAATAGGGGATACATTTTTAGGAAAGCAGTCTTTAGAATTGGTGGCCATTTATATGCGTGGGTAACATATTTTGGCCAGTTTTATTCTTCAGTTCCCTTAGAATTCTTGGGTGCATGCCATCTCATTCTGATAATTAATGTATTTCCTTTGTAAATTTAGCTTGTGGCATACTTTGCCTATAGAGGAGCTATATGACCATCCCTTCCCTGCTAACAGAACCCAGGTTCTGTTCACATAAGGATAAGGAGGGGAAGGTAGGTTCCTCTGACAGCCTTGGAGGATGGATCATGACTGATAAGAGCCAGTCATGGTCATGTCTTGCTGCTACGACAGACACTCCCTTGCCAGCTTCCCCTGCATCTAGGGGTGTCTATGGGACTGTTGTAGCTAATAAAAGGAAATGAGAAGTCTTCTGGGGGTTTCTGGAAAGGATTTTGATTCCAGATAAAAGGTGAGATCCTTGTGAGCAGCAATCCTTTCTTCCTCTGCACCTTCCTTCCTGCTTGGCATGCTAGCAAGCAGCCATAATTTCTTCAGTGGCTATAGCTGTCTTGCGAACGTGATGGAACAGTCAAGAGACCCAGTATGCTGACCCAGCACCCTAACATTTTTGAGCCCCTTCACTAACTGTAACAACTCTCTCTCAGAACTAGTGTTGTGTAGAATACTTAAACGACTTCAACTTCTCATAATTCAGATTTTTTGTTGCTTGCAACCAAATGCATTCTTAACTAATTTGGGCTTAAAATACAGTGTTTTGACTGCTTTCTCCATCTGGGATTTAGGTTAGGTCCTGGGTTTTAGATGTAGTTATAAGTAAGATCAAACATTTTAGAGGGCATTTGGGAACAGAACATCATCTAATCCTCCTTGGTCAAAGGAAAAAAAAAAAAAAGACAATTTGGTGATGCTTCAGTGTTCCAAAGGAAGACAGCAAGGAGAACGTTAATCACTGTGGGCAATTTGGCCACAAAAGAAAAGCCTCAAAGAAGGGAAACAGTGAGTGGAGCTTCTCTAGGCAGAGAGAAGAGAAGAGAAGGTCAGAAAGGCATTAAAAACAGGAGGGACGTGATGCCTTCTGTGGATACCTTCCCAGGTAGTGTGCCAGAATAAGAGGCTATTTGAACGGAGAGAATATGGTCTGGGAGTCTTGACACTACCTAGGTCCAAGGCACCACCCTGCCACTGGCTGGGCATGTGACATGGTGACCTCTCTGCTCCTCACTGCTTTACCTGGGATGTGGCAGAGTTTGGCACCAAGAGGTCATTTGTGTCCACCATCCCTCTGGGTTTTAAGCTGAGGAAGCAGGGAGTGGAGGAACAACCCAACCACAGTGTCCAGTAACTCAGAGGATGTACAGTCCTCCCTCGGTGTCCTCAGGGCATTGGTTCCGGGACCTCCTATGGATATCAAAAGTCTGTGGAAGCTCAACTCCTTTGGTCTGCCCACCAAACCTGTGGATTGTGCATCCATGGAATTTGCTTTCGCGGATTCAACCAACCCAATCTGCTGTTGGTTGGATCTGCAGATGCAGAACCCATGGATAGCTAGGGCCAACTGTACTGGAAAATCAGTTCTGTTTTTGAAATGGAAGAATCTTCAATTTCTCTATATCCATGGCACATTTGGGGGGAGAGGCGAACAAGAACAGACGGCTTGAATTGAGCTTGCAAGACTGTCCCAGAGGTCTTGATTTGGTAAGACGTGCGTCGTTTCACCTACCCACTTTACATGTTTGAAAAAATAGGTGCCAACATTTAATAATCAGGAGACTTTGCATAAAAATGCACGTTTCTGGTTTCAAAACAAGTAGACACCTTGGCAGCATTAGGCCTACGTTACTGCATGCTACTCGGGTTAGAACAGGGTAACCTTTGTCCTATCACGTGTTTCCTAGTTCGAGACTGTCACCTTTGCTTTATTGTGTACATGACACCAAGGCTGAGGGTTAGTTTATCATCACTCTTGCAGTGCTTTTTTTTTTTTTTTTTTCTCATAATAGAGACTGTCTTTCTCAAGAGTGGGGAAACAAAAGAATAGATAAAGTAGGCTGCATGTTTCTTACACCCAGCCCACTTCATCATTAAAATTAGCTGCCTACCAACACTTGTAGGCCTTAGAATTTGCAAATTTGCAAACCCAACTATAACTGTAGTGCGGACCACAAAAGGAAATTTGTCTCTGTGACACTTTCATACCCATCCTTCTTGGAAAAGGGGAGGTGAGGAGGTTGATTATTCTTACAAGGCAAAGCATCTTTAGTGCATGTCAATGGCTAAAAATTAATTCAGCTTTCCAGACCCCTTTGCCGCAAGACAGCTAGTCTGACAAATGCCATTGCTAATTAGTGTGCCAAGTCACAGGAGGGACCCGCTCTCTGGCGATCACAATTAGTGCTTTTCAATAGGCCCCACACATTAAGACATAACGTGCAGTTTTGGCCTAGGTGGAGGCAGTAGGACCTTTATTTTGCAGTGGGAGGGGACATTCCCACCAGGGCCATCTGCTGGGACAAAAATCCCAACTCTGGTGCAAGGAAATAAATATAGGGCACGGTAGTCATGCTAAAGTGGGCCTGTTTTGGCTTTGAAATGTACGGACAAGATGCCTGCAGCCTGGTCGTCTTTCAGGCTCCAGGATAAGACGCCCCTCGGCATCTATGAAACTGCCTGTTTCCTCTTCGATTCTCTCATAAGGGTGAAAGCTTAACACGTGTACAGTATTTTTAAAGATCTCTTAATTAGCCAGACTATGAATTTGCCCACTAAAAAAGCTCCATGGAACAGGGAGGTCTAGGTCATTTTATGATCAATGTGTCGATCTAAGAATATGGACATGGACAGTTGGCCCTGGGGATCCGGGAACGCTCCATGGGACATTTGGTGCTTTGAGGTCAGCATCGTACCTTTACTGACATTCTGGGTGAAGGACCGGCTGAGGGTCTGGATTCTGGACATCAGTGAGCAACTGGGACAGCATCTGTGAGTTCCCGCCTCCGCTGGGCAGAGGTGCTTTGAGCAGTTTGAAAGTTACAGGAGGTGGGCCGGAAATCACCCACGCTGTGTTCTTCCCTCCTCTAGCCACCAGCAAACGCTCAGTGGGCAGCTCTTGCCATCCAGAGCAGGCGGCTAGCTGGCTGGCCATCTGGAGAAACCCTGGTGAAGTCAGACACAGCCGACAAAGAGGGACATTTTTTTGAGCAGACAGAGCAAGGGCTGGAAGGCAAAAGTTAGGCTTTCCTCCAGGGATAAAGCCGGCCATGAGGCCCCATGCCTGTGGGCTCCGGAGAGCCGGCAGGGCGGAAAATTCAGGGGAGACGAGATCATCGCAAAAGTCTCCAGGGCCTAAAACAGAGTGGCTTGTTAATGCTAGGAGAGTGAGGACATCTTACAGTGAGTCAGAATACTGTGACTCATGCATGGGGCTAGCATGACACCCTCAGCGTTTGCCTTTGCGGGGGTTAGTAAACAGCCAGGAATTCCTTTAGGATCTTGACGTCGGGAGCCAGATTATTTAGAGCAACGTGCTTTACACAGCGTTCTCTTCCCTGAGTCCATCGTGTATAGCTTTTGGCTGGTTAGTTACTCAAGATATCATGACCGTGTCCACGAAGTGCCTCCATGTATGGCCTCGGAGGACCTGCCAGGTAACCCCTTGGAGTTGACAGGAGGGTTTCAATTTTCAAGGGAGGGAAACTGAAGATCCGTGGAGTGATTCGCCATGGTTGGGCTGATTGGCCATGGTCAGGCTGATTAAGTGGGAGACCAGGACTTGCACCCGCCTCTCACTGCAGGGCTGCTTCCTCTGTTCAAGGCTGAATGGTTCCCCAAGATGAGCTTCTTTATGTGTCAATGAACTTTCCCTCCTCTCTCCTTTATGTGCAGGGGTGGGAAAAAGAGAGATTTCTGTGGAAGTTAGGTCTCTTAGTGCGCTTCTCAATAAAGATAAGCCCGGGGCAAGGAGGGGCTCAGCGTTGGCCAACCTCGCTGTGGCCTTTAAAGGGTGAAGGGGCTCCATGAACTGTCTCAGCTCCCTCTGGATGTCTGTTTATGTTTTTATCACCCGTGAATGTATCTAAACCATTTTTGGATCTAGTTATAGCTTTACGTCTTCTGGAGTTAATGGATTTTTATGCTTTCTGCATCTAACAAATGTGACTTCTTTTGATTTGTCTTCTAATTCCTTCAAATCTTACTTTACAAGGTGAGCAACGCCCCTTTCCTGTCCTAAAATAATTTTCAAGCGACAGCTACCTCGGTACAGTTAGATAGTCATTCATTTTTGCTGCACTTCTGGGCTGTGCCCCCCTTGCAAAGCAAACACCTCTCCCATGTAAGAACCCATTAAAAAATTGGGGCCAGGATCACATCCTGCAAAGTCTATTCTACAGACCAGGCAGGTGATCCGAGAGGGAAGTGGGCAGGATGTAGGAAGAGGGGCACCATGAGAGAGAGGTAACAGGCAGCTGGCGTTTGGCACACAAGGATGTAGGCCTTGTGTTGCCGGATCTGCTTTTTCCAATAAAAGCTGGGAATCAAGATTTGAAGGTAATGTCTCCTGACATTTGGATGTCATAACTCATTAAAAAAATTTTTTACTTTCACTTTGTGGACTAAACAAAACGCATCTGTGGCCCAGGGATGGTACCAAGGACCAACCTGGGGAGACTGGAGCCCCTCTCTCAGAATTGCCATCTCTCCTCCCTTCTTTGACGTAGACACTCGGTATTTTCTCAGTAAAACCCTGGGTAAGTGCAGCTTTGAGAACCCTCGTTCTTTCCACCCAGGTTGTTACTTTTAAATCCCTACCATCGACATTCTGGGTTCAACTTGACCCTCATGATGTGAGTTAAAGATGAAGGCAGGGTGTGACCTTGGCAAAGATAAAGGACAGTTTCTTCATCTTGAAAAGAGGCAGTCAAACTCGGAGGCCCACCCTGGAGCTCCGATTTGATGGAAGGCTGTCGGGGTTTGCAGATTAAGGTTCCTGGATTCAAATGTTGCCCCCTTAATAGCTGTATAAATCGGGGCACATTTCCTTAACTTCTCTGAGTCTCTACCTATAAAGTGGGGATAATGACGATCCCTGGACTTGCAAGGATGTTTTGGGTTAAAGGAAAAGTATATAAAGTTCTGGGCACAGAGTGCTAAGTAAATGCCACCATGTTTCTATTTTGCACCAAAGGTTTACAGACATTAATATCAGCTTTTTTCCTTACTGACAGCTGAGATCACTGACCAACGAAATGGAATTTGTTGAGGAGAAGGGTCAAGAGAAGTGGGAGGAGGTTTTGGTGCTCGGGTGACACTAGCGCTGTGTGATAGGGCGCCTCAGTGAGCCATGTGGGGTGGCTTGGTGGCCTAGAAGGAGAGAGGGGCAGCCCGGCCGGGGTGGCGGGATGGCCTGTGGGAAGATAAACCTCACGGGAGCGCATTAGGGAATCCTGGGGGCGGCGGCGGCAGCCACACCCCGGAGCTGTGCCTGAGTGACTGTGTGGGTTTCCTAGGGCTGCCAGAGCCCCACAGACTCTGGTGGCTTAAAAACAAGGGATTGATTCTGTCACAGTTCTAGAGGCTAGAAGTCCAAAATCCAGGTTTGGGCAGGGCCGTGCTCTTTCTCCAGCTTCTGGTGGTTGAACGGGGCTGCAGCTGCATCACCCCAGTCTCTGCTTCTGATATCACGTGGCCGTCTTCTCTTTGTGTCTGTGTGTTCAGATGACATTCTCCGTTCCGGGTGTGTCTTTCTCTGTCTTCTCTTTTTATAAAGCTATCAGTCATGTTGTCTGAAAGGCTCACCCTACTCCAGTATAATCTCAGCTTCCATCTTAATTACATCTGCAAGGACCCTATTTCCAAATAAGGCCACATTCACAGGAACCGCGATTAGGGTTTCAGCATATCTTCTTAGGGGACACAGTTCAGCCCACAGCAGTGACCTGGGTAAATCATTTAACCCTCAGAATGTCTCTTCCTTCTTTTGTCAAACAGAGACATGTCCATCTCCCCCATCACCCAGGGCTGTTTGGGAGATCAAATGCAATGTTGGGGGGAAACCTTTCTGTAAAGCATTTAAGTTCTTTATAACCGTTCAGTATTTTGTTATCACCCTGGAAGGGATGTGATAAGGTCAGAGATGATGATTGTCGAGCGTGTGCGTTCCTCTGGAGCTATCATAAAAATAGAAGCTTGTAGTGTTTATTATTAATAACCTGCGTGCCAGATCCCTGGAGTCCCAGGAGCCCGCTGATGGAATCCTTTGACACTCTCCTCATTTTGACTTCTGATCACCCCCTCCAGTTCCTGCAGACACTGAAAATGCATCCACGGGTTCCAGTGCAAGAGGGAAATAATTGCTCTGTTTCCTCTTCCTCCTCCAACAAAAATCCTCCACACAAGGACCATGACAAACTTACCTCAAGGTATTTTGCTTTGCATATCCATGCCGACTCTATGACTTGATTGCGTATTACCCAGAGGGATCTATTTGTGTTTAAGACCTATTTGTTGTTAAGAATGTAACAAACTGCACACCTGTGTGAACTCAGAGGTGATTTGTTTTGGAGGAGGGAAGGGAGACCAGATTTCTTGGCATTTCAACCCCTCCGTTCTCTTGACTGCACACTCCCCGACTCCCTCAGATTTTTGTTTCTTCTCTTTATCACCATTTTGTTTGGTTTCCACTGCTTTTCTTTAACCCTCTCTTCACTCTGCATACTTCCTCCCCCATTTCTCTCATTTTTCCTCCCCCCTTTCCTCCCCTTTTCCCTCCTTTGCTTCTGCTCCCTTTCTAGAACATTCTCTCTCCTTCCCTTCACTTCCTTGTCTTGATCGGGTTGGACTAGATCTTTGGGTCACCTCCGCTTCATTTTCCTTCTAGAGACCCCTCAGATTGTCCAGGCCATAAGATACCCTGCCACTCTCCTGTGACAGTTTATGAGCTGTGTTATGGACCTTAAAACTATTGAATCTCCTTGCTTCCGAGAGAGGGTGGCAGATAGTGAATTGACTCCCAAGGCGTTTGCAGGTGGGGCTGCTCCTTCGTGGACAGCGGCTGCTTTATGGCCCTTTTCGGTTTTGGTTTGTTGGTTGGGTTGCGCTGCTGCGGCCCTGGGCCTCAGTCCCGGGAAGGGCCACACACGTGCGGAGAAGGGGCGAGCAAAGGCTTCCAGCCCTGTGGAGACAGGCTGCACCCCGCGCCCAGCCCCGTGGACGGGGAGAGAGAAGGGGGAAGACGCTCTGTCGTGTGGTGTCTGAAAGCTTGAACTTCTTCTACAAACCAGTTATTTATAAGAGGGTGGGGGAGGTTCTCCATTCATTCATCCAACACTTACTTTTCAAGTTCCTCTTAGAGACCAGGCATCCTGTTGTGTGCTAGGAACCTCATGTTTGGTAAAGCCATCTCGTAAAACCGGAAGATTTTATGGCTCAAGACACAGATGAGATGTTGTGCTGGGCGCTAGCCGGGACTCCAACCTGACCTACGTGGTCGGAGGTGGAGGGGAGGGAAGGAAGGCTCTCCTGTGAGGCAGTGACCTTGAGCTGAGACCTGAAGGATGAACTGGGGGAAGACATGGGAGTAAGACAGCGAGGGACAGAGAGGGCGGGGCTCTGGGCAGAGGCCTTTAGGGCAGGTAGACCTTGGGGCATCCGAAGATCTGAAGACCAACAGGATGGAGGAGCTGGGGAGCACGGGGGCTGAGGCCCCAAACTAGGCAAGAGGTGGGGGGCAGACGCCATGTTCATTCTGGAAAAGCAGAGGAATGTTGAAAAGTATAAAAAGGGAAAAACGATCTGTGTCATGCTGTCTTTACACATTTTAAACTTTTTTGAGCTAGAACATACAGTAAAGTGCATAAAGGGTACTTACGTGTGTATCTCATTGAATTTTTGCATGAATCGACTGGACTTATAAACCTTTTTGATGTAACTTCATGTCACAAAAAATTTATGCTATTAAAAGTATGTCAAGATGAGGACGCGGGAGGGGGAAGCTGGGATGAAGTGAGAGAGTGGCACGGACATATATACACCACCAAACGTAAAATAGATAGCTAGTGGGAAGCAGCTGCCTAGCACAGGGAGATCAGCTCGGTGCTCTGTGACCACCTAGAGGGGTGGGAGAGGGAGGGAGGGAGGGAGACGCAAGAGGGAGGGGATATGGGGACATATGTATATGTATAACTGATTCACTTTGTTATACAGCAGAAGCTAACACACCATTGTGAAGCAATGATGCACCAATAAAGATGTTAAAAAAAATAATAATAAAGTACATCCAGAATTGGAAGCTAAAGACCAAATCCCGTTCTGTCATCGGGTGCGTTATAATTCCTCCATTTGTCAGTGTGTCTGTGTCTCTCGTGTCAGTGTTTCCTCGTGTACTGTGCACTGAACATTACTGTACATAACTGGTGGTGCGTATCTAGTTATCTTCATAATGATGCTAGAGATAAGAAGGGCGTGAACGTTGGTGAGGCTCTTGAGACATGCTGCAAGATCGCAGAAAGATTAATTTTCACTCCAGGATTTCCAGCAGAGTGGGAAGCACCCCTGAGTCCCCTCTGCGTGGCTGTCTCCTCCTCTATCTGGCTCCCTCGTGAGAGGGTCCTGCTGCTTGTGATTTTGTTCCCCCACCTCTGAGTCTGAACAAAGAAAAATTCTCAAGTCAGGGAACGTCAGTGAGTGTTTGACACGACAGGGAAGAGACCCCCGTTTCCTTTGAGGTGGGAAAGCCTGAGCCACGAGGCCGTGGGCCCCTCCTGGAGATGGGGCTGATCCCAGAGATAATGATGGGGGATACTGCTCCCTCCCCCTGCCACCTGCCTGGTCCCTCTCAGAGGTTTCCAAGCTGTGGAAAGGATAAACCTCCCTTCAGCCTCAACTTGGCTCTTCTTCCCCACTGGACCTACTCATTCCGCATAAGGTATAGATATTAGATTTTGTTTCTTGAATCAGTGAAGAAAGATGTAATTTCTTAAAGTGATACTAAGAATTTCCTCTATGCTTTTTTTCTGTGTGTGTGTGTGTGTGTGTGTAAAGGGGAGAGAGGGTAACTTTATCACCACGGAGAAGGTAAAATTCTGTGGGTCTCTCTGGCACTGACTTTCTCTCAAAGCAGCAACTCCTTGAAGGGTTTCTGGGCTCCTCCAGCTGTTTAAAATGGCTGACCTCCTGTTTACTTTCTCGTTTATATCTCCGAGCAAAATGGAAAATTCAAAGGAAGGTGTTTTGCTTATTCCCTGAGCTAGAATGCTGAGCAGGGAAGGACTTCCACCCGTGTTACTAATGGAGCTTGCTCTCTGCAGACTGGCTCTGAGCCCAGCTTTACGGAAATTCACTTCAGACAAATACATTCTACCACTTTGTTTCTTGGGAACAGACATGGCAGAGTCCCAGTGGGTCATTCCATCTGTTCCCTGGAGCCAGGATTACTTCCTACCTCATTCCACAGCTGCTTTTTCCACATGACTTTTCAATAAACCATAAAATAAAAATATGCCAGCGACTGGAGAAAGATTCTACTGGTAGAGAAGGCTCAGGAATCATCCAGCTTGCAGAAAAACAAACAAAGAAAACGATATAAAAGCAAAAGCAACGAACAAATCTCTGCTTACTTGGTCCCTTTTCCTCCTAGCACAAAGCACACCCAGACCTCAGTCACCCCAAATAACAATGGATTCTGTGCGGGATCTACACTCGCAGGCCCAAGGGATGAGCAGGAGGTCTGCCCCAGGTTAGAGGGTCCTGGCACCAGACAGGGGAACCCCCAAGTGTATCACTGAAGCGCAGAGGTCCAGGGGGCGGTAGCAGAAGCGGCCGCAGAAAGAAGAGGAAACTTGCAGAGAGATTCAAAGGGAAGATCCAGTCTTAGCATATCAAGAGGGGTGGCCAAGAGACCCCCAAGCCTTATAGTTTTGTCTGGGTGTATGCCCAGGAGTGGGATGGCTGGATCATAGGGTAACTATATTTTTAGTTTTCCGAGGAACCTCCATATTGTTCTCCATAGTGGCTGCACCAGTTTGCATTCCCACCGACAGTGCAGGAGGGTTCCCTTTTCTCCACACCCTCTCCAGCATTTTTTATTTGTAGACATTTTAATGATGGCCGTTCTGACTCCTGTGAGGTGGTACCTCACTGTAGTTTTGCTTTGCATTTCTCTAATGATTCGTGATCTTGAGTATCTTTTCATGTGCCTACTTGCCTTCTGTCTGTCTTCTTTAGAGAAATGTCTGTTGAGGTCTTCTGCCCATTTTTCGATTGGGTTGTTTGTTTTTTTTTTGTTGTCGAGTTGTACGAGCTGTTTGTATATTTTGGAGATTAAGCTCTTGTCGGTCCCATCATTTGCAAAAGTAGCACAACATGGTATCAGTAAATCAACTATACTTCAATTTAAAAAAAGAGAGAGACCCCAAGAAAAGGGAGCGAGGATCCAGGATTTCCACGGGCCAGCAGCTCAGAAAGCGAGGCCACGGAGCGAGGGATACGTACGTAGCTGGGCTCCGCTGTGGCAGCTGGGACAGGCAGTACGGAGCTGGACGTGACTGAGCTGGGCTCGTATTCCAGGTGAGCAACCCCAGAGCTTTGAGAAATGTGATCGGAATGTATGGCTCGTGACCTCTGCCCTCAGGGAGCCTTGGATCCAGTTAAGGAGGCTGATAAATACACGTGGTGGCAGGAAATAATGTGTGATAAAGTCTCCCAGCGTGCATAATCGACAGGACGTTCCTTTGGTGCTCAGCACCAGGAGAAACGAGCTTAGGCTCAAATGGTAGAGGGCGATTTCCTGGAGAGAGAATTTATGCTAAGTCTCGGAGGGTAAATGAGATTTGGACCGGAAGGAAGGGCAAAGGTGTTTCAGATTCTGGCTCTGTGACATATGCTAATATTTAGTAGGGATCGTTTTTTTGCCAGGCCAACCCCTTGGACGTTGGTTAATGAGCTCGTAAGTATGAGAAAAGGAGAGCCCTTCTCCTTGCACGTGGCCAGCGTAGAAGATGAGCGCTTCTGTCTCCACTTAGGCCAGGGCATCTGTTCCTCTGTCATCTGATGCCGCTGTGTCATGCGCTCAGAAGCGTGGTGGTGTCAGCATTCTGGGAGTGGATCCATCTTTCCTGAGAGGATGTAGAGTGACCAGAAGCCGGACTGGGCACTCACAGAGACAGTTCAGTGGTTACATGGGTAGGAACAGCCAGTGGCTTGTATAACCAGCTCTTCTTTTCTCCCACGTAGGCAGAGATCTGCGAGCAAAGCAGAATTGTAACCGCCAGAAGTGACCATGTAAACGTGGAATAACAATAAGTAGGGCTGGACAGAAAGGGCGTATAATGGCACCAGGTAAAACAAACTCGGCGCCTCCATCTCTCAGATGCCTCTGATCTCCTCAGTGAGACCAGGATGCACGAGACCAGAATATTCAAGGTCTGAAGGCTGTGACCCCCCCGGCAGACATCTCCGCATCAGAGATAGTCGGGCCGATGGGGCCAGAACACCCAGTGTCCACTGGCTAAGGCCACGTCAGCCCATGTGCCCAGCCGGCGTCCCCCCTCCTCCCACCTGAAGCTGGTCCCTCCAGATCCCATCCCCTCTTGGCACCTCGCGACACTGCCCCGCCAGTTCCTCGCTTCTCATCTTTTTCTTTCTCTCCATTCCCTCCATCTCAGCCGCATAAAAATATCTGTTACTTTTCTCATCTTAAAAAAGTCTCCTCTTGAACCCATTTTCTCCCTGCCAATTAGTCCTCCACACCTTTTCTCCTTTTTGCAGCAAAGCTTGGAAGAATTGTCCAATTCCCCTCCTTCCTCCCTCTCTCACACTCCCTCTAATTTGGCTTTCACCGCCTAGGAGGTGCTCCAGAGCTTGGGTGACCCTTCCGAGAAGTCCCAGTTGAGACACAGGGACCAGGCCTTTCGCCCCTGCATTCACGGTTGTTGGATGCAGGCTGCCCCCAGGGCAGGGGCATGACCTCAGCTGAGGCAGCCTGCAGGGGAGGGCCCAGCTGAGAGCCTTCAGCGCCGGGGAGACGCGGGCTTGGTCCTGAGATGAGCTGGGCAGAGTCCACCACGGTGGTGCTTTCTGTTACCCCACCTGAGTCCAGAGGTAGGGAATTGAAAAATATTGAAACCTCTGCTCAGCAATCAGAATGTGAACCTCCAGGTGTGCCACTAAATGCCTCCCATGGGCCAACATTTATTTATGCATCAAACCCCGCTATGGGATGGACTTGAACACACAAGGAAGAAAACGGCCGTGATGTTGAAAGGACCCGCCCCTCCTCCCATTTTTTTCCCTTACAAAGTGGCTGTGAGGTGAGACGACGGCCTGCCCTGCAGCCCATGAGAGCTGGGTCACCATGGTGAGCTTTCCAGAGTTTTCCAGGGGAAGCCCAGGACTGTAAACAGCCAGGAGCAGGACCTCCTTTGCAGCCTCACAGTGTTAAAATGGTGCTTACTCCACACTTCTTGACTGAAAATCAGCATTTAAATGGGACTCCATCAGCAGGCCGCTGTGCCTCTAAAGGGGAGAGCATATGGCATCTCTTAGGGTTGTTCCTGGTGCTGGGGGGTGCCAGACACCCAACTGGCTAACCACTCTTTAAAATGGTTACCTATATAGGCTCACAGACACAGGTCTGCAGTGTAGACAGTACGTCCAAACTCTCTTCTGCACACAATCTTCTTACACCTCCTTTGCTGTGTGGATCGTCAGTGGAGAGAAGAGTGAGTACATAGTTGGGTGAGAAAAAGTGACCGTTCCGGGGAGGGAGTGGGCTGCTGACGGGTGGGTGTGGAATGAGAGCGGTACCGCAGATCAGAAACCCTCACGCCCTCTAGTGAGAGAGTCCCTCCCACCTGTGCAACCGCCGCATTCAGAGTGCTCTTGAACCTGTCACCTCACGTGACAATTACTTAAGCGTTCACGGGACTTCCTTGCCCTGCCTAGTAACTTGTCACTTGGTTTTACTCTGGTGTTTACTTTTCCAGGGCATTTTCTCCGAGTGACTATGTATTCATCTCTGGCATTTGAACTAAATCTGTGAGAATTTAATCTGATAGGCTAGATGGTTACCAGGGACCTTCCACTCCTAAGATTCCACAGATGCCAAATGCAAACGAGGCAGAGTACCAACTGCATTTACACGTTCCCGGGGTGCCTAACACCTTCTGCATCCTACCCAGTATTCACTTTGTATTTGTCTTAAGATATATGTCCCCATGTCCCACGTCTGGGATTTGAGGATTTGTCTCGCTGTTTCCATATGTTTCTTTTTCATAATTTAATGTATCCTCGGATACTGACAGATGCTTTCCCTTCTGGATTTTGCATATTTGATGGACAGGTCACCACCTCACTTTATATATTGGATGATGAGCGTTACTGTTTGCTTTCATTTGCTCCTTTATACATTTAAATGTTCCATCTCCCTGTGATTTTAATAATTAACATGAGTAAATTATGCCTATAATTGTATAACCTTGATGGATTCTGACATAATGGAAAGGTCTTGGTGTGGCCCATATTTGAAACTGCTTGTAGGCTGGAAATACTGGCCCCATCATTTCAGGGTCATTGTGATGTGTCATGTGAATTGCAAAAAGTAAATCCATCCATCTTGATTGCAACTGCATAGAGGTTGTCAAAGTCAGACCCTTATTTTTAAATGAAAAAGACAAGGAGTTAAAAGTATAATAAAAACCTTTTATGATGCTGATTTTAGCAGACAGGAGTAACGTCTGCGTTAGAAGCAAACTGTATTACATCCTGTTTCTTATCACAGCAGGTAATAGTTGTGAGTACCTACATAGGCTCAGAAACACAGGTCTGCAGTGTAGACGGTACGTCCAAACTCTCTTCTGGTCAGTCTTCTTGGACCTTCTTTGCCGTGTCCATCATCATGGAGAGAAGATTGAGTACATAGGTGGGTGAGAAAAAGTGACCGTTCCAGGGAAAAGAATTTGACTCTGGGGGTTCTTCTACCATTGTCTCTTAAGGAAGCCACAAGGAAATGAACTCGCTGTTACTCTGTATAATTCTTGGTTATTGGAGGCTATGGTTCTCGTAGTGTATTTAAGAAGCCATGCTTATCGTAGTTTATTTAGAAATAGCCGTGTTGATGGGTGAGAATTTAATATACTGCCATATTAATTAGGAGGTGGAGGGTGGTCTCACTTAAAGGGAGAGATTATCCTTGGGGAAGAGGCCAGACTCTTAGACATAATATAAAGAGACCAAGCTTCAGATGAGCACCAGGTGGACATCCCTTTATAGACCTTAAGCCTAGAAGAGTTTAGATGGGACCAGCCCAGGGACAAAGGCAAGGTGACCTGAAATTGTGCCAGTCCTCTGGATACCTATCTTAATCTTTGTCAGCCAACGCATCTTCTATTTTATATTTGTAATACTCTCAGCATTTATCTCCACTTGTACTTCCTTAATGCTTAGCAAAATCTTGTAAATGCTTCAGCCAGCATTTCCCCTGTCTTTTCTGTAGGATGTGTAGTTCAGGGTAGCTATATAGACCCAAATGATTAGGGAATGCTTTGCTTTATGGAAGAAAGCCACCTAATAAGAAGAAAGAATTTTAAAGATAAGTTCATGAAATTGTTGATTCAGGGAAGTAGGATTAATTAGTATGAAAATCACCGGGTAGGTAGCTATTCGGGAAAAGGATATTCGTTATACTACCAAAATTACACTGACTCACAGGTTGGCCTCACTTGTTGGTCTCAAGAGGAAAACATAATTGTACAATATAAGGAAAAGGTTATCACCACTCTCATCTGGTAACCAATCATAACATCACTAATGATGTAACAGCCTGAAGTTTTGTGTCTTGTGATGTAATTGAGCCGTGACTACATAATATCACTTACAGTGTTTTCTAGAAAGAAGGTGTTTAACCTTTGGATATCAAGCCTTTGGATTGATATTTCAGTTCATAGGAAATACAGGGAATAGAGGAGAGGAACAAGTTAAGCATCACCAGAAGGAAGTAATTACACAAATCCAGAAGCTGAGACATTCTGTAGGAACCACCGGCCTAATATCTTCACAAATCATTGTCAACAAGGGAAGCTTACTAGGTTTAGAAGTATGTAAAGGACATAACAATCGGATGCAATCATCCTGGATTGGATACTGGTTTGAAAAAAGAAATTGTAAGAACATTTGGAGGGAAATTTGAATATGATAAAAAGTATTAGATGATACGAAAGTTTACTGAAGTGGAAATGAAGAAATCATTGATCAAAAAAAGGCTGCAGGGCAGCATGTACTGTAAAATCTCATATTGGTAAATATATATGTACATACATATAAGAAAGAGAATACACCCTAAAATAGTAACAGGTGATTTCTGGGTCATAGAAATATGATATTTTGATTTTTAGTTTTTACCTGTATACATTTCGTAATTTTCTATAATGTGTGGAGGCTGTTTTTATTATTTTAATAAATCACCATAAATGTGTCAAAAAGGAATTAAGATTTCATTTTGTATTAAGATCTGTTGATTCTTTTGGAACTCAAGTATATTTTAAATGAACTTTTTATTTTGGAGCTGTGTTAGATTTAGAGAAAAATTGTGAAAATAGTACAGAGAGTTACTTTATATCCTTCCCTCATTTCCTCTAATGTTACCATTTTACTTACAGTACTGTGGTTCATTTGTGAAAACTAAGAAATTAATAGTGGTATATTACTCTTAACTAAACTCCAGACTTGATTCAGATTTCACCACTTCTTCCACTAATGTCCTTCTTCTGTTCCAGCAGCCACATTGCATTTAGTCATCATATCTCTTTAGTCTGTGCCAATTTCTGAGTCTTTCCTTCCTTTTCATGACCTTGGCAGTTTTGAAGAATATTACTCAGGTATTTTGTACAATGTCCCTCATTCTGGATTTGTCTGATGTGTTTCTCACAGTTAGACTAGGGTTATGGGCTTTGGGGCAGGATTCCACAGAGGTGAGGTGCCTGCCTTAGTATGTTACATGAGGGGCTGCGTGATACCAACATGGCTTATCACTGGTGAAGTTAATCTTGATCACTTGGTCTCGCTACTATTCCTTACTTTTCTTAAAAGTAAGTTAAGAGGGCTTCCCTGGGCTTCCCTGGTGGCGCAGTGGTTGAGAATCCGCCTGCCGATGCAGGGGAGATGGGTTCGTGCCCCAGTCCGGGAAGATCCCACATGCCGCGGAGCGGCTGGGCCCGTGAGCCATGGCCGCTGAACCTGCGCGTCCGGAGCCTGTGCTCCACAACGGGAGAGGCCACAACAGTGAGAGATCAGCTTACCACAAAAAAAAAAAAAAGTAAGTTAAGAAATAGTAAGTACTTTTAAGTTTCTTAAAGGTACTATTTTTCCCTTTCTCTGTCCTCTGGAAGTGAGTCACTGAGTCCAGCCCATGTGTTTTTGATTTTCACAAAATGCTGCTCTGTATTGACCTCACTCCCTCGAAAAAAAGACCCAGGCCACTAGTTAATTTTAGCTGAGCTAAGGGGAGCTTATTTTTGTCCCCTTTTGAAAGAGCATTGTCAGATAATAATATACACTAGAGACATGGTATGGGTGGAGCTGGTAATGAAGTATGGGGACCCTAAGGGAAAGTAAGTGATACTCAGGGACAGAGATGGGGTCCCTTGGTCAGCCACTGCTCCTCCACATTGTCCTTTGACCAACCTGGAGATCTTCTTACACTCAACTTGAAAAAAATCGGGGTTTCAAGTGATCAGAGAGGTGGTCTTCCCTTATAGAAGCTACTTTTGATTTCCAAGGATCTTTCATTGCTACGCGAGAATTGGTAGCAAGAGAATGGAAGGGGGAAGGTACTGCGAGTCAAAGAAAATTGGCAGCCAAGCTCTCTTCCCTGGTGGACAACACTTTGGTGTGTAGAGAAGGACCCCACGCATCCAGTGTAAGAATCTCTCCCGTCTGTGTAACTGCTATTTTGAAAGAGGCACTCACAGGTGTTTTTTTAAATCATTTTTCCAATTTTTTACATTTTGGTTGAGAAATAGTTGACACGCATCCACCCTATAAGTTTAGGTGTACAACATGATGGTTTGATTTACATATTGTGAAATGATTCTCGCGATAGGTTCAACTAACATTCATCATCTCATATAGATACAAAATAAATAAAAAGAAAAAAAGAAAACTTTTTCTCCTTGTGATGAGAACCCTTCAGATTTACTCTCTTAACTTTTCTCTATATCATTCAGCAGTGTTAACTATAGTCATTAAGTTGTACATTACATCCCTAGTACTTATTTTTCTTATAACTGGAAATTTGTATACCTTCTTGATTACAAGTGTCGCTATATGAGGAACGAAGGTTTCAGCTCAGGCTAACAATGAAACACTTCTTGGAAGATTTCTTATCAAATTGGGGGATTGTTCAGGTGTATTATGATTCTACCAGAGAATTATTTTACCTTTGGAGAATTTGGAAATGGATGTTAATTTACAGAATTTTACACCAGCTCTCTTTTTCTACCCGTCATTTCATACTGTTCTAGATGTAGACTGAGAAGTTAGTTAGCACTCTTCCCCCCACCCATAAATGTAGATTTGAAAACAAATTTAGTCACGTATTAAAAATGCATATTTCAATGACAAAATTTTTAGGGCTAGATGTATATTTTGGGAAATAGTTGATTAAAGTCTTTATACATTTGTGCTGATCACCCCAATAGTCTAGAACTGATCATTCTGCAGTGCTTAACAGGGTGGGGCAACAAAAAGTTAATTATGTCAATATTTGTTGGCTGTGCACAAAAATCTGGACGTATGAAGTATGTGAATGTTTTGGATTGATAGCAAAACACTTGGAATAACTGATCTCTCAATTATATTCTTTGCATGTGTGAAGACCTTTCTGAGGCAGTTAGAAAGGAGACTCCACCTTACTGGTGTTCAATTGTAGGAACCTTTCTGCCCCTTTAGGAAATGATACCCCACATTCTCTTCTTTGTCACCTCTAAACTTTGTGGGTTTCATGTCAACATTTTTTAGGTTTTTGTCTTCCTAACTGGAATACACATTTTACCAAGCATCCTGCTCAAACAGAATATGTTATATACTCCTGAGATTATTTTATGCTATGTATCCAAGTATTTTGATTAAACTTAAAAAAAAAAGAAGAATGATATGTGCCTATCCCTTCTAACAGTAAAAATCCAACTTGTTGTCATGTGTGCATGTGTATGTGTGTTTGGGGAAGGATTCTATGCTTTTCCACAAGCAAATATTAACTGATAGCATTTATCATCCTGATCCTTAAGATTAATTATTCACCTAAATTGTAATCATCCTTAGCTGTATTCGATCATTGCATTGTAAGTGAAGTAGTCTCAGCGTGCTAATCTCACAGCATTTTAGAGGCAGGGTATCATCTCTGAAAAGAGACTTACACCTTTCTGTCTGTCCGGAAATTTCAGACTCAGATGCTTACCTAGAAGAAATCAGACCTGTAACTGGGTATTACAGAGGATAATATTGCAGATGACAAGACCCTTGTGACAGATCCATCACTGTCTCCCTATCCCTTGTCCCCTGTAACAACACAACACGGTCCACACCTTACCTGTGTACACAGCATATTTCTTTTATATGCTTCCTTCAGTTTCACATAATATTACAGGGAGTGAGGTAAGGTGTACGAAACTGTTCCGGATCCCGGAAGCCAGGGCGAGCGTAGCATCTGTGTGACTGTGATCTTTCCGTGTATCTCAGTGACGTGCCCTAGCACCCACACCCCACCTCATCGGAGTCTTGTTTAGTCAGTTTAGCAATGGCTGCTTCTGATTTTCCTCTGTGGCCTTGTTCACATTTCTTAAACTCTTGTAGACCCTTAAGCCATATAACAGACAATTCCAGCCCCCCCATTCTGAATAAACATGTAGACCCTTCCCTGTAGTCATAGAGGAAGTAATTGCCATTTGATTTTCCTGTGCCACACTTGGTTTGTTAGAGAGCTAAGTGTTCTGTGAAATTTCTCCTTCCTAAGAAGGAGCAACTTTCGTTTTTCATCTTTCTTCCTTTTCTTTCCTGAGCTTCAAATACTGCTGTCTATAAATTATTTTAAAAGGCTATTTCTGTTTCTCTTCTTTCCGATATCCCTCAAATCTTGCCTAATTAGAGACATATGGCTCTCAAATATGTTTAAGTGAATATGAGGGTAGGTTGACAAGTGTGAGAGGGGCTTTCATTGTCTTAGGACAGTGACAATTCAGACTCCCTTTTGCGCACCAAGATAACACATTTTTCTCTTGTAACTGAGGGGAACTGAATGCATTTACACTACTATTCTGTCTTGGCTACAACTTTCTCCATTTAATACAGAGAGTAGGCCTCAGGCATTCATTTATTCATTCTGGATTTAAATCTCCAACCCTCTTTTCCTCTCTGAGTTCTAGGGTCAGATACCTTCTGCTGTCTAATTGATGTCTAATTGACATCTCCACACATATGTCTACGACTTATCTCAAATTTCACATGCCCCAACAGAATTGGATTCTCCTCCCCTAAACCAGTTCCTTCCTCTATCTTGCCGATCTCAATAATGGCACCACTATCCACCCTATTTCCTCAAATTATGCTTGATTCCCCTCTCCCTAATCCCACACCCAGTCCATCAGTAAATCCATTGGCTCTAATCTCCAATTTATCTTGAACCAATTGTCAATCCCCAAATCCAGGCCACCATGATCCCTCGCTTGATGTGTTCTAGTAGCCGTCTCCACAGGGACACCTGGTCTACCTCCTACCAGTGCTTTTTCTATCATCTGTTCTCCACGTAGCAGCCAGAGTGACCTTTTAAAACTGAAATCATATCACTTCCCTGTGTAAAAATGTTCAAAGTCTTCCTGTCGCGCTTAGATCAATATCCAAATGCTTCATTATGAACCACTAGGCACTGTGTGCCTTTGTTGCTGCCTATCTTTCAAACTCCTATGTGCCAGGCACCACTGTTGGCATTTGGGGTTCAATGAAGTATCAGACAAAGTCTGCCTTCCTGGAACTGACAATCTGGTGGGATTCTTAACGGATGGGTCTCAACCTTCGAGAATCTACCAATTTGTGAACATCACTACATTATTAAAAATTCCCCCATAAATTACAGCTTTTGCACTGGCTGAAACACTCATAAATTATATTTCCTAATATCCCCAGTCCCTGTTAGTGAACTTGTTGGTTTCACATGTCTGATCTGCTGCCAAATTCAACATTCCACTTTTTATTTTATACAAGTACCACTTGCTAAGACCTCTGTCTCCTCGTCTATCTCATCTATTACCAGCATTAGCCATTGGCTTCCTTTAATGGACTGTTTTTTCACAAGAAAGGCAATTAAAAAAATCATTTTATGAATGTTAATGTATATGTAACAACAAAGAGAAAACACTAATACATTGAGTTGGGAATGCCTTTCCTCACTAGGTAAATGATTCAGTGCCACAAACAAACCCCACAAGGCACACAATTCAAAGTTCTGCCTCAGTGAAGTGGTGAGCTCCTCTGTGTCTCTGGAGTCTAATGGGAAATGTACACATCACAGCAACATCTGCCCACGGGAATCCACAGAAGCCCCTTTACTTACCTTTCTTACATTTCAGGGACCCTTGTCAACACTGTCCTATCCTCCCACACCCTCTCCCCTTGAAAACTTGGGAGCCTGGGAAACAAACTCGTCTTTCTGCCCCAAGCTTGTGTCATGCCTTGGGCCAGGGTTGGAGGCTGCAATCTAGCCTTGACTCCTTGGTTACCACTGATGTCCTCTCTTGGCTTGACTTCACACTGGCATTGAACTGTTTCTCTTGGAATTGCTTTTATTTTTAACATGTGGAGGCTGTTCACTGACAGAGTTATTCATCTTCCTATGTCTGTGGGGTTTGGGGGATAATTTCCCCCAGCTTTACTGAAGTATAATTGACAAATAAAATTGTAAGATATTTAAAATCTACAACATGATGATACATATACATTGTGAAAGGAATCCCTCCATTGAGTTAATTAACACATCTCTCACCTCACATGCTTACGTTTTTTCGTGTGAGAACATTTAAGTTCTAATCTCTTAGCAGATTTCAAGTATGTGATACAGTGTTATCACGTTGAGTCATCGTGTCATCCATTAGATTCTCAGACCTTATTCAGCTTATAACTGAAAGTTTGTACCCTTTTACTAACCTCTGACTATTTTCCCCACCAGTTTGTGAATATCTCATTTTCTACAAGCGATACCATGTGGTATTTGTCTTTCTGTGGGTTATTTCACTTAGCATAATGTCCTCCAGGTTCATCTAGGTCATTGCAGATGGCAGTTTTCCTTATTTTTAAAGGTGTGTGTGTGTGTTTACCACGTTTTCTTTATTCATTTATTCATCATTGGACACTTAGGTGAATATAGGTGTTTCTTTGATATAATTCCATTTCCTTTGGGCATATACTCAGAAATGGAATTGCTAGATCATGTGGCAGTTCTTTTTTAATTTTTTGAAGACCCTCCATGCTGTTTTCCGTAGTGGCTGCACCAATTTACATTCCCACCAACGGTGTTGTACAAGTGTTCCCTTTGTTCCAAATCCTCACCAATATTTGTTATCTCTTGTCTTTTTGATAACAGACATCCTAACATGTGTGGGGTGATATCTCATGGTGTTTTTGATTTGCACTTCTCTGACGATTAGTGATGTTGTGCACCCTTTTATGCAACTGTTAGCCACTTGTATGTCTTTGGAAAAGTGTCTATTTAGGTCCTTTGCCCATTTTTTAATTGGGTTATGTTTATTTTCTATTGAGTTGTATGCTTATATGTTTTGAAATATGTTCTCACCACTTTCTGTAGGTCAGGTTTAATTGAGATCTCACTAATCATCTAGTATTGTAATAATCTATGTAGTGTGGAAATCCGTCATATGTAATTAGTCTACCTTTTGTCCCTTATGGACCATGCTGGCATTCTTATATTGTTTTTTCCCCATTTCGTTGTTCCCATAAACCAACCTTCTTTCTAAGTCTGTTGTGAATCCTTGAATTCAAAATTACACTCAAAGCATTCTTTAATCCAAGTGACTGTCCTGACTTAAATTTATATGGGTCTTCAAAAATGTCCCCCAATTTTTTTCTACCAAAAGAGATTCCTTTCCCTGCTTTTCATATTTTTCAATATAAATCTCATGATCCTGTTTCTGACATTTCAGGGTCCTTAATTATGCCAGTTTTTCAGCACATGCAATATGTCCATTACTGAAACAGAAGAATCTGTTGCAAGGCCAGCCCTTAATGCTGAACCAGATCGCTGGAGCTCTGTATGCATCCTTATGGTCCCTGCCATCAGACGGTCTTTCTAGGAGCATCCTCACAGGTGGACTGAATTTGTGTAAGCACAGTTTGCCATTAGCAGAGGTACTCCACTCAACCCAGCCATTTGGACTTGTATATGAAGATTTACATTTTAAAAGATTAGAAGCACATGACATATAACCTTGAACCCTATTTGCAAGTAACTCATATCTTAGAGTAAGTAGGGGAAAAAAGACTTCTAAGTTCCAGAAGCATACCATTAGTGCTTACTTAACTGTTAGCGAAGTGTTTCTGTTATGAGGTCAACCACACGTTGTTATCCAGCCCTACCTGTCTGTCTTGCTTATTTTTCAGCCAGATTTCAAGGCATAAATCCCTCTTACATCATTAGAACTTTTCCTCTTATTCCCTGGCCACCCATGTGTCTTAATTATCCCTAACCTAGGTGAGTCTAGGAACAACTGTTACCAGTTCCTCAGCCCCACTCCCATCTCCGCAAGCGCAACTCCCTGACAAATTACAAGGTGGCCCCTTCCTTCTACGCCACCCTCTGCTGAAAAGAAAAAACAAAACAAAAGCAAAACCAAAAACAATCTCCCATCTCCTAGTTTGGGCTCACCTGAGCTTCGTTTTATTACCAAGAGATCAGACTCTTCTGGAGATTCTTTTTGAACTCATGACGCTACACGGTGATTACAAGATTTTCTTTGAGGCTCTGGACTTCCCACAGCATTCCTCTCCCTTTCAGCATCCATTCATCACAGTCACAAGGACCAGAAACTTTGGGCAGGTGGCCTCTGAAAGACTTGGACAGGGGTTTTGAAGGGCTAAAGAGGTCCTTAAATTTTGCTCCCCTCTTCTGGGCTTTGCACTGTCATGGATATAATTAGTTCTCTCTGTGTCTTCCCTCAGCTCCTTTCTCTCCTGGGTGATGACTTGATTAAAAATCTTATCTACTTGTTGGTGGCATTCTTTTTTTTTTTTTTTAAATATTTATTTATTTATTTATTTGGTTGTGCCGGGTCTTAGTTGTGGCAGGCAGGCTTCTGAGTTGCAGCGTGTGGGCTCCTTAGTTGTGGCATGCATGTGGGATCTAGTTCCCTGACCAGGGATCGAACCTGGGTGGCCTGCATTGGGAGCATAGAGTGTTATCCACTGTACCAGCAGGGAAGTCCCTTATTAGTGGCATTCTAGTACAAAGGGTTATTTGGGAACTTTGCAGAAACTTCAGCACCATTCCCTGGACTCTGAAATATGGGAGAAGTGAAAAGCATTAAAATCTCCTCTCAGGAACTTTGCTCTCCAGTGAATCAAATAAAATGCTATTCGTTCTCCATGGAGCTACCTCTCTATTGCTTTATTACATGAAGGTCTTGTATCTTGGAGTTTAATCATTTTGGGGGGGAAGTCAGGAATACTTTCAAACTATTATGAAAACTAGGGATCTTCTGTCCGAATAATGTGATTATGCACATACCCGTGTGCACCATTGCCCTGTCCTGTGTTTGCAAGCAATGGAAACATCTCTGGCTTACATAGACGTAAAAGGAGGATGTTAGGCTAACTCATGGAGTTGAGTAAGAGAGAAGCATCCTAGATAAGAGCAGGACAGGAGCCTGAGCAGTCCAAGGGTTTGAGTCTTTCTCCTGACTCAGCTCCAATAACCCCCAGTGTCTGTATCGGCCCCCAAATTTAAAATCCCAGGAGAGGGAAGTTACTTGTCCTAGCTTGAGTCAGATCAGTCAGCCGCACGAGGAGGGCAGGATGATCATTTGGATCCAGTTTGGGTAGCATGAGGCCATTCCCAGCAATGGGGAAATCATTGTAAGCTATGCAGACGTCTCTCCTGCGATCTAAACTTTGCACACAGTTTCAAGGCGTTCACTGTCCTCCTGCTTTGGAGGAAGATAAAACCAGTTTTGACAGAATTCACAGAACCTCAGAATACAAGAGTGGAAGGAACCTTAGATCATACATCCTTTTATTGAGCATTTACTCTGTGTCAGACATTAGGCTAAACACCTTACAGGCACCATCTCTTTTTCTTTCTACAACAACTCCTTTAGACAAGTACATATTACATTATTCTACAGATAAGGAAACCTAGATATTCAGTTTAGAAAAAGATAATTTGAAATCCCCCGCAAAAAAAAAAAAAAAAAAAAAGAAAGAAAAGTAAAAAAGGGCTTCCCTGGTGGCGCAGTGGTTGAGAGTCCGCCTGCCGATGCAGGGGACACGGGTTCGTGCCCCGGTCCGGGAAGATCCCACATGCCGCGGAGCGGCTGGGCCCGTGAGCCGTGGCCGCTGAGCCTGCGCGTCCGGAGCCTGTGCTCCGCAACGGGAGAGGCCACAACAGTGAGAGGCCCGTGCACCGTAAAAAAAAAAAAAAAAAAAAAAAAAAGAAGAAGAAAAGAAAAGAAATCCCTTATGCTCTTCCTCACTGGTCCTCATAACTTATTACAGTCAGGGGAAGACATTCTACTCCTAATTCTGGGTTCCTAGATATGCAAGTGTTATTTCTGGTTAGTCTATGTAGGTCAGAGGTAAGTTACAGAATGACGTCCGTCCCTGCCTAAAATGGATTTGGTGGCAGATGAATCCCTTGCCATGCCCATCTTTTCTTACACCACTGCCAGCTAGGACTTAGAAGAGGTTTTCATGGAGAGAAGCTATGTTTAGCAGACCCCTTTTTAATAAAGGGAAATTGTTGAGCCTGCACGTATTCACCCATTTCTGTCACCCAGAGGCATGGCCACTCCCTCTCCCCGCCCACCGCTGCCTGCTGTGTTTCCCTGTGGCCTGACACTTGTCTCCCATCCCCACGTGGCTCACCCACAACTGTTCCGTTTCTGGACCTCTCATCCACCCACTCTTGCTGTTATTCTGTCACACAACCCAAAATTCATGCCTATTCTCCCCCCAGCCTTCCACGGTCATCCTCCTGTGGCCACCCTGTTCTATGAGAAGCCCATTCTCTCACCCAGCACCCACCTGCTGTTTGAAACCTGACTTCTTCCACTCACCTGTAGTTATTTGCCGAAGGTGCCAAGCTACACACCCCTTTAGCTCTTCATCGGCTGACTCTCTGGGGGGGGTGCTTTCATGGCTAATCAGGCTGTGTTCATTGAAGCATGTAGGTACCTCCAGGTGACTATATAGGACATTTCCGCTACTGAAGCAGCTTTCCTCAAGCCTCATTATGGCTTGAGTGTCTATCAGGTAGCCACAAAAGTTCCTGGAGGACAGCAGGAAGCAGCTTAGGTGTACACCTTTGGCGCCTCTGGACCCGGCACGTCAGGCTCAGGGTAGGCACTCAATAAGGGCTTGCCCTGAATGGCCTCCGTCATATCAGTCGGGCTTCAGGTGGAGATGTTTGCCTAACATATATAGTAGGCGTGCCTTTCTACTTTAAAGAGGGTGCCACTATTACGACCACCTGCTTTTCTGTGAGTGCAACTGGAAACTCACTGAAGATTGAGCCACTTTCCTTTAGGTGAAAAACACTCTCATCCCCTTAATTGATTCAGGCTGAATTCTTCTAAACAATAAGGGAGCAAATTCATTATTTCTTCCTCCTGAGGTGGTTATGCTCCCTCCCCCTAAGCCCCTTCCTAGCAGTCAGAAGGACCCTGCTGTGATATCTAAAACCTAATTCTAGGAACAGTTAAGGAGTTAGTTTAAAAGGACTAGAATAATAGCTACTTCAAATTGGCATTAACTTTTCCTACCATGGCAGGCTGGGTGATGAACAATAGTTTTCATAGGTCCAATTCCATTGTAGTTCTGAAGTTTCACAATGCTGGACATTTTATATACAGTCTGGGGCTGATTTAGGTAGGATTCAGCAAGACTTTCACTCATTTCCAAGGATATACACAAGCAAACAATGGGTAAAAGTAAAATATTCCAGTTTCTTGGAAGTTCTATCCAGAATTGCAGATGTTTAACTGGTACAGCCATTATGGAAAATAGTATGGAGGTTCCTCAAAAACTTAAAAATGGAACTATCTTGTGATCCAGCAATCCCACTTCTGGGTATATATACAAGGGAAGTGAAATCAGTATCTCAAAGAGACGTCTGTACTCCCATATTCATTGCACCAATATTTATGATAGCCAAGATACAGAAACAACCTAAACGTTTGTTGAAAGATGAATGGATGAAGGAAATGTTCAAGGCTATTATTATTCAGCCTTAGAAAAGAAGGAAATTCTGCCATGTTTGTGACAACATGGATAAACTGGAAAGATATTATGCTAACTGAAATAAGCCAGAGGCAAAAAAAAAAGCAGGCTCCATGCTCTAACTTATATGTGGAATCTAAAAATGTCAAACTCGTAGAAACATAGAGTAGAATGGGGGTTACTAGGGGCTGGGGGAAGGGGGGATATGAGGCGATGGTGGTTAAGTGATACAAACTTTTACTTGTACACAAGATAAATAGGTTTCAGAGACCTAATGTACAACCATGTGACTATAGTGACAATATTGTATTGTAGACCTGAAATGTACTAAAAGGGCTGATCTTAAAGGTTCTCACCACAAAGAAAAAGGGTAACTCTCTGAGGTGATGGATGTGTTCATCAGCTTGATTGTGGTGACTATTTCACAATGTATATTACGTTAGCAAGTTGTACACCTTAAGTATATACAATTTTTAATTGTCAATGGTAACTCAGTGAAGTTGGAAAAAAATTTTAATTTGAGATGGTAAATAGAATAGCAGCCTATGCATTTACTGATACTAATTTTTATTCTGATTATCGGATATTTTATATACATGATGTCTTTCCTTTCCATTCCAAAAGAGACCAAAAAAAAAAAACCAGAATTGCAAATGTTTTGAATACACCGGTTCTGCAGACACAGCTACATTACTACCCTGGGACTGTCCGAAGCCCCCGGGTGGTACCTTGCTCCTGGCAGCAGTAAGGATTCAACAGATCTCCCTGGGCTGCAAAGTCCAGCTGAGTCCAGGTGTCACCACACCTGGATGAACACAGTCTAGGAACTAAGTCTTCCTGCATTTCTTTACACTGGCAGAAACAGACTCTTTACTCTGAACTCCAGTCAGCAGGAACGTGCCAGGAAGTTTATCACTTTTTCCTGATACCAACTACTCTTCTTAGGTCCAGGAGTTATAAATAGAAAATTCATGGTAAAAAACGTGTAGCTCTTCTGGGCTCTCCTCTGTCAATTACATGGGTAATGTATAATGTAAAAGGGAAAGAGTGTCTTTCTCTATTACCAGCTTGCCATAACAAGTAACATCCACCCTCCTAATAGCCCCTTCTATGTCCATGGAGTGGTCTCTCTAGTAAATTGGTTTTGAAACTGGGTCATATCCAGGCCTGGACTTCCATTTATACAGCCTAATGGAAGAAAGAGAGGGCATCCGTACACAACTTCACAGGGTAGAGTAAAAGCAACAGTTGTGAGAGAGCTGTTATGTATTCACCACTCAGCTGGGGTGTTTGGTGAGTGTGGGAGGTCCTTGTGTTCTAGGATCTTAAGATCTCTGATTAGCCAGTAATAACACACGAGCACACCAATTATACCAGCTGTTGCTAGGCAGCACCACGTAGCCAAAGTCATCAAAAGAGTGATAGTCCTATTTACTGTCAAGACTGTCCTTGATCAGTGGCCAAGACATTAACACTTGAGAGTTGTCTACATGAATCTGAGTGGAGACAATTGTGTGGGGTCTGCAGTCTTTTTTTTTTTTTTTTGCGGTACGCGGGCCTCTCACTGTTGTGGCCCCTCCCGTTGCGGAGCACAGGCTCCGGACGCGCAGGCTCGGCGGCCATGGCTCACGGGCCCAGCCGCTCCGCGGCATGTGGGATCTTCCCGGACCGGGGCACGAACCCGCGTCCCTTGCATCGGCAGGCGGACTCTCAACCACTGCGCCACCAGGGAAGCCCGGGTCTGCAGTTTTACAAGAAACCTTTGGGTCAGAACAAAAGCCATTCAGAGACTTTGGGGAGAAAGGATGTTTCCAGAGACCTCCATCTTTCAGCGGGGTGCCTGCCGTGAGGCCCTCAATGATCTGCCTGGGAAAATAGCGAGAGATTCTCTTTTTTCTTTTAAAAATACAACTGCTTTGGGAACTGAGCAGTGCCTTCAGGGACCAAGCACATGGCTGGAAACGCCTTGTCCTGGGCCCAAATAATTACTACTAAGGGACATTCTGGCTTCTCACCGAGAAATACTTCAAGCATTCAAATCCACTTCTTTTTGAGTTAAGATTCCCTTCAAACAAAGAAGAGAAAATCATTTAGGCTTCAAGGAGAGAATGGGAGAGGGCCAGCCCAAATTAAGTGAAAGGGTAAATCATCACTTCTCTCTCTGCCACCTTCATCCTTTCTTTTTTTTTTTTCCTTTTTAAAAATAAATTTATTTATTTATTTTTGGCTGTGTTGGGTCTTCGTTTCTGTGCGAGGGCTTTTTCTAGTTGCGGCGAGCCGGGGCCACTCTTCATCGCGGTGCGCGGGCCTCTCACTGTCGCGGCCTCTCTTGTTGCGGAGCACAGGCTCCAGACGTGCGGGCTTAGTAGCTGTGGCTCACGGGCCCAGTTGCTCCGCGGCTTGTGGGATCTTCCCGGACCAGGGCTCGAACCTGTGTCCCTTGCATTGGCAGGCGGATTCTCAACCACTGCGCCACCAGGGAAGCCCCCTCCTTTCTTTCCTGGGTTTTGGGGGCAGTACTCCTCCTTTTGAGTCAGGAAGCGGTCACGTGTTATTCTTTATCATGTGCACCGTGGGCTCTGTGCCCCAGCTGTGCACTTTATGAACAAGCTTTGATGGTTTCTGCCCTCCAGTGACAAACTTTTGCTTGTTTATTTGTGTTTTTATGTACTATATCCTATTCCACAAAAATACTGTGGTTTGTGGGGATCAGCTCCTACTTAGAATCAAGTGATTTTCACTTGTTGGGGAAATGAGAGCTCTCTGCCTGCTTCTCTGCATCTCCAGAGGGGGCTGGCCTCATCCCCAGTTCTGACAGGCTGGCGGGTATCCTAGAGAGATTTTAGGGACACACGTTACATATTGCAATTTGGTTTACCTTACTTTTGGGTTTTCAAAGCCAGAAATCCTCAAACTGCCTGGCCCATCCTGAGACGACATTTGGTTGGAAATTTTATATGTAGCTGGGGATTGAAGGTAGAGATCATAATTTCCCAGCTACGACCTTTAACTCTCGTCCCGTGCTACCCATAACCTTTCTAACGTGCATGTTTCCTTGAAAGAAAATTTATGCTCCTGTACCTCTGCTGGGACTCTCAAATGAATTACATGCAAGTACTCAGCCTTGGCCAGAATCTGAGCGTTGATTTTGTGTTTAAGGGCAAACGAATATCTATGGAGAATACAGACGAGAGGTAGCAGGAATCAGAGAAGGACAGTATTGCTCTGGTCGGAATTTGGGAGGGTTTTAAAAAGAAGATGACAGCTTTTTTCTAAAGACGGGAGCTTGACTTCCAGAATAGATGGGATCTGACAGATGGAAAAGGAGAGAGAGAACTCACATGGCAGGACTAGCGAGAGGAAAGGCGCAGAGAGACTGGGTGGTGTTGGGTGTGCGCAGGGCCCAGTACAGAGCAGGAAGCCCTCAGCAGAGCCGGGATGGCCTTGAAGGCCGGGCTCAGGAAGCTTACTGTTAGTGTGCTTAGCTTCTTTCTTTCAGCTCTTTATTATGAAGCTTTTTAATTGTGACAAAATGTACACAACACAAAACTTGCCATCTTACCTGTTTCTCAGTGTACCCCTTTGTAGCATTCAGCACATGCACGTGGCTGTGCAACCGTCACCCCCATCCGTCTCCAGAACTTCTTTATCCTCCCCAACTGAAACTCTCCACCCATTAAACACTATCCCATTTCTTCCTCCCCAAGCAGCTGGCAACCACTGTTCTACTTTCTGTTGCTATGAATTGTCTACTCTAGCTATCCCAGATAAGTGGAATCATGCAGTATTTGTTGTTTTGTGGCCGACTTATTTCACTTAGCTGACGTCCTCAAGGTTCATCTATGTTGAAGCATGTGTCAGAATTTCCTTCCTTTTTAAGGCTAAATTCACATCCCACTGTGCGAACATACCACATTTATTTAACCACTCACCTGTCTATGGACATTTGGGTTGCTTCCACCTTTTGGCTATTGTAAATAATGCTGTGAACATGGGTGTACAAATATCTATTCAGATCCCTACTTTTACTTCTTTTGGGTATATGCCCAGAAGTGGAATTGCTGGATCATATGGTAATTACATGTTTAATATTTTTAGGGACCAACGTACCACTTCTATTACGAAAAATTTTAAACATTAACAAAAGTTGAAAGAAAAGGCATATACTAACCTCTCAGATTCAAAACAGCAGAAGTCTCAAACCACCTGGCCCTAGGCTGCCGTTTGATTAGAGATGTTACTTAGCGTTTGGGATTGAGAGGCAAAGATCAGAATTATGTAGTCTAGCCTTTAGCTTTCAGTCCCATATCAGACATAAACTTCTGATACTTACTTCCTTGAAAGAAAATTTATGCTCCTGTTCTTCTGAAAGGAACAGATGACATTCATAGGTCCAAAATCCAAATCTAACAAATGTTGACATTTTGCCCTTTTGCTTCACCTTTCTCCCTTCTCTACCTGTCAAAAAATGTTTGATATCAAAAAAAACCCCAATCCAAAAATGGGCAGAAGACCTAAATAGACGTTTCTTCAAAGAAGATATACAGATTGCCAGCAAACACATGAAAGGATGCTCAACATCACTAATCATTAGAGAAAGGCAAATCAAAACTACAATGAGATATCCCCTCACACTGGTCAGAATGGCCATCATCAAAAACTCTACAAACCAAAAAAAAAAAAAAAATCTACAAACCATAAATGTTGGAGAGGGTGTGGAGAAAAGGCAACCCTTTTGCACTGTTGGTGGGAATGTAAATTGATATATCCACTATGGCGAACAGTATGGAGGTTCCTTAAAAAACTAAAAATAGAACTACGATACGACCCAGCAATCCCACTACTGGGCATATACCCTGAGAAAACCATAATTCAAAAAGAGTCATGTACCACAATGTTCATTGCAGCACTATTTGCAATAGCCAGGGCATGGAAGCAACCTAAGTGTCCATCAACAGATGAATGGATAAAGAAGATGTGGCACATATATACAATGGAATGTTACCCAGCCATAAAAAGAAACGAAATTGAGTTATTTGTAGTGACGTGGATGGACCTGGAGTCTGTCATACAGAGTGAAGTAAGTCAGAAAGAGAAAAACAAATACCGTATTCTAACATATATATATGGGATCTAAAAAAAAAAAAAAAAAAAGGTTCTGAAGAACCTAGGGGCAGGACAGGAATAAAGACACAGATGTAGAGAACGGACTTGAGGACACGGGGAGGGGGAAGGGTAAGCTGGGACAAGTGAGAGAGTGGCATGGACTTACATACGCTACCAAATGTAAAATAGATAGCTAGTGGGAAGCAGCCGCATAGCACAGGGAGATCAGCTCGGTGCTTTGTGTCCACCTAGAGGGATGGGATAGAGAGGGTAGGAGGGAGACACAAGAGGGAGGAGTTATGGGGATATATGTATACGCATAGCAGATTCACTTTTTTTTTTTTTTTTTTTTTTTTTGCGGTACGCGGGCCTCTCACTGTTGTGGCCTCTCCCCTTGCGGAGCACAGGCTCAGCGGCCATGGCTCACGGGCCCAGCATGTGGGATCCTCCAGGACCCGGGCACGAACCCGTGTCCCCTGCATCAGCAGGCGGACTCTCAACCACTGCGCCACCAGGGAAGCCCAGATTCACTTTTTATATGACAGAAACTAACACACCATTGTAAAGCAGTTATACTCCAATAAAGATGTTAAAAAAAATGTTTGGGGCTTCCCTGGTGGCGCAGTGGTTGAGAGTCCGCCTGCCGATGCAGGGGACGTGGGTTCGTGCCCTGGTCCGGGAGGATCCCACGTGCCGCGGAGCGGCTGGGCCCGTGAGCCATGGCCGCTGAGCCTGCGCGTCCGGAGCCTGTGCTCCGCAACGGGAGAGGCCACAGCAGTGAGAGGCCCGCGTACCACAAAAAAAAAAAAAAAAAGTTTGATCTTTAGTGAACTGCTCCAATGTAAACTGCAGACTTCATGGTCCTAAATACCCCAGGGTACTTACCTATCCACGTTGTCATTGTCACATTCAACAAAATGAGCAATAATTTCCTCACGTCACCCGTGCTTAGTCTCATGTTCACTGTTGTCCCCCAGATGTCTTTTGTGGTTGGATTTCTTTTTCCAAACCAGAATCCAGTAGCCAAGGGTCATATGTGCCAGACTTTGACTCTGTCAGATGGAAAGGAGAGCCTGGAGGTTTTGAGCAGTGAGAGAGGAGATCCAAGATGAAATCTGGTGTTGCAGACAGCGGCATTTTTCCTGGCTCCCTCAGGGCCATTATCTAACTCTTGGGAATGGATTTAAGAGATTAAGGAGTGAATTCTTTGCTCCAGAGAAAACCAGATACAAGTTCTAATGGGGCTTTGCATCTGGCATCTACTGTCTCCAAACTTTCAACACGTCTGAAAAAAAGACTTACAGTCGGTCATTATCAAGCTACCAGAAGTTCTGCACATACCATCTCCAAGCCCTGTTACTTAAGGTAAATAACTCCCCAGTTCCAGCACTTTGAGCCTGTGCATTTGTGGTATGTTTAGACACTGGGAATTCACAAAACGTGTGATGATTCATTTTTCTCCTCTTTGATAAAGAGAGCTTGTTGCCGGGGAAGGATGCCGTCCTAGGTGCTCCAAGGGGTTTCTCTTCCCCAGGGTAACTCAGTCTTTATCCTCCTTTCCCTCCCTCTATCTTTAGGTAACCCTGAATTCCTAAATCCTTCATCTGTTACCAAATCAGCAGGATATTTACCAGCAGTGAGGAGTCGTCAAAGGAAACGTAAGCACTTGAAACCAGGAGAATGAGAACTGATAGAGGCATAATAATGACAGAATCAGTGCTTTCAGTCCAGAGTGCAGGGTATAGTAGATGTTCAGATCAAGGAGGAATGAAGGAGCTGGAGGACTTCCAGGGAAAGACAGGAGTTGGAGTGTCTTGAAGGATTGGGGGGGGGGGTGGCTAAGAGGGTCAGGAGAAGGGAAAGGGTTCATCCCCTCAGCACTTTGGAGTCAGGGCTCAGCTCTAGCTCTGCTTCACCCTCTTCATGTAAACCTCTCCCACCTCATTACTTGACAGCCATGCCAGAGGCTGGTACTCCCAGGAGCAGGATCACTGGGACAAAATGGCAGCCACCTCCTGCAAAGATGCTCTCAAGAAGACCTTCATTTTCTTCCCACTGCTTTTCATGCACTTGGTTATCACACGCCACACACATGCTTCTCTTATGGGCCCCGTGTGTGGGTTTGGAGAAGGTTAACTAGATAAGTGACTTTCAGATGTGCAACACTTCCATTTGGGGGGATTAGTACGAAGACATATTTTTGCCTTAATTTAGGAGGAATTTATTAGCCCCCAATTTTTCTTTTCCTCTTTAGACAAAGGGATGGCTTCATTCTTTGGCGTTTACCCTCTATTACTTATTTACGTTCTTTTTTTTTTTTTTTTTTAACCTTCTAATGACTGGACATGTTGAAGGAATCTCCTCTTCTTGTCTCAGTAAATCACCGGCAAGCTCTGTTGCTTGACCTCTCCTTGACTTGCAGTTGCATTTCTGGGGGATTTTGTTCGAAGATGGATTCTGCCCAATTTAGTCAAGGGTTTTCTCTCTAACCACCACAGTAGCATCCTCTGCGCCTTGCCGACAGACCCTGGAAAGACTGGACAGAAAGCAGCTCCGTGGTGGTCCGCCCACAGCCTGACCGTTGATGGTTTTGGTAGATTTTTCTCGAGCTTCCAAGATGGACAAGGGTTGGGCTTTTCTACGAGGAAATGGGCTTTGAGCCTAAGAGAGCTTGGTTTAGATGTGCTCTCCCCACATCCTAGTTACGGGGGCCTAATGCAAAGTAGAGACACTACTGTCTACCATGAGAGGCAGCTCAGGAGTCAGATGTACTTTGAATCCCAACTCTGACACTTACTGGCCGTGTGGCCTTGGGCAAGATGTCTGTCTTTCTGAGCCTCCGTTTCCTGATCAGTAATACCTACTTCAAGGGTTGTTCAGGGGATTATAAATTATAAAATGCCTCACCCTCCACAGTGATACCAAAAGCCAAATCATGGCCCCTCTGTAGAAATAATAATGTCCACGGCACCTCCGTCCCAGGGCTACAGCCCATGACACGGCTGTTATTTTCTACCACCACCAGTATGAATGTAGATCTATGATACTTTGAGCAAATTCTGTCATTTTCCATTTTTCATCTATGCCTGGTTCAATTACAGATTCTAAGATACAAATGAATTGCATAGTGTACATATTTATATATATTCTCCTTGGCCCCAATCCTCCTCCACTTCTCTGAATTCCCCCCACTGTGCTAGCCCATTTTTCAGTTCTTATTCCATGTTTTACATATGTGCTCCCCACAAATCCTGGACCCACCTGTGATACTCTGACCTTTCATTATCGTGAACCTTCTCTTTGTCTACCCACAATCCCCTGCTGCTTCTCACGTGCAGTGCATCCGCCTCACTCCCACTTCCTGGGCCTGAGCCGCTCCCACCTCTATCGACTTACTTGTATGTAATAATTCTGATCTCTTTCCTTAGTTTAGTCAGGTTTCCAAAGCAACCTGGCTACAGATACGCTCCAGAAGACTCTAGAGAAGGAATTCCACAGACGCATGGAACAGTTATGAAGAATTTAGCTGCAAGCGTATATAGCATTGCACAGCCTCCCCGGTTTCGTTGTTTGGATCCTCGTAACAGGCTCAGGGCCAGCAGGGCTGGTTTGTTATACCTGTTTTAGGACCGGGAAGCGTCTCGGGTGGTTTGTGGTGGTACCAGAGGCAGACCTGTGACTTTCAGCTGGGTGTTTGGTCCACAGTGCTGCACCCTCCCGCTTCCTCAGCAAACGGGACACGGCGCTGTGTGTTTACTCTGCTTGTGCACGCATATACGGCTTCAGGGGAACGGGAGAAGAGGGCGCGGGTGGGAACTGGAGAGCTAGAATTCATTCTCTTTCCCACGCAAACCACTGAAATACCACAAATGAGAAACAGCATCACCTGCAAAATGCCACCATTACGCAGCATCGCTTTGTATTTGGGAGGAAAGGCGGGTGGTGCTAACAGGTGGAGATGGAATGTTTACAGCATCCTGTTACGGGTAATGGAATTGTCTTCACCCTCCTAATCGTAATGGAGATCAGGGCTCCTCCCAGCCAGGCGTCCGGCCATGCCTTGTGCAAGAGGATGAAGCGAGAGGCTTGGGGGCCTTGATACAGTCCCCTGACCCCCAGGAAGGGCAGTGAAGAGCAGGGCAGTGGCTAGGGCGGAGGAGGGGTGAGTCATTACACCAGGGGGGAGGCAACTTTGCCAGCCTCCCTCACCTGTTCCTCATCCTAACTTGTTCCTGGTCGTCTGGCGTGCCTCACCACCCAGGAGTTTGCTGCCCAAATTCCAAAGGAAGAAAATGGAGAATCTGTTTCCGAAAGTCCAAAGAGGCCAACGCCCTACCACGTTTCCCTCCCTGACCCCGCACGCCACCCTCCAGCCTGTTTCCCAGAGGCATCCCTTGATCACTCATCTGCCCTCCCCACATGGTCCTGCTGCCTTTGGAGGTTCACCTGTCTGGGGAGGCAGAATGATCTTCAGGGCTCGCCTGGTCCGGGCCTCTCACGTGACAGAGAAGAAAACAGAGCATCAGAAAGATGCAGGTGACAGAGTGGGGCCATTAAAGATTTCGCCAGCGCTCAGGCCGATCGCTACCTTCCTCTCCTCTTCGTCACACCTGTATCTGTTCGGAGGCAAGAAGCCACTCCAGATGTGGCCTTAAAGAAGAGAAGACGGGGACAAGGCTCAGGGTACAAGCTATTTTTGTTAACACTGAGAGTTGGCCTGTCTCCTGGAAGTCCACATGATACTAAGACAAAGATCATAAAGAAGGTCACTGTCACAGAGTGACAATGAGGGATGAACTACTGGTGGACTAGGAAAGAGTACTTCAGTGGCCACCGCCCTTTAGGTGGTGGTGAAATCCCTCCATCAGTTCAGTGTGGGGACAATAACACCCTAAGACATTTGTGATTGCTGTCATTCATGGGAGAAAAAGAGAGAGCCAAGGGGACAAAACGTCATCCAGATTGAACTTCTTTTTGTCCCATGAACATCACTGAGCATTGAGCACAGACATTGTTTTAGCATCTCGGCCACCATCACCCCCAGAGGACCACGTGTCAGCTTCCCTTCATTGAAGGTTAATGGTTGCGAGAAAGATGAACTTCGATTGGTGCTTGAAGTAATGAGATCATGGAATTTTTATCTCCATAAAAAAATCATAGTGATTGTTTCATTCATTTCTTTCCCTTAGAAATAGTGCAGTGAGAAGAAAACTTAAGCATGGTCTTGGGAGACTAGAAAAGTTTCCCCTCCCCAGTAGTTTTTGGACTACCTTCAACACTGAGTCCTGAGGACACGTCCACCATGATGATCCTCCTGTGGGCAGGTCAGTCCAGGAGTAACATCATTTCCTTGAGTCTGACCCCTTCTGCGAGCCCTAATACAGACCGACCCTATACGGAATTGGTGGTCTCCAACTTAGAATGAGCCCTGTTCCAAATTTTCCCTGTGGTGTGGTGATTGGGAACTCGGAACACAATTTCTGATAGAAATCGCACTATAAACAGTAGGCAGGTTTCCAAGCCAAAGAGTAAAAGCCCATCTGTAACTGAACTGGGAGTTAGGAGCCCTGGGTTCTACTTCACCTCTGTTGCTAGCTGCCTCTGTGACCATGGGCAAGTCATCTAGTCACTGCTACTGATTTTCTCACTTGATTACTGATTATCTTTCTATATTGAATAATATAGAATTTAATCTCCTTTATAAATCCTTCCCTGAGAAGTTATATTCCAGTTTCTAATTTGCAGTGCCGGGAATGAATCTGCTTAATCGGGGGCAGAAGCAGAGATGTCCTACGCCTGTGCCTTCCAGTAGGTCTTGGCCAAGTGGGACTCAGATGGGAAGGGGCTCAGCTCTGGCTATACTAGGGGCTGAGTCAGGGTCATCTGCAGGGTCAGGAAACTGTGGGGGGGTGGGTAGGTGAGAGGTCACCAAGGCAAGATTGGGGGAGGGGTGCCACAGTGTATATCGGTGGACTTTCTAAGATGCTGGGGACTCAGTAAGGAACCTTTGACTGGGGCTAAGGGTGGTATCATCGACCAACTTTAGGATATTTGAGACCTTTGCTTGGCTTTGGTCCTAGGCTTAGACCTTTGCGAGAACTCTGTAGCAACTCTTGGAGTTTAACCAGAGGGGTAAATTTAAGTCCTGGATCCCCATTTTGAAAAGGAGGAGACCTCTTCATGCCTTGCTTCTGAAAAGTCTTTGTCACCGAGATACACTGAAGCTGTACTGGTTTTGCTACACTGCTCGAGGAGCAGCTGTGACCCAGCCCCTTGCCTCGGAGCCTGGGAACACCCCAAGGAGGCATGGAGCTCATACATGGGGAGCTGGAGTGACCAGCCTTCTCCACACCCACCCACCCCCACCCACCCAACTCCTCTTCCCCACCACAGCGGGGTTTCTTTTCTACCCACGGCTTGGAGCCTCAAACACCAATGTGGACTTTCCTCTGGGCCATCTGCAAGAGCACATGGGGGGCAAATTAGAATGTTAGGCAGGGAGCAGAAAATATTCTTTGCTAGAATGGTTTGATGGAGAATCCTGGGCTTTCTGGAAGCAGCAGGAGGGGCTGCAGAGGGCTCCAGCGAGCTATGTTCTACTGACCTTGGGCAGGAGATCCCAGAGCTGGCAGGTGAGGCAGGCAGCTCGTCTCCACCCATCCCTGTGTACAGATGAGGAATCTGAGCCCCAGAAAGGTGAACTGACTTGTCCCAGATCGCAGAGCTAAGGGGCAACAGAGGCAAGAAATGGCTCCACTGTTTGTCATTGTTGAAGCTCCTCCGACATTTCCCGGGAAGGGGCATTAAGGACAGAGGCTCCAAAGGGCATTTTCATCGGTAGGAGAGCACACCAGCTTCCCAGTCGTCCCAAATTAGCAAGCCTCAGGCTGTAACCGGTGTTTGGTGACTATTCGGACAGCCCAGATTCAGCACCTGTTTTGCTTTCTTTGCTTTTTTAATTTTGGAAAGGTTTCCTATCAATGCAAATTCAGACCAGATTTATCTCCCCCATCCTGACTTCCCTCCCGTGTTCTTGTTTCTTAGCCTCGGCTGTAGCACCACTTGGGCCTTGCCTTTATCTCGGAGCCAGTTTAAGTGTTTTCCTAATTACTCCTGGTTTTTGGCTGCTGCCATAACGGGATCCCTGGACCACAGTTTGTCCCTGATTCGGGCAACACCACACTTGATTGACAGAATAAGCATTGGGGGAAGGTAGTGGGAAATATGGAATGCGGTGGAATCACATTTTAACATATTAGTTGATACACGGTCAAGGCAGAATCACGATAAGAACTCAGGCCTTCTGACTCCTGTTTCCAGGTTATGGTAATAAAATGTTCTCTATACTCCCAAATGCCCTAAGAAGGTAACTGGTCCTTACCTGGGTTAGCTAGATACGCCTGAGCCTCTGCCCAAGGGATCAGTTTCACACCTGTTGTCCATGTACATGTCTTTGCTGTTTCTTACAAGGTTTATAGGTGTCATTTGTTAGCCTTCTTTGCCTGCATATTGAACCGTATTAAAGGGAGAGTCAGATGACTTCCAGATTGCTGAGTCATCAAGGGCATATCTACAACTCTATGAATTCTTTTCTTCTGCTGGTCCCAGAGATTTTCCATTTTACTCTCCTTTTCAAATTGGTGTCTTACTTTGGGTCTTGGGATTTTCACTGCCTCTTCTTACTTTGCTGTTTTTGAAAATAAATGGACAGGTATTTTCCATGTGTAAAGAAAACTCAATGAGGAACAAAATACAATTCAGGAACTTTTAAAACAGTCTCCTATACAGCAAACTCTTGTGTTGGGATCTGGGAACACAAAGAGGACCTCAAGCTAGTATCTGTTCCCGATGAGTCTACGGTCAAGTGGAAACTATAGGCATAGACACAAATAATTATAACATGACATACAAGTGTTATAGGTGATCATGCACCCACTTGTAGGGGTTCTCCTGGTAGCAGGCCACCCTGACACATTGGGGGTTCTAAAGTTTTGGACCAAGCTTGGTTGAGTTCACTGCTTCTATTTTTTATCTTTCATGCATCTATTCACCAGATAAGAACAAAGATATGTGCAAATTAACTCAGACTGAGTTTCAGAAGCACAGAGATTTCTATATCCCCTCCCTCTCCTTTTTTCAGTTTCCTCTGCCCTGAACTCCCAGAAGCCTTCACCCCTGGCTGCTCAAACACACCTGCATTTTTCTGCCTTATTCCACTGCTTCAACGCGGGCCCTGAGATGTCACTTGAGCTTGTGTCAGTTTTGCCCTTCCTTTCCCGAGTCTGTTTCATCCTTCCTAGAACCTCCTTTCTCCTCTTCTTTGTTCCATGCTGGGAATACACCCACCAATTCCCAGAATAGTCTTTTACCCATACTCTTGTTTAAGGCAGCCGGCAGCTTTACATTGGAGCTAAGTTTCTTGCAATTCTGAGAAAAGATATTTAAGTTCTCTTGTAAAGCGAGGGCCTCCATAAGACTCTCACAAAGTAGACTGCAGCTGATTCTTCCTGGGCACCGGGGTGAGGGGTGGTCAAGGAGGGCTTCAGGAGAAAGTAGCCTTTGAGCTGGGGCTAGAGCGGGGAAGGTATTCTTTGTATGGAGGGTCACTGGTGGGACAGCATGAAAGCTGTGGAAGGACGTGGTGTGTCTTTGCCTCTGGCCTGTTCTCTCTGCCTGCAGATTAGATGGTGACCAGTTGTCCCAATGTCCTACTTTTATTCTCATTTATTCTCTAAAACCTCTAAAGGCCTGAGAACCACTTCCTCCTCAAAGACCCCCTAGAAGCGCTATTAGGGGGAACAGGAGTGAGCTGGTGACCATTAACAGTCCAAGACTCAGGTGGCTAACTGATTATCTAAGGAAGCTGTAGCCTGGGAGCCCAGCGTCTCTGATTCTATCCAGTGCCAAAGAATAATTTTCAAAAAGTTAAAGACATGACTCCCATACAAGATGGAATGGACTTGTCTCAAAAATTTATTCAGCTTGCCAATTGATGAGGCAACCAGTAAGATGGTAAAGCTGGTTCGAAGACCATTGAAGAGCAGGGGGTTTTATGTTCTGTAGGGAAAGGCATTTAAAATATCCTCGAATAAGAAATAAGATTGCTAGGTTAGATTCAAAACTGGTTATGAACCACAGAGCAATAAACAGTAAGCACTGACTGGGCTTATCTCTTCTTCAGGCTAGAGATCATTTGCATCTCTACAGGACAATATTCATTTGCATTACTGTTGGCTGGAATCATTTGCTTTGCCGTCAGTTTTCTAAGTTAACATCTCCCCTGACAGAGTTGTAAATATCTTAATCAATAGTAAATAGCAAATCAAACGAAGGCACACATTTCTAAAGAACCAGCTCCAGGCAGCCAGCTGCCTGGTAAGTCCAGAAAAGAACCCACAGTAAATCCTTTGTTCCATTTCCAAATCTTCCAAATTTTTTCTAACTCAAGGAAAGGTAGCCTTAGGAGTAGCCTCATAGTAGCTTTGCTCTTTTTTTCCTTCATTAATAATAACAGCAAACACGTAGTGAGCGTCTTCAGTGTGCGAGGTATTCTGCTGTGCCGTGGCGGTCACCGTCACAGGCGAAGCGCAAGGGGGACTCGAGGACTTCTCTGCACTCACAGGCGCCACAAGAAAGGTTTAAGAAGAGAAGCAGCACAGGCCATAGATATTATTTTAGTTCTGGGGAGAGAAAACCCCATTCTGGCGTGGAAGGGCAGGAAGGCTTCTGGAGGAAGCTCCACGATTCCTGTGCGTTGCGCTAACCTGGTTTCCCCTCGTCTGGAGCGTGCGAGTCTGCCTGTCTGCCCGCGTGGGTGTGGGTGTCTGTCTTCGCGTGTTCTGCGGGGTAGGGAGTCGGGGCTGTGCAGCGATTGATTTCCTCCCTCCCACCGGTGCCTGGCATTATTGCCGACATTTCCTCTGTTGGAGCTGCATCGTGGTGGATCGAACGATGCGCTGTGTCAGCTCGCTGCCGCCAGCCCAGGATCAAGAGAGTCGATGCTCCGGGGTAAAGACAATACCGAGCCGGGGAGGACAGCAGAGCTGAGAAACAGGGGCAGGGTCAACGTCTGAGCAGTGGCCTGGAGATGGCTGGACAGGTGTGGACTGAGCTAGATGGACAGACTGGAGGAGACAAATGTCACAACCTCGGCTAGTTTGGGGCTGTAATTAGCCGAGCTCCCACCAACCCGTTATTATAGGCACTTAGCCGAGCCCAGGAGAGGCCCGAGGCACCAAGCACTCAGTGGCCTGAGTGTTGCCAGCAACTGCACATCTGGGGAGGGCTCTGGGTCAGAAGCAAAAGTATTTACTTTCCTTTGTTTTTCATTTAACCCCCTTAAGGAGGAACCTACCACGCTTGGCAGGGCTCTGTCGAGTGCTGTTTTATGGTATCAGATGAAGGAAGGCTCAAACCAGAGCCTAGGTGGCCTTCCCCACGTGCCTGTATAAATTACATTTGCCCTCGGCTTGTGGCTGTTTGAAAGACTGGCCCGAGTCCGCATGCAGTTGTCACCCGGGGCGTTGTCTAGGCCAACATGGGCCAATAGGAATAGAATAGGAGCCACATACGTAATTCTTCCTTTCCTAGCTGCCACGTTAAAAAATAGTCTTGGGCTTCCCTGGTGGCGCAGTGGTTGCGAGTCCGCCTGCCGATGCAGGGGACACGGGTTCGTGCCCCGGTCCGGGAAGATCCCACGTGCCGCGGAGCGGCTGGGCCCGTGAGCCATGGCTGCTGAGCCTGCGCGTCCGGAGCCTGTGCTCCGCAACGGGAGAGGCCACAGCAGTGAGAGGCCCGCGTACTGCAAAAAAAAAAAAAAGTCTAAAATCAAACAGGTGAAATAATTGTAATATTATGTCTTATTGAACTCAGTCGGTCCAAAGTGCCATTTCAACATGTAATCAAAAGAGGAAATATTAGTGAGATAATTTACACTCCTTCGACTTGGTGGCACATTTCCATCTGGCCTAGTCACGTTCTAGTGTCCAGTGGCCACACTCAGCTCATGTCAGCTGTCCTGGACGGCACAGACCTGGGCAGGACAACCCAGGTGCTTGTGACCTGTGACATGAGGGCCATGGTTCAGTTGGTCTTTACAGTGAGCCCTAGGAGATGAGCAGGATGAGCTGTGTACCCCGCTGTCTTAGTTTCCTAGGGCTGCCGTAACAATATACCATAGGCTCGATGGCTTAACACAACAGGAGTTGATTGTCTCGGTTCTCCAGGCCAGAAGTCCAAGATCAAGGTGTCAGCAGGCTCTAGGGGAGACTCCTTTCTACCTCTTCCAGCCTCCGGCGGCTTCAGGCATCCTCTGATTGTGGCAGCATCCCTCCAAACTCTGCCTCACTTGTCACATGACCTTCTCCCCTGTGTCTCTGTGTGTCACATCTTCCTGTCCTTTCTCTTCTAAGGACACCAGTCATTGGATTTCAGGCCCGACTTAAATCTAGGATGATCTCATTTTGAGATTCTTAATTTCATCGGCAAAGAGCCTATTTCAAAATAAGGTCATATTCACAGATCCTAGGGGTTGGGACTTGGACATATCTTTGCGGGCGGGGGGGACACGATGCAACCCACCACACCCATTTTACATATAAGTGTATTGGGGCTCCTGTCTTTTCCAGGGTTGTGCGGCTGCTTAGCCACACAGCTGTGACGAGGACCTAGACCTTCTGTGTCTGGCCCAGTGTCCTGTCCGCTACTCTGAGCAGCCCTCTGACCACACCCTACACCTCAAGGGCAAGGCTACGGGCGACATTCCCCTTTGCAGCCTCCCCTGCGGCACGTGGGCACGCGGTGCTTCTGCTTTGGGCCTTCCCAACCATCCTTCTTTCCTCTCACATCCAGGCTTTCCTATGTGACCTGCCTGGGTGGCTGCTTCCTGCTAATGCCTTACAATGGAAACTAACGTGTTTCTGTGACCCTCCCCAGTCCCCCTGGGGCACTTGAGCATAGCCAGATCTGGAGGCCTGGAGTCTTAACCCCGTGAAGGGAATTTGGACACAGGAATTGCAGTTCCTCTGACAGTCTGGTGCCATTTGGGCAGTTGGGTCTTCGGGTACCTTGCATTGTACCATGGGCAGCTAGACACTGGTATCCACACCAGGCCAGACTAGGGCAGTACCACTGACCTCATGTCCCTGGGACAGGGGAGGGACCTCCTCATCCTGGAGGCCTTTCCTCAAGCCCAGAGACAAGGTCATGGTCTCTCTATACAACTTCTATACAACTCTATACAACTTCTTGACATTACCTAACCTTGACCGTGGGACCCATTTCCCCAACTGTAGAATGACAAAAACACACTCCCTATCTATCTCGCAGGCTGAGGAGCAAATGAACTAAGTTATATAAAAGTACTTTAATGCAAGTGGTGAGGATTAATCATATTATTATCCTTCCACTTCCCTCTACCCCACCCGCAAACTGAAACCCAGACCCCGGGGCATACCTGCCCCTCTGCCCAGAGGTGGGACCAGCAACCCAGACCTTTCAGGAGCCACCCTCCTGGGGCCTGGGATCCAGCCTACAGGCGGAGGCCTGTGCCATGACAATGGCATTGGGCTCCTCTCCCACTGCCGTGGAAACCTCTGGGCCTCTTCGGAGCAGGGTAGGGATGGGGCTTCCTGGTGAAGCAGCTGTGACAGGCTCTACAGACAGATTTTCATTTTAATGGATGTGTCAGGGTGTCAAAATGTCTATGTTGCATTCAGTCCTCATTAAAATGGAAGCCCATTGCCACCGGCTACAGAGGAGGTGTGCTGCATTATTTATTGTTTTTTACCTGTTTTCCTAAAACTGGGCTGTTCAGGTTCAAATGGCAGATAAAATTGCCACCCTCTTCTCTCCAGCCTGTCATTTTCCAGCTCACGTCTCTTCAGTGCACATTGTATGTTAAATGTTACATTACCAGGGTGTCAAAAGCCCCGAGTGGTACCCTCCGAAATCTTATTTGTTTAGCTTCCTGGCAACTTGTAGGGGTTATTTCTGCTCCTTCCTTTCTCCGCAAGGTCCCTGGCTCTGGTTTCCATCTCTCTGCATTCTGGCCTCCTCTCCATCTTGTGCCCTGCGAGGCCCCTGCCCTAAGCTGTTGGGAAGTTTCTACTGTTCTCTATTCATTGCCTTGTCCCCTGTTTTCTGTCTTCGCCTTCTACTTGACCCAGCCCCTAATCCTACTCCCAGATTACACCAGAGTGGAATGTAAAAATGAGAACTTCCCCCACCACTCATGAATCCGAAGGACATTTTTTAAAAACTAATTAATTAATTTTTGCCTGCATTGGGTCTTCGTTGCTGTGCACAGGCTTTCTCTAGTTGCTGCGAGCGGGGGCTACTCTTTGTTGCGGTGCGTGGGCTTCTCATTGAGGTGGCTTCTCTTGTTGCGGAGCACGGGTTCCAGGAGTGTGGGCTTCAGTAGTTGTGACACGTGGGCTCTAGAGCGCAGGCTCAGTAGTTGTGGCGCACGGGCTTTGTTGCTCCACAGCATGCGGGATCTTCCCGGACCAGGGATCGAACCCATGTCCCCTGCATTGGCAGGCAGATTCTTAACCACTGCGCCACCAGGGAAGTCCCCCTAAGGGCTTTTAACAAAACAAAACTACTAATTCAACCCCACATCACTTAGAGATCTATGTCTAAGTGTATTAAGATTACTTATCACAGCGCTGATGTTCTTACACTATTACTGTACGCATATCCTGGGTCAAAAGGGTGCACTGTCTTTCCATAACTTTGATCAGCTCCTAGAAAAACAGAGATTAGCTGCAATGTATGTAGTATACTTAAGTTTTCACTTAATAAAATGCATCATATTCGAATTAGGATGAGAGAGAAGCAGTTTGTGTGGGCAGACCTGGAAATAGGTTTTTTTTTTTTTTTTTTAATAACTCTGGACCTTCAATGTCATTTGTTGAGATAAAAATCCTATAATGAAATGAACTCTGTGTAACTCAAATTCTGAAGTTGAAGTGGGATTTTGCTACAGTTTATACATTTCTAGAATTCATACCCTGGGGCTGCATGAACTAGAGATAAAATGGAGTTGATAGCCAGTTTCTCTGTAATGAATTAGCAAAGAAAATGAAGTGTTTTGAATGGGGCTGAGGACAGGAGGGACCTTGATTCTATCATGTCTAGTTTCTTGGTTCTCTAAGCCGGAGGTTGGCAAACTATGGCCCGTGGGCCAAATGCAGCCCACCTAATTGGTTTGCATGTCATCTCCTGAGCCTTTGTACTTCAAAGGCAGACGCCATGGCCTGTAAAGCCTAAAATATTTACTCTCTGGCCCTTTAAAGAAAAAGTTCACTGACCCCTGTCTTAAGCTTTTGGACACTCTGTGCTGTTTAGCATCCATGGGCGGACTTCTTGGCAAGGGATGGTCCCTGAAATATTCAACCTGAAGGTTTTGAAAGGCTGCCCTGTTTGATGTCTGAACCAACCAAATAAGACCAAACCAAACCAAAACCAATGAAACAGTACTCTGTAGCCTGGAGCACAAAAAAATGTACAATTCAGTGTCACATAATCAGAAGATTGTACTGACTAAGATTGTTCTGTATAGATTGTGTAGCACCAGATGGTCTCTTATTTTGTGCCGTTGCCCTCAGGAATGAAAATAGCACCATTAAGTACAGCAATAGTGCATTAGTAACAGGAGTCCCCAGCATTTTTGAACGTTTACAGTACACTTTCAGCATCTTACATATATTCAAACAACCCTGTGAGGTGAGTGGGAGTAATGACCCATTTTACAGATGAGGAAACTGCAGTCAGGGTCAGTAACTTTTCCATGTCACACACTTCTGGAAGCATCCGAGCTGGCTAGAACCCAAGCTTGATGCCTGAGCCTGCGTCATAACCCACCGCTCTCTGTGAGGACCCTGTCTTTTCTTAGTGTTTGTTGAAGTGGGATTTTGGTCGAGATCTCACAGCGTCGGAGAATTTGAGAGCTGAAGCACTTTTGTATTCATCTAGCCCAGTGGATCTCATTTTGTCATTAGGGATGAACATTTAGAGGATGCTTTAAAGTTGAGGAAGCACATTCACAAAGATTCTCTTAGTTGACGTTTATGCCAGTCCTATGAGGTAGGCCGGTTTCCTTTTCAGAAAAAGAAGGGAGGGCGAGAGAGGGCACGTGTTACCCAGTAAGCGCCAGAGCTGGCCTGGTCCCTGAGTTTCACTCTATTTGCAAAAGGCTACATGACCTGAAGATTGAATCGGTTTGTTCCAGTTACCTCTCTAGTTGTCAGCTGCACCAGTGCTAGAACAGGATTGAAAATACGGTGATCCCAGAATCACTGGGCAAGACCGAGAAGCTAACAGAGAAAGTCTCAGCCCCTCCCCAGGGGAGGATGGAGCCACCCCGAGCCCGCCAGAGGCTCCAGGGAAGCTGGTTTCTAGTGGCAGCTGTGTATGCATTCCGTCCACATTTATTGAGTACGGTGTGCCAGGCGTTGAATTAGAGCAGTGGTTCCCACGCTGGATGGCTTGTTAAAACAGAGACTCCATTCAGTAGGTCTGTGGTGGGACCTGCGAATTTGCGTTTCTAACAAGTTCCCAGGCTGACCAGGCTGCTACCCGGGGCCACACTTAGAGAACCACTTTACTCAAGGCTGGAGACGCGGTGCTTAAACCAGAGGCCGTTGTAGTTCCTTCCCTCAACGGAGCTTACGTGTGTGAGTGGACGACTGGACGAATGCATGAATGAATGAGTCTCATGCGGGAGAGGGGGCAGTGAGGAAAGCTACCATCGAAATGCAGGGTGGGAAGAGCTATAGCAGGGGTCAGGATGGGAGGTGCAGGCAGCAGAGAAAAGAAGCCAGCTCAGTCTGGCTGGGCACAGGAAGCTTGGTGGAGGAGGTGGCCTCGGCGGACTCTGAAGGCCCAGGAGGGGGACCAGGCAGACGGGGAAGCAAGTTTACACCCAAGGAGCAGCAGGGGAAAAGGCCCAGGGTTAGGAGAGCAGGAAGCCGGAGAGCCCAGGATGAGTCGGGGTGGGGGGGGTGTCCGGGTTCATCAGCATGAAAGGTTCACTCATGGGCTGCAGATGCTGGGGTTGGGGCCAGGAATGGAGGAGATGAGGCTGGAGAGGCAGGCGGGAGCCAGACCACAGGAGGCCTTGCATGGCCTGTGGAGGAGCTGGGATTTCATCCTAAAGGCAGTGGGAACCCCTGAAGGGCTTTTAGCTGTGGGACGGTAAGACGCGACGTGCGTTGGAGAAGGCTGCAGAGACTCCCAAGCGGGAATTGGAGCGCCACGTGAGGCTTCCAGGAGCGATGACGGAAAGCCTGTGAGAGGTGGGGGCAAAGCCACTCCAGAGAAGGGCAAGAAACTCTTCTCAGCTGCATTTATATCGGGGACCCTCGCTAACTCCTTTTTAGGCCGTTTTTTAAAAAACATTATAAGATAGCTATTGAGTGTCTCGGGAAGGAAGACGAAATGTTTGTTTTGATTCCATTTTGTGGCGTGACCTTGGGCGAGTTATCTATTTACTTAACCTCCCCGCGCGGCTGTTTCCACATCTGTGAAATGACGATGGTGGATTTTTGTGAGGATTCTGTGGGATACTGTTTAAGTAAAATGTGACCCCCACCGGTTTGGTATTTTTATTAATTTATTTGAGTTAGTATTTTCTGCTTTCCTAGGAGAGATGATAAGGTTGGATATTTCTGTTTTATCTCTGGTCTCTGTAATTAGCCCATTTCCATCAAGAAAGAGAACAAAAGTCTCCCCACTACACAAACGTTAAGTGCTGGTCCTCTTTGACTGTCTTTGTCTTTTCATTTGTTTTGGAGGTAATTTCATGGCTCGTGCACTTGAGAATCCATCAGGAAAGCAGGCCCTCTCTATCAGGCAGATGATGGCCCCTGGTGGGCGCCCCTTGGCAAATCATAGCTCTGTTAATTAACACAATGTGGCATTCAAGCTCTCGGCTCCTTTCACACTCACCTTTTCTCGCTTGGGGTTTGGTTGCGGGCTCTCTCCTCTTCTGAGCCCTGGGGACCTGTGTGCCTTGGGGGGCCACCCTTTGTCCTTGCTCCGTCCTGGGCCCTGCAGCCAGGAGCCCTGGGCCAAGCGCTCCTCCACACCCACCCATCTTAGGAGTCTTGTTCTGCTGCTTCCTTCTAACACCTACTTTCCCGAAAATTTCCCGATTTCTCCCCGGTGTCAAAAGGGACTTAACATTTCTATTCTGAGGGCTTTGTTTGACTTGGCACGCCTTCCTGGTCTTCAGCAAGGCGCCTGGTCTGTGTAATGAACCTCTCTCTGAACGTCAGCTGACAACCCCTAGTAGCGCTGCTTTGCTTTTGCACATGCAGCAAATTCCCCCAGGTGGAACCCCCTTAACAGATGCGTTCACAAGTCAGGTCTCCAACTCTGTCATCACTCTCGTACTTCCCTTGAGACTGTATCCTTGGGCATTTTTCTCTTTTATGAATATAAACCAGAGCTAGTAATGGGTTGTAATAATCCCCCCCACCCCTGACAGCTCTGGCCTGGGACCATCACCAGAGACCTAGAAATCGCCAACTTAGGAGATGGGCGACTTGTGAAGTTCTCAGCAGAGCCAGGTTCTAATCCAGACCTCCTGACCTCTTTTCTGATACCAGCTCTGAAAGAAATTTGAAAAGTGAACAGGGCAGTACTGTGCAGTCTGTTGTCTCTGTTGCTACACGTATCGTATCAAAAATGAACCACCATGACCACTGAGCTGGATCCTCGAAAATGGTCTCGATGGTAAAGTTTATATTATGTATATTCTGTCACAATTCTTTAAAAAAGGCATGAAATCCTCATGCCTGCTGCAGCATGGCTGGACCTTGAGAATATTATGCCAAGTGAAATAAGCCAGACACAAGAGGACAGATATTGTACGGTGCCGCATATATGAGTTTCCTAGAGCCATCAAATTCATAGAGGCAGAAAGTAGAAGGTGGTTGCCAGGGGGAGGGGGAGGGAGGACAGGGCGTTAGTGTTTACCGAGTGCAGAGTTTCAGTTGGGAGGCTGAAAACGTTCTGGAGGTGGATGGTGGGGACGGTTGCAGAGCAACGTGAATGTACTTCATCTCACCAAACTGTACGCTTAAAAAGACAGTTTACACGGTAAACTTTATGTATCAACACAATTTTAAGAGGTGGGGGAGGGAACCACCATGAAAACATTTTTAAAGCGCAAAATGAACATTTGTGGGAAAACAAAAATATAAAAGTAACTTCTTTGACAGCCCCGTTTATTGATTCAAAGACACTTTCTTAGCTTCGGGACATAAAAATGTATTATGTATAATTTGGGTTGTTCATAAAATTATCATGTTTTGTGTATTCAATTTAAAAGTATAATTCAGACAACTTATCCATGTATCCAGCGCATTTATAGAGCCTCTGTGGGAGGCACAGTGCTCAGCACTGAAGAAAACAATCGGTGCAAACTCACTAATTGAATTTGTTTATAACTTTTTAAAAATTTAGTTATTTATTTATCTATTTATCTTTGGCTGCGTTGGGTCTTCGTTGCTGTGCGCAGGCTTTCTCTCGTTGCGGCGAGCGGGGGCCACTCTTCATCGCGGTGCGCGGGCCCCTCACTGTCGTGGACTCTCCCGTTGTGGAGCACAGGCTCCAGACGCGCAGGCTCAGTAGTTGTGGCGCACGGGCTTAGTTGCTCCACGGCATGTGGGATCTTCCCGGACCAGGGCTCGAACCCGTGTCCCCTGCATTGGCAGGCGGATTCTCAACCACTGCACCACCAGGGAAGCCCCTCTAATTGAATTTAATGTAAAACGGTCGACCTTTTTCTTACATGTAGCTCAACAAGCTGCTTAACTTTTGGAATCTAGCAACTCTTGGCTTTTGTGGATTTTATAGTTGAGTCCATCGCAGCAGAGAGCCAAGCCCAGGTTGTCTTTGCTGAAAGGCTTGTGTTGCAGAGATACAAGGAAGTGAAGTGGGGGGAGCCAGCGGGGAGGAACCATGTCCTTAGCTCCGCCCCTTCCCTGGGTCCCAGCGCTTCCAAGGCTGGGCTCTGTGGCAACAGTGACTCCGCGGTTTTGGATTTCAGGCTGAGCTTGAGTGGCCTGTCCTTTCTGTATGCCCCTCACATCCCTGTATCTCCAGAGAGGATCTGTTTGAGCCAGCTTGTCATTTTTTTCAGTAAGACGTGACCCTCCCCCATTGGGCAGGGTGTCCCTCTGAGTCATCTCCAAAGCATCAGGTTGTTATGACAATTAAATGACTTAATAAATGCACAGTTTTTAGGACAGTGCTTTATTCGGTCCACGGCAAGTGCCAGAAATATGCTGTCTGTATTATGAAGCAAGGCATGGTGTCAGACCCTAAGGATGAGAGTGGCGAAGGCAGAGACTATCAAATCTGACCAACGTTTGGATGCTCTGAATCAACTTCATTCAAAGAGAAACTGTCCAAAAATTCTGCTCTAAATTCTGCTGCTCTAAATGTGCCCTAGCCTTTCAAATCCAGGCAAGTGCAGAAGCAGCTGAGTCTTCTCTTATATTTCTGCATTTGAATCATGAGCCCAAGGGATTTGCAGCAGCGTGAGTTGGTTGACAAGATTCATGCTGTTTATTGACAAAAAAAACTTTCGCTTCACTTCTGCATTTAGCTTCTGAAACATGTTGGGTTCTACTTTATCTAAGCCATTTGCAAAAGAGTATTTGGGCAGATTCAGATGAGGGAGTGGAAAGGAACCGCTTTGCCCACAACGTGGAGTGTTCAGTGGAACTTGGAGTCAAGCTCAGCCAGTGTCCAGTGCCCCAAATAGCTCCTTTCCGCGGAGCATCTAGTATGTATCATGCATGATCCCCCCTAACCCTCAGGTTCTAAAGGAGACACTGTTATTAACCCCATTTTACAGGTGGGAAACTGAGGCTGAGAGATGCCCAAAGTCTCATGCCTGGCAAGAGCCAATGCTTAAACCCAGGCAGTCTGACTCCAGACTCTGAGTCTCAAGATTCAGCATTTCGACTCTTAATGAAAAAGCATCACTGTAATTGGTAAACTCTTTTGCTCTCTTTCGATCTTTGGAAGAACACTCAGCTTCATAATGTTACAAAGAAGCACAGATGGTAGCACTCTACTGCCATGCCACGATGACCTTTCACATTAGAAAAATTGTCAGTGGGTCAACCAAGAATACTGCTTGAGCACTTTCTAGGTGCCAAGTTCAAAGCACTTTTCTGCCGGCCCATCCTCTGTCTGACATTCAGGATTTTACAGCTGATACATTCCTCAGGGCTTATTTCTACTTGTCTGTAGAAAACTGACTTCATATCACTGTGTTTCTCCTGCCCCAATCACAGCACGTGTCCATCAATCTGTAATCATTTCAAGTCTCACTGGAGCTTCTTTCAGAGATTCCCGTGCATATTCTGATCCTTGAAAGAGACCTACAGAGAGATTGCTTAGTGCACAGATGCATAATCATCTTAAGAATCTGAAAAACTCAAAAATAAAATAATGACTTCTACCAGTATGCATCGTCAATCACGGACAGAAAAAAAAAAAAAAGGTCTGTTCTTTTGCAAGACCTTGACTCCTTTGCCTGGCATTCTTGGGTCATCTTACCTGTAGGTAAAGTCACTGAGAGTATTTAGTGTGCAGCTGGTCACAGGATTTGGTTCAGAGGCTATTGATGAGGAAACCTTTGTGATTAGGCTGTGGAAACCAAATGCCTCCACGGGGAGACAGCTTCTGTCTAGAGGATGCTGAAAGAGCCGCTTGAACTTCCTCTATCCTTATGTTGTCTCATCTAAGCCCAAGAACATTTTTTTGTTGCTGTATTTGTTTTTGAATCATGCTTTGAATATTTTCCTCTCTGACTGTAAAAACAACACATGCTTATTATTGAGAATTTGGAAACCACAGAAAAGGATAAAGACTATAAAAAACAACGGTAATCTTCCTGCACAATTAACCTTTGGGTATATTTTCTTTTGGTCTTTTTCTCTTCCTTATTATTGTTATCATTTGAGATTATATTCGTCATTATGTCCAGGAACAGACAGAATATACAATTTCATATCTTGCATTTTTCAACATCATTTAATTTCTTCAAAAACATCATTTTTATGGCTGTATAATAGCCCCTAATGTGAGCATACCATAATTTATTTAACTATGTTCCAATTATTGGAATAGTTTAAGCTGTTTTCAGTTTTCACAGCTGGGTTTTTTTTTTTTTTTTTTTTTTGCGGCACGCGGGCCTCTCACTGTTGTGGCCTCTCCCTTTGCGCGGAGCACAGGCTCTGGACGCGCAGGCTCAGCGGCCATGGCTCACGGGCCCAGCCGCTCCGCGGCATGTGGGATCTTCCTGGACCGGGGTACGAACCCGTGTCCCCTGCGTCGGCAGGCGGACTCTCAACCACTGCGCCACCAGGGAAGCCCCCACAGCTGGGTTTTTAATGTCTGCAACACTTCTTACAGAGAAGGATATGCTTGGTCAGCTTATAACGTTTGGAAATTAATACTTCACTAGAGAATATCTGCAAATGACTTTTATTTCTCAAACTAATTTACTATCTAGAAATATGGAAATCTCTATACAGAAAGCTAGTGTCTAGCTTTTATCTCTGTCTATCCCCCCACACCCACAAATACACTAAGCTACTGTAAATTTATATTTATATACTTAGTAATGGCATCTCCTTAACATAAACATTATTTAACTTTGACAATTAAATGATCCCTGCAGAGTGCTAAAAGTTGGGTAAATTACATTTGTGTTATTATTTATTTTGGGTTTTGCCATGGATCAAGTATCAGGAAGACTTTCCCAAGGATTGAGCTGAGCTGGATGGGTCAGAACTGGACACATAGACACAGAGCAGATGCCTTCTCTCCAGCATCAGGAAAGGAAAGAGGCTAGGAGAGCAGAGAGCAGTCTCGGAGGTGTGTCAGCCAGCCAGGTGGCCACCGCACAGGGCGTGTGAAGGAGAGAAGACAGAAAAGTAATTGTGCTGCTGGTGAGGGTCGGATATGAAGGGCCTAAAAGTAGGCTCTCGGTGTGGACTTTACTCCGAGAGACAGTGGGGAGACGTTCAAGGTTTTGAGCACGGAGGTGAGAAGGTGAGTTTTGCATCTGAAGAATTCATCTGGCGGCAGAGCGTGGAATGGATTGGAGCAGAGAAACGCTGGGAGGGAGGGCTCTGCGGGGCAGGGCAGCAAGTAGGAAAGGAGCTGCTGCTCCCTGGGCTCCTGCTGGAGGCCGGAGGCCACACACGCATTTCATGTAAATTCTCTCATCTTGTCTCCTGTCCTTAGAAATGGGGAAACTGAGACCTGCTGAAAGTCGTGGGGCTGGAAGTTACGGAGCCAGCAGTTAACCCTGATAAGAAGTGCAGGCTCCTTTGACTGCAGCAGGGGTGGGGTGAGGTGGGCTGGACCACACAGTCAGAAGAGAGGGCAATCACCTGGGTTAATTATCATGGAAGCGAAATCCGGGGAACTTGGCAACTGGTCAGAAATGAAGGTGGCAAAAACGGGATTCAGAATGCTGCTGGAGTATGGGGGACAGCAGGTTATGAGGTTGATGATGCCACTGGCATCGGTAGAGGAGGAGCCCTTTGACAGTGAAGATGAGGAGTTGGGGGTTCGAGGTTCAAAATTAGAAGCACAGGCAGACCACCCTTGACGAGGTGTCCAGAAAGCCCAGGGGAGGTAGCATTAATAGGTATCAGACATTTAGTTCTCATTTAGGCAGGTTACGAGTATATTGGAATGCAGCCTAAGTACAGTTTCAGATAAATTCAGATAAACTCTTAACTTTACAAGAAAGAGGAATACTGTCTTTAAATTCTTTGGTGGGTTATAAGGTCCCAGAGCCTGAAGGAGCCAGGTTTCAACCTGCTTCCTATTCTAAAACCTTAAGTCTTCTTGCCCTGTGTTCTCTGGAGCCTTCTAAGCAGGCAAGACCATGAGTTCTTTGTTTTTAACCTGCCCAAGAATATCTAGGTGACTCTGCCAGTAGAGTTCATTCTACCCACAGACCCATGAGTTCCAGTCCAGGGGAATGTTCCCCCCACCCCTGCATCCAAATGCTACAAGCCCAGAAGCCCCTGACTCTTTTTTCCCTTTTCCGGTGCCAAGGACAGTGTCCCCAGAAGGCCAAAATGAATCTTGAACTTGAGAATTGCTCTGTGCTGCTGGGCGGGAGGACACGGGAAGTGTAAAGACCTGATGAGCTAGCGTAGGCTACACAACTTGGCTGTTGTTCCTCTAGAAGTCATTGGAGGGGTAGAAAAGATGGGCTACCAGGCTTCCCTGGTGGCGCAGTGGTTGAGAATCCGCCTGCCGATGCAGGGGACACGGGTTCGTGCCCCAGTCCGGGAGGATCCCACATGCCGTGGAACGGCTGGGCCCGTGAGCCATGGCCGCTGGGCCTGCACGTCTGGAGCCTGTGCTCCACAATGGAAGAGGCCACAACGGTCAGAGGCCCGCGTACCGCAAAAAAAAAAAAAAAAGGAAAAGAAAAGATGGGCTACCAATATATAAACATCTTACCTTCAATATTTTGTCCATCATGATTAAAAAATAATAATAATACACAATCCATTTATTTATTTATTTTTTCTAACTTGGAGGTAAGCCAAACACACTAGTTCCCCTGGAAGAACCGAAAAAAAATGTTTTTGCCCAATGATTCCTGTTTGGTTCTGGGTTTTCACTCATCTGCCGATGACCCTGACCTTATTAATGGCACATTGCTGGAACGGGCTTTGATAGGCTTCCACAGAACAAAGATAACGCCAAGGGCAGAGGGGAGAGAGTGTGCACACGGGGCCAGAGGGGTGGGCTTGCTCTTCTCTTGCAGAACCAAAGTACATCACAAGCATTTACTTAACAAAAGACCCAACAGCCAAACACTGGCAAAATCCCAAAGCGACTGACTACACGTGAAGCGTGAAAAATGTTTCCAGTCACGTGAGACACTTCAAGCATAGAAAGCAAACCATACATAATGGAAAACATTTGAAAACATAAAAATGAAGCCATTAGGCATCAGTTTTCAACAAAAGGAGTAGGAAAGGCTTCTTCTCACCCAGTGGCTCTAAGTGAGTGGTGTGCTGTCAGCAGTGCATGGCAGGTAGTAAGGGACGAAGAAGCGTCAGCGCCTTTCTCCCTTGATAATGCATCTTCTGGGAGAGAGTGTGGGCTCCTTCTCATTTGGGTGCCTACAGAATGGAATAGACGTTCACTCCTTCATCCTGGGGGGTTTTGGAGCTCCTGCTGTGTATTAGATGCTGTGAGAGACACAGAGAAGAAATGATGCTGTCCCAGTTTCTAAGCGATTGAATGACCACACCAGACATGGCAGACAAGACCCAAGACTTTCTGGACCCGCAGCCTTCTCGAGGGAAGGCCTAGTGTCTTACCCATCTTTGTGGAACAATACCTGGACGACGGATGGAGCTCTGTGGGTGATGAACAAATGAATGAGTCAGTGGATGGATGAATGTGCCCTAAGTGAGAGGTCGGCCCACAGGGATGCTCCTTGCTGGGTACTTCCTACAGAATGCGTCATTCTGGGTAGAACTCCCCAAGAGAGTTTCAGAGAAGATGGGGTTCTGAGCTGAGCGCTGCGTGCCTTTGGAAGAGGAAAGATACATAGTCACCTGTGTACTCACCCACTTTCTAACCCTCCTCCCATCTACCAAGCTTTGTAATGTGTACACTGTGTGTCGGTTTCTAGACTCTACTTTCCCAACACTTGCATAGCACTTACTTTGGGCCAGCCTCTAAGTGGTATAAAAATATCCTCATAACAGTCTTTGAGGATAACTGTTATTATCCCTGCTTGCAGATGGAGAAACTGAGGCACAGAGCCGTGAAGGTCACTTGGGGTAGATCCGGAATTCAAGCCCAGAGAGTCTGACCCCCAGGCTCAGTGTTTCTCACCACCAGGCTCTGCTGCCCTCATTTGTCAAGTGGAACCAGGGACTTGGCTGCGTTTGGGTGCGAGTCTGCTCTTTTTTTTTTTTTTTTTTTTTAAATTATTTATTTATTTTTGCTGTGTTGGGTCTTCGTTTCTGTGCGAGGGCTTTCTCTAGTTGTGGCATGCGGGGGCCACTCTTCATCGCGGTGCGCGGGCCTCTCACTGTCGCGGCCTCTCCCGTTACGGAGCACAAGCTCCAGATGCGCAGGCTCAGTAGTTGTGGCTCACGGGCCCAGCTGCTCCGCGGCATGTGGGATTCCCCCAGACCAGGGCCTGAACCCTCATCCCCTGCATCAGCAGGCAGACTCCCAACCACTGCGCCACCAGGGAAGCCCCGAGTCTGCTCTTTTGATCTGGATAAGACTCAGAGCACGTGAAAGGGTGTCGCCTCTGATTATCTTCGGGTTCATCCTCTCTGCTAATTCTTTCTCCTCTGCATGGAAATACATGCAAGTCTTAAAGACTTTAGGAAAAGAAAAGTCCCCCTCATTCCACGTTCCATCCTAAGTGTCTCTCCGTTTCCCTCCTCTTCACTAGGGTCAGGCTACTTGAAAGCAGGCTGTCAAAGAGTGACTTTTATTTCCTTACCTCCTATTCATTCCTAGTAACTCAGTGAGGTCGACTTCCACTCAAGGAGCCCGTGCCAAGGTCACGAGGACCTCCTAGTTGTGAATCTAGTGAGCTCTGCGTGGAAGAGACCATGCCAATCGTATGAATTGCAGTGTTCCCTGTGGCTGACAAAATGCCTGGCACACAGTTGGTGCTCCGCAAGCCTTTGCTGACTCTTTTCTGACATTAGGTCTTACTTGATTTCAGCATCATTAGCCATCATGGAAACCTTTCTTCCTTTCCCTCCCACGATGGCCCTCATGCCAGATTTTGCCCTGCCCTTCTTAGGCATCCATTCTCATTCTTCTTCTCTTCCTCTTCTCATCCCTTAAATAGTGATGTTCCCATTCTGTCCTTGGCCTTTGTCTCGTCTCACTTTTATGAGAAGTGCCCTGAGGGACATCTCCAGTTAGATGGCTGCTAAATGCTTAACAAACTGACCTTAGCCTCCTCTCTTCTCCTCCAAGACCTGCCCTTCACGTTCTCTCTCCCATCCCCCTCCAAAAAAATGAATAAAAATAAAACTAAATTCAAACAGAGGAGCAACACTCTCTGCTTCTTCTTTTACTCTGTATCTGGGTCAGTGACATCATCGTTTTCCCCCCTTATTTAAGCCAGAGACCTGGGGGTCATCAGTGATGTATCTCCTTCATCTCTCACATTTAAGTAGTCACCAATTCCTATCAATTCTACTGCTTTTCTTTCCCTAAACTGTAAGAGAACTTAGCTGGTTATACCAAGTACTTCTTTGTTTCCAGACAATCGCTAGGATTTATCACGTGGCTCTAGGTCAGCGTGTTACACTAATAATTGGGAAGAGAAAAATATCATACAGGATTATGTAGACTATGTAGTCACCCTATGGTTCCTCACATATGCTAAGCAGATTCCTACCTTAGTGCTTTTGCTCCTATTATTCCCTCTTCCTGGAAGGCCTTCCCTCAGATATCCACCTGTCTGTTCCCTCACTTCCTCAGGTATCTGTTGAAGTGTCACTTTATTAAGATCATTTCTAACCTCCCTCTGTTAATTAGCAACTCCCCCACTTCTGCCCCATTCCATTTCATCCCTGTTACCTACTTTATTTTTCCTTATAGCATTTATCACCACCTGTCATGGTGTGATACGTATGCATATATGGAAATCGTTTGTCTCTCTCCCTGGAAAGCACATTTCATTGAAGCCAGGGGCCCAGTTTTGTTGTTGAACATAGCTGCTGCTTGCTAAACCTGCAGTGAAGGAATAAATGAGTCTAAGTTGACCCCAAAGAGGGAATTTCTGTTGATGAATTGTTTTTAAGTGGAGGGTATGATATAATTTTAGTTTCCTTACAGAGGCCCATTTCTTGGCAAGATCTTTATTTGAATGAGATTTAACCATCTGCCAAAGAAGCCTGGGTCACAGGAAGCCTCAAGAAACAAGCCAGGAGAGCCACAGAGGAAGGCATGAGGGAAAAGAGAGGTCATCCCCGTCCACTCACTCACTACTGATCACTACCGAGCGTTCCCTTACCAGGGAGAGACCCAGAGTCGGGGATGGGAGGTTGACCACGCAGAGGAGGCGGCTCTGTGTCCCATGCCTGGGACTCCCAGCCTGTGGGAGGCGTACAACCTCCCCTGATGTATGTTATCTGCTTGATTTGTGATCATTCAGCACTCCTCAGAAACGGCTCCAGCTCCAGGATGTAGTATTAAGTGTTTTAGTAATGCACCCATTATTTTTGAATTGAGCTCCATCTCTTGAGCTAAAGACAGGCTGGCGTATTGCAAAAATGGGGCCGAGTGTCACAGCTGCTGGAGCAGAATCATCTGGTCTACCCCCAGACCTCCAGGCAGGAAAGGTATTATTATCCCCATTTCAGAAAGTAGAGGAACCCTGCAATGATAGAACCTACCTAAAGTAGCAGAACTAGTAGCAGGGGTCAAAGACCGGATCTCCTGTTGCCTAGGGTCGCCCTTACTACTCCAAAGCACCCTTTTTTTTTTTTTTTTTTCGGTCACACCGCCTGTTCCTGCCACCCCATGCACATGGGCTTTGGAAAACCTCTCTGCTTATATGTGGCCAGAGGCAAGCACACACTTCTTAGGCCCTTCATTACCATACTTCTAAATTAGAAAACAAAATTTGCCTGGATTGCAAATTTAAAGACTTGGGGAAGGGCCGGGGAGGGGGGGAAGTTATTTGTCTTGGATTTCCCATGTTGTTTGTAATTACCAGCACGCCCTGAGACTGCTAAATACATGAGATGATACCAGTAACGCCCACTGGGTGCATCGTGTTTGTCCTCTGCCTTGCAGCCCGCCAGTGAACATAAATGATCACTGGTATTTGTGGTGGTACTTTACAGTTTTTGTTTTGTTTTTTCTGTACGCGGGCCTCTCACTGTGGCGGCCTCTCCCGTTGCGGAGCGCAGGCTCAGCGGCCATGGCTCACGGGCCCAGCCGCTCCGCGGCACTTGGGATCTTCCCGGACCGGGGCACGAACCCGTGTCCCCTGCATCCATTGGCAGGCGGACTCTCAACCACTGCGCCACCAGGGAAGCCCTACTTTACAGTTTACAAAGGGCTGTTGTCACAGATGTCACTTGATCAGTGACTCCAAGAGACTGCAGAGCAAAGTGACTAAAAGTCTGGGTTTTGGAGTCTCCTACTTGCAAGCTGCCTGACTTGGGGCAAGCTACTTATTATCTCATCAATAAAAGGAGCATTATAAACTCATCAATTGGTTGGGAAGATTAAATGTGATAAGGTATAGGAAGTGCTTAGGACATACCTGACACATGAAAAATGCTGGCTGTATTATTCTCATTCTTGTTTCAGATACGACTTGTATACGATCATTTTTAACCAATTTATTGAAAAGGCTGCATCTACCACTTTTATTCTCACTACAATCTTTTTAGCCCCATTCTGTCTGATCTCCCATTCTCAGCTGACATCTATAGAAGATCCCACAGTTTCTTTGGGTAACCTTCAGGTATTAGTAAACTTGCATTTGTAGATATTAACATTTGAGTCGGATCTAGTGTCAGAATGTCAGTCTTGTATCTGGTTTAAATCTTCTCCCTTCCCCAGTGCATGGGCTTGACCCCCTCCTGGAAACCTGCGGTAAGAAAGAAGGTCTGTTCTGCTCCTTCTTCAGCATTGTTCCACCTGTCCCCCTTTAGCTCTACTACTTCTGCTTCCTCTAGGATTGGGACGGGGGCGTGGAGAGTAGGATGGGTAAAAGGCCCACGGGGTCTTGTTTGCCTGGTGGCGTTGCTGTCTCTTGGTGCCCTGCATGCCCCAAGGGCCAAATACTGATCTGTCTCTTGCAGGGCACCTTTGTGATTCCTTTGGAAAAGCTTCTCAGTGACTGACCACACCTCATCGTCTCCTGATGTGGGCAGTGCACCTTCCAGCTGACCTGGTCCCACTCCTTCCTCAGCCCCCACTTTTGGTGCTACTACTCATAGGACTCTGTTGCAGTCATCACATCCTACCAGGTGAAGCTCTTGGGTCGTGTCTTTTCTAGGAACCTTTAGTCTTCGTTGGCCTCCACTTGGCCCATGGAGAAAGCACGGGATCGTTCCCCAGCCAGACTCTGGATGCGTAGCTTTGTCTTTGCTTTCGTGGGCAACTCTAACCGGCTTCTCACCTCATCTTTTCAGGCCACATGTAGGTACCATGCCCTTTGTCCTCTAAACTCTAGGGTACCTGTGTGCCGCTCTCCAAATGGTTCTCTCAAGGGCCTTTGTCTTGGCTTGAGGAGGTGGTACTGGGAGTGGGGAAGCTCTCGTGGGAGGAAGGGAAACACGCAGCTCTCTGCTGACTCTCTTCTAAGAACCCTCCCTCTTCAGTCTCTGCCCCCTAATCTCCTTCTGTGTGTACACTGAAGGTGGAGAGTACACTGCAAGTTGCAAAACCCTCGTAGCAAGTTCTGCCCGACGTCTTACCCTTCTCTTTAGAAAGTGCTGTCCCATATATACACTACCAAATGTAAAATAGCTAGCTAGTGGGAAGCAGCCGCATAGCACAGGGAGATCAGCTCGGTGCTTTGCGTCCACCTAGAGGGGTGGGAGGGAGACGCAAGAGGGAGGGGATACGGGGATATACGTATGCATATGGCTGGTTCACTTTGTTATACAGCAGCAACTAACACCATTCTAAAGCAATTATACAGCAATAAAGATGTTAAAAAAAATAAATGCTGTGTTGCCAACACAGCAAATTCAAAAAAAAAAAAAGTGCTGTCCATTGAAATATAATGCAAACCGTAATCCAATTTAAAATCTACTAGCCCCATTAACTGTGTAAAAAGAAACAATAACATTAATTTTGATCACATATTTTCCAGTATATCCAAAATACTGTCACATCAACATGTACTCAGTATACAGATTATTTCAATATTTGATGCAAACTCATACCAAGTCTTTGACAGCTGGTGTGTATTTTACATGTACATGTCTCAGCTCAGGTGCTTGATGACGATTTCAAGTCCTCAACACCCCCGTGTAGCCCTGGCTGCCGTATGGCCCACACAGCTGGAGAATATGGAGGGAGCAGGGGCTCCCCATCCACTGCTCTCTGCTCCATTGTTCTCTCTGTATTGTTCTTAGGCGCCAGAACTAAGGGTTTGGTGTGACCTGTACGATACATAACAGCCAACACGGGGAGAACTGGAACTCAAATGCAGGTCTTCTGACATCAAGTTCAGTGTTTTGTTTGTCTCTACCCCATCGTGTCACTCAAACAGAAATTGCTGTGCTTGTTCCTGGGAACCTCATTAGTGGAAGGGACATTTGAGGGTGAGAAGATTGCTATAGAGACGTTCGCGTGAGCTGTCTGAGGTTCTAGGGTATCTGCAATGTGCCTGGTCCCTAAAGCATGGGATACAGTCCGAGAGAGAGTACCGAGGGGCCCCGCCCACCTCCCTGACAGCATCACATGCAGAAAGAACGGCAGCGGAGGGCAGTGACATCTTAGAGCCCCATTCCTGTGCTGGCCTGAGCCGGAGCTGCCAGGTAAAGGAAGCACTGCCCTCCAATGGCAAGTATTTCCACAGTACATACTGTTGGCCAAAGAGGAGCCTGGCAAGTCTTTTGCTTTTACTGTTAAAAAGACTAAAGAAACTACTGAGTGGCAGTGTGTCTTTAAGAAGGGGTGGGGTACTCATGGGAAGGAATCTGCGGCCAGGCCTGAGACCAACGCCTTCCATCAGCTCGGTGTGCATCATTACGTGTACTTAGAACTTTAAAAAGCAGTAAAGCTCACGTCTCCCAGAGAACTCGACGTTTCATTGTTAAAGGAATTCATTCTCATTATAGAAAAGAACAAACAGGACCCCAAATATCACAACCCAGAAAGGCTCCCTGGTAGCATTTGGGGTACTTCTCCCCTGCTTCTCCCACGTGGGTGTACATGCACGGATGTACACCCGCAGCCTAGGGGTTGTATGGAATAGATAGGCTTGTGCGTTATTTTTCATTTAATGTTCTGTTATGAACTTCTCCCTGGTCGTTGACATTCTTCACAAGAGTAATTTTAACAGCTGAATAATATTCCATTACATTTTACTGAATGTTCAATTCTCTTCTGGGGTTTGAAGCGGCACGGAGTCTGGAAAGCACTGAGGAATGGAAAAGGCACGGGCGGATGGGGGTCGTTTCCCAGGCCTGCCTCTGACTGGCTGTGTGAGCTTGATCGACTGAAATTCCATTGTCTCCATATCTAAGTCTACAAAATGAGAGAAACAGTATCTTCCTGATAGAGCCATTGGGAGGCTTCACGGGCGTGTCCCATGTAAATTGCCCAGCCCAGCGCCTTGCGCGCAGTAGATGCACAATAAACGCTCATTCCTATTTATCTTCCCCTTCCCCAGGCCTTTCCAATTCTTTGCCATCAACCAATTCTCAGGCGCCTGCAGCATGTTTCTGGAAAGAATAGTGCTCACCAAGGTACCCATGTGTCTTAAAGCTCCTGTCTTCTCATTGCTCTGTGGGGACTCTCTGGGGACACATTCTCGCCACCCCGATTTCTGTCCTCTGCACTCAAGAGCAGCTGTCAGTGACACATGATCTAGAGGAGGAGAGTTGGGAGCTTCTCTAGGGTGGAATAGCGGCTGTATTGGCTTAGCTCATCGTTCCCGGCGGGAAGACCCCCGAGGAGAGAGAACTGGGCACCCAGTGGGTCTACTCGCGTGTACCTGGTTGGCTGAGCTGCAGTTTCCTTCTCGTCATTCCTGTCTGCAGTGTCTGCTGTTGGCTCAGCACTGTGGTAGCAGGGAGAACGGAGTCATTCTTGAGGGTTTTTTTGGTTTGGGACTCTGCCTCTCAGTTCTGGGTTTTTTTTCCCCATTCTTTCTTCTCTCCAGGCACTTGCTTTAGCTGCTGACCTAGCTTTCTTTCATCAGGCGGGCACAGATTTTGCAATTTGCCTTCCCTTGTCTTGACAATGGATGTGATTTGTATATGGCTGTATCACATAATGTCCCTATTTATGGCAGCTCTCTCATCCGGAGGTAGGGTTGAGGAGCAGGAAACGTCAAGCCCGTCTTCTGACCCCAAAACCACTTCTCATTTCTACAGCAACTACCTTCCCCCCACGATCTCTTCCTGACTTGCGGGGACAGCACAGAAAGGTCTGTTGGGATCGTGATCTGTGGGGTTTCACATGTGCTCATTAAACTTTATGGTAAGGAGCCCCCATGTCGCATGGCTCTGTGCGATCTGGAACCTGAACCTATGTTGATGTTTTCTTTGTGTATACAAAAAAACAAAAGCAAAAAATGACGTTGAATTGTTAAGCAATAATCAATGCTGGCTTTTAAAAATAAGGTTGGAGGAGAGAGAAGTTGGCCTAGAGTCACAATGACGTTTGAGTCACTGAAGTGGGTTGAATTGGGTAAGTGCATCCTCCTCAGCCTGCTTTAGTTTTAGTAATCATTACAGGGTGGGACGGTGATCTCACTTAGCAGACATTTATTGAGCACCTGCTTTTGCCGGGCAGTGCGCTGGGGACTGGGAAGACAAAGTAAAGCAGACACGACCACAGCCCTGAACAAGCTCACATTTGCTGGAGGAAGGGAGACGTAAATAATTACAGTAAGACGTGGTAAGTGCTGGAGGAGTGGTTATCAGCCGTGTGCTACAGGAGCCTCGAGCACTGGACGCCAGTGTCGGCTAAAGCACCTTAGGAGCCTCCCAGACATTTACTTTTTAGGGAAATTTTAAGGAGGATGAGAAGCTTGCCAGGTGGAACATGTGGGCAGCCATGTTGGCAGAGAGCACAGCGCCATCAAGGAAAGGGGGGGAAGTGCCAGGCCTTTCAGAGAACTGCAGTGTTTTCACGACCGGAACACGGGGCTCTTGGAGAAGGATGGAGGCAAAGGGAAGGACAGAGGGCACTTTCTTATGGAAACCCAAGAGCTATTTTGTTTTCACATAAAAATCGTTTCTTAAATACAACTACATCACGGTGCTGAACCAACCTATACTCTGGAAGAAAGCCATAGGCAAAACCTTTTAATCCTATATACAAAGAAGACTTCAACATAGGTTCCTACTCCAGATTTGTGAGCTACTTCTCTGTTTCACTGTTAACTCATTAGATCACTGAAAACTTATGGGCTTGCCCCATGCCTCTTCCTTTTACATCAGTACGGTGCTCAACGCAAGAGCCCAGGTTTCAAGCAGCCTCTACGGCCCCCGGCGCCTCTGCTATTAGCTGCCATGGCCTCTAGCTGTTTTGGGGCCCCCGAGGATTAGAAGCATCAACAGTCTAGGGTGGATGCCTCTCAATATTAACAAATAGATACATAAAGCCTTCACCTCAGCCTCTCCCGGTACCTGAGAGAGGTACAAGAACAGACCCCAGAAACCTGTTCCCTCTGGGTACCAGAGCCTTAATTAGGGGTAACCGCAGCATGCCACTTAGCTCTTGTGCAGCACGTGTGAGAGATGTGGTGTATGAAAAAAGAGAACCGCTTTAATTTAAGCGTCTTCCATTTCTATTTACATTTGTCTAGCTCTAGCTTTGTGCCAGGTAATATTCTAAGCAGTTTAGACATAATAACTTATTTAATCCTCTTAATAACCCTTTGAAGTAGGCACTGTTATAACCTCCCGTTATAGGATGTGGAAACTGAGATCCAGAGAGAGGGCCTAACGTGCTCAAGTTCACGCAGCCAGTACGCGGCAGAGCCAGGATTTGAATCAGGGCAGCCTGATTCCAAGAATCCGTGCTTGCATCCCCATCTGTTGAATCTCTGTGCGGTTACCCAGAATCGAACCCCACTTCCTTCAGAGATGGGTTGCTGTGCAGTAGTTGGTTCCTGGAATATTCCTTCCCCTGTGAATCCGTTTGTCCTGAGTTGATCCCACGGCCACCGTGTTCATTGCCCAACTCTCTCTCTCCACTTCTTACCTTCCAGACTGATCCCTTGGGGCAAAAGCCCTGAGTTCTGTCCTCACCACCTTGCTCTGCCCTCCACTTCTTGTGACCTGGGACCCCAAAGGGGCATGTCCAGCTCCCAGGGCAGCTGACACTCTTCCGTCCTTGTAGCCAAGGCAGTGCTCATATCAGGCAGAGGTGCCCCGCGTGGCCAGCAGAAGAGGACCATGACCTTGTTGCTTTCGCCATACTCTTCACCCTGGACTCTTAATATAGTGTCTGCCCTCCCCGTCTCCTGTCTTTACTGACACAGCAAGGTCTAACCCGTACTTATCCGCACCATCTCTGTTGTTGTTGTTGTTTTTTTTAACGAAGATGTTGGGGGTAGGAGTTTATTAATTTATTTATTTTTGGCTGTGTTGGGTCTTCGTTTCTGTGCGAGGGCTTTCTCTAGTTGCGGCGAGCGGGGGCCACTCTTCATCGCGGTGCGCGGGCCTCTCAGTATCGCGGCCTCTCTTGTCGCGGAGCACAGGCTCCAGACGCGCAGGCTCAGTAGTTGTGGCGCACGGGCCCAGTTGCTCCGCGGCATGCGGGATCTTCCCAAACCAGGGCTCGACCCCGTGTCCCCTGCATCGGCAGGCAGATTCTCAACCACTGCGCCACCAGGGAAGCCCACTGTTTTTTTAATGAGAAGAAAATTCCAGTCCTCATCCATTTTTTTGTACGAGTTCTTTAAAGAGCAAATGGAAAGAAATTCAGAGCCCATATATATTTTCCTTCTCTGAGTGGTGTTTATTTAAATGCAGATATCCTCGTTTCCTTTGTAGAGTTGCAAGCAATACCTTTCAATTTAAATGTTAATAGGAGTGTAAACTTCAAAATACAAATTTTTCCACGAGGGAGAACTGCTTTTTTCTGGTTCTATTTAATGGTTCTCCTGGTTTTCTTCCTCCACTGCCCTCATCTTCCACCCCCTTTCCACTGCACTGAGCTAAATTCTTTCTCTAAAAAGTTTAGAATGCACCTTTGTCACTTCGAACATTAGAATGTCAAACATTTCGGTCGTGGAATACAGATATTAGACTCAAACCCAACACAATTCATGAAAAGATTTTTCTTTATCTCAGCCTTTGCCTGCCCAACTCACTATTCCAAGTTCTTTCCAAGGGGATTATTCTTAGGCTGACCCTGCATAATATTTTTCCATGGCTTCAGATAGTTGAGTTAGGTTTTCTTTTACCTTTTCCTTTTCCTTTCCTTCCCCCTCTTTCCCTCCCTCCCTCCCTCCCTCCCTCCTTGCCTCCTTCTTTTTGTCTACAAAAAGGCAGGAAAAGATGGGGAAAGAAATAACAGTTGAGCCTTGAAGAGCAGTTTTGAACTACATGGGTCCGCTTCTTCGCGGGTGTTTTTCAAGAGTACATACTACAGTAGCACAACATGCGTGGTTGACTAAATCCATGGATGCAGAACCGTGGATTCAGAGAAGCTAAGTGTACTGAGGGCAGACGATAAGTTATACGCGGATTTTCCACTGTGCGGGGGGGGGGGGGGGGGGGGGGTTGTCGGTGCCCCAACTCCCCTCTTTGTTCAAGGGTTAACCATACAAGCTATGTAAATTCCTGGGTGCAAAGTACTGCTGTGAGCACAGTGAGCTATCACAAAGAGTAAGAAAGGCAGTTTCTTACTCCTAAAGAAATGCAATTGACACATGGGATAATGCAGAGGCAGGAATGGGGCCATCTATATGTGGGTCGTTCCATAGGCAGAGTGGCCTTTGGGATTTTCTCAAATGCAAATAAAAAACAACAAAGATTTAAAGATAATCAAAATAATATCTAATGCCTTAAATCCAAATACGGTGACTATAATAACCTTTCTAAGGTCATCGTGGACCAAATTTTGTGTGTGAATATGATATCTGGCTTCATCTTCTTTTATTTCTTTATTTTCCCTTTCCTTCATTTCCTTATTGATTGTTTTTATCCTGTTATACTGTGTGCATTTTGTAAGACTCCTAAATCTTTTGGAACAAGATAGGACTGTTCATCCATAAATTAGAGTTGATTTTATAATATTAATTTCAATGATTTTGATTCCATTATTATAAGGTATTATTTTTGTTCTTCAGAGAGTTCTTTTCAATAGTATCCTGTTCTTATTTCATGGAGGCAAACTGTGTTTCTTCTCTTGTCTCTAGGGGATATTAATAATTTTTAAATTTATTTTAAAATTTTTTTATACAATTCTTAAAGATTACTTTCCATTTACATTTAGTATGAAATATTGGCTATATTCCCCATGTTGTACAGTACATCCTTGAGCTTATCTTACACCCAGTAGTTTGTGTCTCCTCCCCTCACCCCTGTATTCCCGCTCCCATCCCCCCACTGGTAAGCACTAGTTTGTTCTCTGTGAGTCTGCTGCTTTTTTGTTATATTCACTAGTTTGTTGTATTTTTTAGATTCCACATATAAGTGATGTCATACAGTATTTGTCTTTCTCTATCTGGCTTGTTTCACTTAGCGTAATGCCCTCCAAGTCCATCCATGTTGCTGCGAATGGCAAAATTTTGTTCTTTTTTTAAATAGAATACTGAGTAGTATTCCACTGTGTGTGTGTGTGTGTGTGTGTGTGTGTATAAATATATATATCACATTTTCTTTATTCATCTGTTGATGGACATTTAGGTTTCTTCCCTTTCTTGACAATTGTAAATAATGCTGCTCTGAACACTGGGGTGCATGTATCTTTTCAAATTAGTGTTTTTGTTTTTTTCGGATATATACCCAGGAGTGGAATTGCTGGGTCATAGGGTAGTTCTAGTTTTAGTTGTTTGAGAACCCTCCATACTGTTTTCCGCAGTGGCTGCACAAATTTGCATTGCCGCCAACATTGCACAAGGGGTCCCTTTTCTCCACATCCTCACCAACATTTGTTATTTGTGGTCTTTTTGATGATGGCCATTCTGACAGGTATGAGGTGGTATCTCATTGTGGTTTTGATTTGCATTTCCCAGTAATAATTTTTAATTATTGTTTCTTTCCCCTGCAGTTTGTTTCCTCAAGCTCTTCTCCTCACAGCTTATGGCTTTTCTCAGGTATTTGGGGCTTCCTGGAAGCCCTGAGTCGGGGGTGGGCTTGCCAATGGGAAGCTTCACTGTAGATGGTTGGAGTGGCTGCTTATGCCTCCCTCGCAACACACAGTGGCAACGTGTCTAGATATTTTCTCTTGTGCTGGTCATCACCAGAAAGGTCTCTCCCAGCTTCCAGGCTGTAGGGCAAAGGCAGAGCAGTCTGCTTCTCAGAGCCAGGCAGAAGAGGTCTGGGGTCTCAAGGGTAAGCATTCAACATTCTATATGTGCACAGACACTTGCTCTGTGCATAATGACCCTCAGCTGTGCCGGCCAGCCCTCACCTGAGCTTGTCGACCCCCCGAGTCCTAAGTACGCCCACTCCACCCTGTGGGGTGGGGGAAAGGGGGTAGCCCCAGAGGTGCGGAGTGGGTGAGGGGAGCTAGGGTTCTAGTTCCAGCTCAAACAACTTGTACCAAATCCTTGTTTTATCTCCCTCCCCTCTGCTTAACTTCCTGATCCAAAGGTGGTTTTTGATGCCAATTCCTGAGCCTTTTGGGGATTTGGCAGGATGGTTTTCAGCTTCCCCCCTGCTGGCTCTCACCTTAGCTCTTTAGTTCTGCTGAGGCAATTACACTGTCTCTCAGCTTTACGGTTTCCAATCTTCTGTTGCCGCTGTCTCCTTTCCTAGTTTCCCCTTCTGTGTGAATTTCTGTCTTAAAAAAAAAAAAAAAATCTTGTAACTATAATCCTGGCTTAAGTTGGGAGGAAGAAATACTAGATGCATTTATTACATTTTAACTTTACTTTCCCACACAACTCAATAACCCAACTAACTCCTTTTTTTAGTTCACCGGTTTGAGACTGTTAATAAATTATTTAACTTCTGTAAATCCTGCAAAATAGGAATATTTCTTGTCCTACCTACCTGATAACCTGTTGCTGCAGCTGCCCCGAGTTACCATGTGGGTCTGAGGGCAAAATAAACAGCTGTACGTGCATATGCCTCTAGCAAAATCAATCTCTCACAGGGTGATGGTGAATATTCTCCCAGGTCAGTGAAAATACTCAGACCTGACCTCTGGTTTTCATCCTTCTTTCCAGATCAACAACTTAACATGACCCTCAGCTTTTGTTGACCAAGCCTTTGGGAGACAGCAGAGTGTACCCAGCTGTGTTGGAGGCACAGCCCTCCCTGACCTGGGACACAGATGACTATGATCTGTCTTGGGACTTTTGGAAGAGGAATTCTTCTCTCCATTTCCCTTCCTGCCTTTTGCTGTGTTTCCTTCTAAGTAAATCACTTTGCTTTCATCCACCAACAGCAATACCCTTCCCTCTTTTACCATTTGCCGTTCTCTTTTCCTGCCCAGCCCACTTTTCCACGCCTGGCCCAAGTGCACATACCTTACAGGACCCCGTCTCCATTCAGTCGCCCAGGCAGTACCTTTGGTCCCGTGGGTCTGCGCAGCCCAGGGGCCGGTACTGGTCAAGTCCAGCAGGAAGGGGCTCTGGGGCTTCAGCGGGTTTGTCCTCTCTGGTGCTGGCAGAGGGGCCGAGATTTTTCCTGGAAACCCTCCAGTTACTGAAAAGGGAACCATTGGTTTCACAGGGGCATAGAAGAAAAATGTCCTGACCTGTTGAAGGGGATATAAATCTCCTTTAGACTGAAAGTACCCTGACCTCTCTTTTCCCATTCCCATCACCTGTTTGCCCTTGACTGCAGTGGAGAGTGGAGGAAGCCCCCAGAGCAAAGAGTAACGGCCGTGAGTGCTAGCTGGCTGCGGCAGGCGCTCCCGGTCAGCAGGGGCGGGAAGGACCGAGGTCAGCTCAGTAAAGCAGGAACGGGCTCTCTGTGCATTTCTGCCTCTGTGACAGGGCCCGGTCAGGTCCCCCCACCTCCTCGGAGGGGAGGCTCCGCTGCTGTTCTCCTTCCCACCGCGCCCCCAACCAGCTTCCTCCCTGGGGGGCGGGGAGGCGGCTGCCAGTGTCTGATCTTCAGTGTCAGGATAAGGCACGTGGACCACATCCGTCTACCAGCGTGAGGGCGGAGGCAGGGAGGGCAGGAGGCCTCAAGCCAAACTGTGCCAGGGATCCTCTGTTCGCTCTGCACTGGAGTGAGAGAGAGGCAAAGAGGGGACGTGATGCTTGTGAGGTGCTCCCCACGGAAACCTGGGTGTTCGTTTCCCGGGGATGGAGAGAGACGGTCCGTGCTTGCTTGGATGCGGAGGGGTGGGGGTGGGGGGAATTGATGTAGTTTGCTGTCCGGTCCTCCGCATCACACACACACACACTCCTCCCTCCCTTCCTCCAAGAGAAGGGAATGCCCAGGGGATCAGGGGATCTCCAGGCTGCTCTGAAATCCGCACCTCCCACCCCTTAGGGCAGAGGCCCAGGCAAAGGGCTCCTGCTGGGAGCCCCATTGTGGTGTGTTACCCAGGAGGAGGTAAGAAGGCCAGGTTCCAGGGGAGGCAGGTGGGGTGGAGGAGGCACCGGAGGGCGGGGCTGGAACTGGGAGGAAGCCAAGCCGAGCAAGATGCTGAATGAGGCTGACATGGCAGCAGCTCTGCCCTCTCCCTTCCGCTAAAAATATACCACCTTTCCAGACGGCCCTCCTCCCCCCTGTGCCTACGCCAGGCTTTGTCTGGCGGTTCACTGGGGCGTGGAGCGGAGAAGGGCCTGATCTGGAAAACCGGGTTGGCCTGAGGAAGCCTCCTCGGGGGTACAGTCTGAGAGCAGGTAGCATGGTGCCCACCCTGCGACCTCACGTGCAAGGGAAGCTGAGCCCCTGGGGGCTGGGCTGGAGAAGGAGGAAGGCGATGCTACCAGCAGCTTCGTGCTCACCCCTGACCTCCTGGGAGACCAGCAAACCCTGGAGGGAAGGGAGGGAGTCCTTGGCAGGTGCAGCCAAACTGCCAGGACCCAGCCCAGCTCTAACGGTCCACTTGTCTGGTTCTCACTGCCCGGAGAGGTGAGTAATGCTGGATCCTGACCGGGGAGCCGCAGAGAGCTGGGTTTGTCGCCCTGTCCTACCACTCACTGTATGGCTTTCAGCAGCTCGCTCCATTTTTCAGATAGGGACAAAGACAGTACCTATCTCAGAAGGTTGAGAGAGAAGCCTTGGGAAGAACAGCGCTGTGCCTGGCACAAAGGAGATGCAAAAGAAATGACAGCCATGATGATGGTGGTCTCTCCCTGTGCTCACGGACCAAGCTGTCCCAGCGTGCGTTTGCACGCGAGGAGGCAGGCACCACTGAGGGCTCTGCCCTCTGCAAAGGGAGCCTGGTTGTACCAACCTGTCTGTAAAAGGGCAGGTCGCCTCCCTGCCCCTGTGGGGCCCTGCCCGCTCGCCCGGGGCCGGGGGGCGCTGGACCCTGCGTTCCGGGCTCCGACGCTGACTGTTGCCCGCCTGCTTCCCCGCAGACCTGCGTAGGATGACAGCCGGCTTCCTGGGCATGGCGGTGGCCATCATCCTCTTCGGCTGGATCATCGGCCTGCTGGGCTGCTGCTGGGACCGAGGCCTCATGCAGTACGTGGCGGGGCTTCTCTTCCTCATGGGAGGTAAGACTTGGGGGCCGCGGGATGGGGGGTCCCGGTTACTGGGATTCCGAGAGAATGGCTGGTGGGCGTGTGGACGGAGACCCAGGCCCGGCGGGGCCCTTTCGTTCACTCATTCAGCGAACGTGCTGTGAGCTCCTCTTAACCACTCTCCACCGCCCGCCTGGCGCGGGAAAGACTGGCGATGGCATCGAAAGAGGTGTCAGATCTGGGACGAGTGAGAAGCCAGGGAATGCTCGGGCGTTTTACGCACATACCGTATATACTGTACCTGGGGGTGGGCGGCAGGTGCTCTCTGGGCAGTTTCCCCTTCAAAAGCGCACCTTTACCCTCGGTTTACGGGTCTTAACGCTGCTGCGTTTCCAAACGAGGCGCTAAAGGTGGTAAGACAGGGCTAGACCTTCGTCACATGTCTCCCTTACCCTCTGTTACTGTCGGGGCCACAGAACCAATCCCACCCGTATAAAGGGCTGTATGTATGTAAGCAGAACTGTATAGCTATGAGGGAATAGGTTCCAGTCCACGGGACGTCAAAGTGAATCCGCTATCTACACGCGTCTCTTTTCTCCCTGAGGAGCTGAAATGCGCTCTTTGGTCTCCCGGTTTGAGTCTCAGTCTAAAGCCAAAGCTCACGGTCGGTACACCCATCACAGTGAACTCCTCGGGGAGAAGCGGATGGCTTGCATGGAGTTAGGAAGAAGGGGAATTGGGCTTGGACGGAGGGGGTTAGAAATATGTGTGGGGGAGAAAGGACAGTGAGTCCCCTGCGTGGAAACCACCGTCCGGTAGACGGCAGACACCACGTGAATGGGCTGACTCAGGGTCTCAGCAGGGGCAGGCGGTGGAGGGGTGGGTCTGGCTGGAGAAAGGAGGCGGCCATCCTTCTAGGTGGACGCAGAGATCTGGGGTTCAGTGAGTGAGCTGTGGGTTGGGAGAGGAGGAGGAGAGTTGCAGGGTTCCACCTCGTGCCTGACCGTTTATCCTTGTTCCCCCGAAGCGCAGACACCCTGTGCCTCCCAGATCCTCTGCCATCAGAGTCGGCTGCCCCTGCCCAGCACTGCCTCCCTGTGGGTCCTACAGCGGCACTTAGGGCAGAGGCTGGGGAGGGAGGGGCACGGTGGCTCCTTCACCCCTCCTTCCGGTCTCCCGCTGAGACGGGGGCCCCCAGAACCAGCCGCACCACCTTTTCTGCACCCGGGCGTCCTCCTCACTGACGCGAGGGTCACACTTGGCCCGGGATTTCCATACTTGGTGTCAGCAGCGCAGAGTCTTTTTTTGTTTCCACCTTCCAGTCCGAATCTTCCGTGGACCCCCAAAAAGTGAAGAGATGCAAGTGCAGTGGCTCTGTCTGCAGTGAGTGTTCTCTCTAAGACTCTTGTGGTTGTAGAAAGACGGGCTCCAGTAAAACGGGGCTTTTCTAAGGCTCTCGAGAGGGCTCCCGGGGATCCGAGAAAAGCTGAGCAAACAGGCCTCGGGCACAGCAGGAATCCAGCAGCCCTGGGAGCCGATACTCTTTCATCTCTGCTTCTTGCGAGGCGATCGTCTTCCCCTGCACGGTCCCCTCTCCAGGCCGGCGCTTGGCTCACATCCTGCCCAGGTGCTAAGTAAGCCTTCCAACTCTGGCAGCTTCCAGAGAAAGACGGAGTGATGGGCCCACTGATTTTTTGCAGGCTGGGCCGCACGTCACTGTGACTTGAAGAGGGGGGCTCCCTGGGACACTTCCCACGCACCTGAGACCCCGGGTAGGAACCCTCCCAGAAGAGGGCGTGGGGCAGACAGTGGGGGGCAGGAGGGTGCCTGGAGCCGTGTCCCCCATTTGCTGAGGTACCGCCCAGGAGCCTAGGGCCCTGGGGATGCCAGGAAAGCCCTTGGGCTGGACTGGGGACCTGAGGCCCCTCCCCACAGGGAATGAGCGAGGGTGTCGCCTCCCTTCCGCCTGGTTAGTGGTTCTTAATCACCTGCAGAACTTTTAAAAGCACTGATGCTAGGGCCTCACCCCAGACCAATCCGAGCCGAACTGGTGGGGATGACGTTCAGTAAGGGGTGAGAGCTGGGGGGATGGACGACCTTTAAATTCCCCTCCAGGTCTGAAATGTTATGTTCTGGGCCTGAATCAGTTGGGCAGGACCTCTCGAAGTTTGTTTTCTTCCTTCCCCCGATGCCCCCCACCCGCCCCATTTTATGACTGCCTTAGGCAGCATCCGACAGGGGCTTCGGTTATTACTGTGGGGGCCTATCCGAGCCCTGATCACCGAGGGTCCCAGCTACACCCACCTCCCCAGCACGTGCACTCCCTTTCTTTTTTTTCCTAATGGAAAAGCCATAGTTCATAATAAAATGTTAGCATCCGGAAGAACTCTGGAGAAGCTGCTGTCCTCTAAGAGCTGTTTCTTCCTGACGGGAACATTGTCCTGGTTGGAGTGGGGCCATCTCATCCACCGTGGGGCTCTGTTACCTGTGTCCATAGGTAGAACTGCCCTCTCCCCAAAGAGGCTGGGGAGGGAAGCGGCGTCCTCACACCTCATGGGTACCGTCCGAGAGGCCCCAGTAGGAGAGGAAGAAGGACAAGGCCGCTAAGAGCTGACCCCTTGAACCCTGGTCTTTTGGGGAAGATAAGGCTCTAGGAGGGGGAGGGCACGCTCTCCCTTTTCAAATTAGTGCCCTTTCCAAGGAGGCCCGACACAGCTTCAGGGGGTCCCAATGCCCAGGGCAGCTGCCGCCTGCTGACCCCATGCGTGTGGTTTAGTTGGAGCCTGGGAGGAAGCAGACTCAGTGTAGAAGCTGTGCCCGCCCCCATCCCTGCTCAGCCCCCAGAGCTGCGGAGAGGGTGGGTGCCAACCCCAAAATGAAGCCTTGTCCTGTGGAACCCTGAGTGTCAAAAAAAGACATGTGAGCATCAGCCCCTCCCAGAGCCCGACCGGTGCCTGCCCTCCAGGAGTTCATCTTCTAGGGCTGACCTTTGAAGGGCTTGGAGAGTCAGCTACCTGTGACAGGAACCTCATGGACCCGGCAAAGCAGTCACTCAAACTGTAGATATTCGTGACCAAAAGGCCCCACGGCCTTAGCTTTCACCCAGATTGGCATTTCAGGCACCCGTAACTGAGCACAGACCAGGGCCCAAGGGGTTAGATTGGGCACCAGGTGAGAAAGGTGGCGGGCACCAACTGCCGCAGCGCTGGCCGGGTGTAGGTGTGGTGAGGAGCTGGAAGAGGAGGGCTTGGCAAGAGTGGAGAAGGTAAATTTACAGTCAGGAGTCTGAAGATGGAATTGCAGTTGACTTCAGATGAACCGGCCGAGGCCGAAACACAGACAGAAGAGTTCTCTTCACAACCTCTTCTCTGTTCCCACATGAAAGGAGGTGGCCCACACCGGGTGCTTCTCTTTTCTCGATTTAACTATTTCTGGGGTTCATGAGAGGGCACCCCGCACCTCGTGAGATGACTAGCAACAAATTGTTTAGTTAACGCTCAACCCAGAGGAGGCAATTAGTGAAGTATGGCAGCTCTGTGAGGCCAGGAGGCTGTGGGTGGTGAGTGGGATCCAGTTTCCCCCTTGGCATGGCCTCCAGGGGAGAATCTAGCCCAGACTGTCACAGCGCGTCTAGGGGCAACTGCCAGAAACAAGTGTCTGGAAGCATCATCAGTGAGATTCAGAAGCACAGGGACAGGATGGCATGGGTGGGGGCGGGGCAGTGGGCCAGGGAGCACGTGACTCCTACGATTACTTGTCATTCACTCGCCGGGCGAACCTAGAGCTAGCTCATGGACACAGATCCACAAGATGGGTGGGAACATCCAACACCCATGCCCCGCCCCTCAGCACCCCTCACATGTCCTCGTCCTCCCACTCTTGGAAGGCATCCATCATCTCTGCCGTGAGCTGTCATCGAGGCTAATGCTGGAGCCTCCTATCTAGACTCTGGCACCCGGCAGTCAGTCCTTCACAGGGCAGTTGGCATAATATTTTTGAAACTATAAATCAGATATTCATTCATCTACCAATGCTCAAAAAGCTTACACTTGAACTTAAAATCCAAACTCCTTACCCTCCTTTAGAAGCTATCTTACTTAGCTTGGGCTGCTATGACAAAATAGCAGACACTGGGTGGCTTATAAAGAACAGAAACTTATTTCTTGCTGTCCTGGAGTCTAGAAAGTCCAAGATCAAGGCACTGGCAGATTCAGTGTCTGGTGAGAACCTGCCTTCTGGTTCATAGATGTCATAGATGGTACCTTCTTGTGTGTTCTCATACGGTGGCAGGGCCAAGGGAACTCTGGGGCCTCTTTTATTTATTTTAAATTTATTTATTTTTGGCCGCGTTGGGTCTTTGTTGCTGTGCGCAGGCTTTCTTTAGTTGCCGCGAGTGGGGGCTACTCTTTGTTGCGGTGCGCAGGCTTCTCGTTGCGGTGGTTTCTCTTGTTGCGGAGCACGGGCTCTAGGCACACGGGCTTTAGTAGTTGCAGCACGCAGGCTCAGTAGTTGCGGCATGTGGGGCCTAGAGTGCGTGGGCTTCAGTAGTTGTGGCACACAGGCTCAGTAGTTGTGGCTCACGGGCTTAGTTGCTCCACAGCATGTGGGATCCTCCCGGACCAGGGCTTGAACCTGTGTACCCTGCATTGGCAGGCAGGTTCCTAACCACTGCGTCACTAGGGAAGCCCTGGGGGCCTCTTTTATAAGGTCACTAATGCCATTCACGAGGGCACCACCCTCATGACCTAATCACCTCCCAAAGTCCCCTCCATTTAATACCAACGTCTCGGGGGTTAGCATTTCAACGTATGAATTTGGGGGCACGCAAACATTCAGTCCACGGTGGAAACCCTATGTAATCTGGCTCATTCCACCTCCCCCACCTCCTTTCCTGTTCCTTCCCCTATGCTCATGTCACTCCAGCCACACAGGCTGCCTCTCTCCCGGTACACATACAGTTTTACTTCAAGGCCGTGGAGCGGCCTGATAGCTTTCCCCACCAATGCCTCATGACTGGCTCCGCTTAGGATTCAGATTCCAACTGAAAAGGCACCCCCTCAGAGAGGGCTTCCTCAACCACCCCGTTTAACAAAGCTATCCAGTTGCTCTCTACATTTTAATTAATTTAATTTTCTGCAGCACACCCACTACTTTATGACATGTTTACTGTTGTCGTGTTTTGGTTGCTTCTTTTTTTTTTTTTTTTTTTTTTAGCAGCGTAATAAAAACATTTGTTACCTCACGGTTTCCATGAATCAGAATTCCAGGCAGGCTTCACTGGGTTCTCTGCTCAGGGTCTCACAAAACTGCATTCCAGGTATCAGCCAGCACCGGGGTCTCGTCTGAGGCCAGGATCCTCTTGCAAGATCATGATGCTGTTGGCGGAATTCGTTCCCTGCAGCTGTAGGACTCAGGGAAGCTTGCTTACGCAAAGCCAGCAGGAGAAGAGAGTCTCTGACTTCTTCCATCTCTGACCTTCAGGTTCTTTTTTTAAAGTAGACTTTCTTTTTTGGAACAGTTTTAGGTTTACAGAAAAACTGAGCAGATAGTGCAGAGAATTCCCATATTACCCTTTGCCCTGGCACAGTTTTCCCTATTATTAACATCTTACATTAGTACAGTACATTTATTGCAATTAATGAATAAATATTGGTACATTATTATTAATTAGTGTCCACAGTTATTTAGATTCTAAGTTTTATCTGATATCCTTTTTCTGTTCCTGGACCATCCAGGATCTCCCGTTACATTTAGTTGTCATGCTTCCTCAGTCTCCTCTTTCTGTGACAATTTCTCAGACTTCCCTTATTTTTAATGACCTTGACAGTTGAGTACTTGAAGAGTACTGATCATCCATATTGTAGGATGTTCCTCTGTTGGAACTTGGCTGATGTTCTTCTCGTGATTAGACTGGGTTATGGGTTTGGGGAGGAAGATCACACAGGTAAAGCACCATTTTCGTCACATCGTTTCAAGGATACATACTATCACCGTGATCTATGACTGTTGATATTACCCTTCCTCACCTGGCTGAAGGAGTATGTGTCAAGTTTCTCTACTGTAAAGTTACTCTTTTCTCCCCCGTCTCCATACTGTCCTCTTTGGAAGGAAGTCACTAGGCACAGCCCACACCTAAGGAGTCGGGGCTTAGGTGTCTCCTCCTTTAGGGCAGAGCAGCTACATATATTACTTGGAACTCTTCTGCACAGGAGATTTGCCTCTTCTTCCCTGTTTATTAGTTGATTCAATCATTTATTTATATCAATGTGGACTCATGAATGTTTATTTTATACTTCGGGTCATAATTCAATACTATATTTGCTGTCCAATTCCGGCTTTGGCCACTGGGAGGAGCTCTTTCGGTTGGCCCCTGTGCCTCTCTGGTGTACTCTTATCGATGCGGGGTTTTGCTTTTGCTTTTTGTGAGTACTTCCTTAGTTTGGGGCACTACACGGTGTTGCAGGCTCATCTCGTGTATTTCCTGCCCCAGTCGTGGAACCGGCCACTTCCTCAAGGAACCTGGTTCCTTTTATTGGAGAATGGTATTGGAAACCAAGGTCTGGACACTAGGTGTCTGCAGTGTTTCTAACATTTTGTATTTTTTCATCGCCTCCCACTCCGCGCCTCCCACCACCAACACAGATATCAGCTCCATGAGCTCCAGAACTTTGCCTCATTCTCCAAGGCATCCCCTGTGTCCGGAACAGTGTCTGCAGCCTCAAATATCTGTTGAATGCACGTATCAGAAAAGGGAATTATGTACAACAGAGAAAGTGTTTTGTTTTTTTCTTGATAGAGCAGCAGTCCTTCAAGAAATTAGCCTGTCCTCTATTCTTGGTCTGAGCTCTTCTTCCAGGGGGCTCCTTATTCTCTTTTTATCTTTATTTGAATAGTCCTGGGGTCTGTCCCAAATTCCTTTTGGATGTAGGGTGTGAATTACACATGACCTCATGAAGAACTTTCTGCCTTTAATTTGGACTCCTAGAACGTTAGAACGGCAGGGGCCTTAGAGACCCTCCAGTTCAACCTTCCTGTGTTTCCAGATAAGAGTAGTTGTGTCCGTTGTCCGAGGTCATCCAGTCTAGTGGGTGGCAGAACTGGAGCCAGAGGCCAGCCCGCGACACCAGCCTGGGTCCTCGCAGCCCATCCTGCTGCCTCTGCTTTCAGCTCCCCGTGATGGAGATCCCCCGACCCCCCGCGCCACACACGTCTCCCCACGCTGGCATAGCTCCAATCCTGTGCTTCTGAGCAGGTGCCGGTGCCAGCATCTTGCTCCATTCCCTTTCTGTTCCTCCCTTCTCAAAGCACGAAGGGGCATATGGAGGAGACAGTGGCCAGAATTGAGGGCACAGGTGGTGAGGTCCCTCCCACCTGTGATCAGGGTAACATTTCCTGCCTTCCCAGTCAGTCAGGAGAGCAAAGAGAGTGCCCGCAAAGGAGCTCAAGCTATCCGCTTTGATGACTGCAGTCATTTGCAAACCAGTGATGCCAAATGGGTCCCCCTCCGCCGGGCTCACCAGAGAGCAGTTCAGCTGTGTGGTGAACCCCCAGATACTCCTCTTCTGATAGACAAAGACCTTGATAAAGGCCCAGCAATTATGAAAACTTACAAAGCTAAAATGAAAAGGCCAAGGCATGGGTGTCTTGACTGGGTGACTCTTTCTTTCAGGCAGTAGAGTGATTTTAGGGATGCTGTGAAGTAAGACAACATCCATCAGCTTCTCCTTACCGTCCTTCCGAGCTCCAGCAGTGCTCAGAAACGTGACCAGGGCTGCATTTCTATAAGTCCAGTAGGGACTGTGCCTTGAAATTCATGACTCTTGGGTAAGAGAAGGGCGACCGCGTTAAGTTAGATACTATTCTAGGGAGGGAAAATAGAATCAGTAAGCCAATGACTTAACGTGATGCAAGCTTGTAAGAAACCCTCAGTAAATAATAGCTATTACTATTACATGTAAAAGGTAGTAACGTGGTAGTTAGTATTACACATGTACCCCAAGTGAAATCCATTCCAGTAGGCAGAAGAGAGTCCATAATCTATCATGAGCAAACGAGGTAAAGCCCATCTACCCACCCCACTAAACAGCTTTTATAGTTTCATGTGGGATTTCACTAGAACATCCCAACTCTTCTCTTGACTTTTTTGTCTTACAGTCTTTCTTTCAAAATCCTAAGCGGGGGCTTCCCTGGTGGCGCAGTGGTTGAGAGTCCGCCTGCCGATGCAGGGGACGCGGGTTCATGCCCCGGTCCGGGAAGAGCCCACATGCCACGGAGCGGGTGGGCCCGTGAGCCATGGCCTCTGAGCCTGCGCGTCCGGAGCCTGTGCTTCGCAACGGGAGAGGCCACAACAGTGAGAGGCCCGCATATCACAAAAAAAAAAAAAAAAAAAAAATCCTAAGCGGAACTTCACAGACTACTTCCTGCCCTTGGGGTGTGTCTTGCCCTCTGGAAGGTGCATGTTTGAACATGTATTAGCATTTGATAATTACATTCAAAACAGAGACCTTTGGGGGAGGAGACACCTTGTCAGGAGGAATAGGAAATAACATCCACGCTTGCCTAATGTAGAGCCAGTGGCCAGGACTGACCACTCCAGCAACCCGGACCGCAGGGGTGGGGCTTCACTCCTGTCTTAAGAGTTGAAACAGACCTCAAAGCAGTTTCACCCTTGCCACCCAGTGGGACCTGCCTCTGTTATCGATTTGCACTTTGGAGGAAAATAGTAAGCAGCCCTGGCCCTGTAAACCCCAACCTGGTCAGTGAAGGCCATGCCAGAATGACCTATAACCTGCCCACCAAACACTCAGCAAAGCCACACTGCTACATATTCTCCAGGGCAGAGGCTATGACAGAGCAGACTCTGGAAAGAAATGGAAGTGGGGGCGGGAGGGTGGTCGGTGGTTTGGGAAGAACCAACTCTCGTCTCGGATGTCCCTGCCCACACTTGCCCTGAACCACCTTCCACTCCCTGCTCCCCGACTGGGGGGTTAAAATCCTTCTTCGGGAAGTAGAATCATCCAGTTAGAAGGGAGAGTTACGGTTTTATCATGGAGAACCAGTCGAGCACCAAAGGAGTCTTGGACTAGCTGTGTGACACTGGGAATGTTACTTAACTGCCTTTCATGTGTTGCTTCAATTTTCTCACCTATAACACAGGACTAACAATAGTACCCACTTGAAGCCTAGTAGTGACAATTATAGTTCACTCATGTAAAAGGATTAGAGCAATGCCTGCCATTGTTCTCAATAAATTTCTCGATGTTATTATTTTTACTACTGAGATGCTTCTTTTTTTAAACAACCACCTTCAGGGACACTTTACGCAGCCCCACACCACGACCACCAACACCACGCAGACACGCACGCCACGGGGGGATGAAGACGGAGGTGATCGAACAGATATTGTTTCTCTGGCTAATCACCACCCTACCCATTCATTCATTCATCCATTCATTCAGTATTGATGGCCGCTTATGTTCCAGACACTGTTTAAGTACTTGGGCTGTAGCAGGGAATAGGATCGAGTCCTCATGAAGCTTACATTCTAGCTGGAGAAACAGACAAGAAGCAAGTGTCATAAATACATGAGCTGATGTCAGGGCATGAGAGCTATGGAGAGAAATTAAGCTAGGAGGCAGCTAGGGAGTTCTGGGGGCCATTATTGTAGATGAGGGGCCAGTGGGTGGGCACGGAGGCCTCTCAGAGGTGATAACAGTGAACGGAGGCTTGAATGAAGGGACGTGGCGAGCTGTGGTAGGACTTGGGCAAGATCAGTCCCTGCAGAAAAGAACAGCAAGCGCAGGGGACCTGGGATGGGGAATGAGCTTGCTGGGTCTGAAGAGCTTGAGTGACAGGAGCCGAGCGAGATGGAGGTAGGCCCACAGCTGGGTAGATTGTGTAGGGCCTTGGAGGCCATGGGCTGGGTTCCATTGATTCTGCCCTGCCCTCTCTCTGGTTCCACATTGCTCTGGGCTTCTCCCCTGGGCGATCACTTGATATTATGTGACTTTTATCAGTGGTCTGGCTCCCTTGAGGGGTACCTATAGCTGAGGCTTCTTCAACCTGCCATGCCCAGTTCCAGTGAGTGAGGGCATGGTATCTGTGCCTGGGGTGGCCAGGTCAGGGTAGGGGGACTTCCACGCGCCCCCTGAAGGTGTTGCATTGCTGCACACCCGGCAGCGTCCTTCCCCTCCAGTCAAGACCAGCAACATAATTGGTGGGGCCCAGTGTAAAACGAAAACTTGGACTCCTAATTCAAACACTATTAAGAATTTCAGGGTGACGACAGCAGAGCGTTAAAGGAAGCACACAGCTGCTCAGGTGGCATGCCCACGCAGCCGCCTCTGCCTCCAGAATGGTTCCATACCCACACTCCCCGATCCCAGGGCACCACAGCCTTCTGCTACAGGGGGCTCGCAGAGAGCTTGAGAACTCAGGTCTTCTCCCTGTTCTTCACGCAGCTCTCCTTCTCCCTAACTCAGGCTGAGTCTGCTGTGCTTAAAAGCACCCCTCGTCTTTGATGACTGAATAATCACACAGAACGTGCGTTCCCGCCTGCCTCAGGTCAAAAGCTGGCTCCGCAAACATTGCCAGCACAACCCGCTAGTAAGACTAGACTGAGTTCGTTGCTTACGGCCATCAGGGAGAACGGCACCTTCCAAAGCTGGCAGGGTCTGCGAGGGGGAAGGTAAGGTTGGGATTTATTGAGAACTGGAACCTTGGTTTAAGGCCTTTGTGTCTATGCAGGTCTTTGATTAAGATCGGGTGAGAATACTGATATTATCCAAGATCAATGGAAACAGCAGGATCGAAGAAGTCTTAGAGCTCACACTGTCTACTGCCGCTTCAAATGGAAGAGTTGATGGATCTTGCAGGAAGTTCCTGTAATGCAGTCAAACCACTTGCGTGGGCAGGGCAAACCCAGAAGTGTAAAGGGGTAAAGGAGGGAATAGCAGAGTTAGGTTACCATAGATGGTAAAGTATGGTTATGGTTCAGCGTCTAGGCTGGGTGTGGGTGAATGATTTGGGGTCCCCTCAGGATGAGTGATTTCTCCACAGCCTTGGTGCATTCCTGGCTGGCCTGTCTCCACCAGTACAGATATGCTCAGACACAGTCGAGACTCAGGCTGGGATGCTGACACCTGAGGTCTCCTCCTGTCTTTCCTAGAAATACTAACATCGCTGCCCTAAGTTGGGGCCTCTTGCTTCCAGACAATGGGAGCAAGAATGGGCTGGGGAAGGGCAGTGAGGAGAAGAGGCGGGGGGGCAGGGTAGCCAGAAGCCAATCTCCCTTCTAGGAGTGGTGGTTGAGAAAGAAGAGATTTCCCCAACAGCCTTTTCAGTGGAAACAGAAAGACCCAGAAGGTGGTGCTGACTCCACAGTGCTTGATTGCCATGGAAACAGGTAATTTCTAAAGCACCTTCAAAATCCTCCCTCCCTGTGGCTCTTCTAGGATGTCCTTACAGAGGTGAGCAAGCTTCAGAGAAAAGGAACTTGTTTGGCAAGTTCTCGGCCTCTTGAAACAAGTCATACATCAAAGAAAAACGCTCGTTCCTGAAGTAAATGCAGAGAGCCCTCCGATGGGGCTTAAAAGCTGCTCCTGGGAAAAAATTAAGAGGGAGGAGGTGGTGCAAGTGAGGAGGAGTTGCCTCTCTCCTGCCCTGGGCGCAGAGAGGAGTCTGAGGACAGGGAAAAGCGGCATCAGAAATAGGCACACCCAGGGAAGGGGAACAGGGGTTCTGCTCTCAAGAGGCTCCTGTCACCCCCACTGCTTGGATGGCTGGGATGTGCTGTGTGTCCGGGGACTGACGCCAAGGAAAATGGCCCAGACCAGACACAAGGGCCCCCTGGATAGACTCAGAGGACATCACCAGCAGGCGAGCTGGGGTGTGCGCACGGACGCAGGGCCCCCCCAGCTCCCCCTGGGGACCAGAGAGCTGACTTGGAGAAGCGGCCCAGAGAGCAGGGGTGAGGGAGGGTGGGCAGCCGGCGCCCACAGTGCACAGTCAAGCACACCCTGGGCCCAGGGATGCCCCCCCACGCCGCCCCTGGACCTCATTGTGGACGATGCCCCCTGTGGGCGGAGGTGGGGAGGAGCTTAGCAAGCCTGTACCGATTGCTGTGTACTCCTTCCAGGGTCCGATGGGGATGGCCTTGAAGGCCTAGGAGGTGCTGGTGGGGGAATGATTCTGGGGAGACCTTAAAGCGTTACACTGGAGAGGGTTTATGAAGGCAGCCCCAGAGGTGTAAGTGAATTCTGCTCTAGCGGACATGCCTCTGTTCATGCCAACAGAACTTGGGCTTTTGGGACAGACGGGGAATGACTTGCATTTTACCTCCCCGTATAAAATAACTGGAGAATGAGTGCCTGTGTAGAGCTGTTCTCTCCCTGACATTCTAGAAGTGTCCTGATTTCAAATACACTTGCCTCTGATTAGATCATGTCTCATTCCATGTGCCTTGATTTGGGGTTTGAAAACGACACTCACGCTATCTATGGAAGCCATCAGAACATCCAGGATGTCCAAGACGGGGCTGTGAGAGACAAGGGCCCATCCCCACGTTAGTGAACCATTAGAATCTGCCCAGTGCTTATAATTCATTCAATAAGCAGCCAGTTAGGTACCGGCCAAGAACTAGGTAGTCGGAGGATAAAATAAAATAAAACTCATCGCTGCCTTGGTGTTGCCCACAATCTAAGAGGAGAGTCAGACACCTAGACCAATTGGCGTGATAAATGAGCCGTTTTCCTTTTAATGACTGACACCTTTAAAAGGCAGAATATTAAAAACGAAAGAATTCTGTGTCATTTCAGCAGTAAGGAGGGTGAGGATGTCTTCAACCTACGTGTCTACCATTCTTGGGGAAGGAAGGTGCTGGTCATCCAAAAAGGCTTTTAAAAGGGTCAGTTATGATTTAGCTGACAATTTTTACTTCACAGAGCTCCAGAGGGAGGGTAAGGTCTTGTTTGACCTTCACACCCGCTGAGAAGGCAGGCAGGAAGGTAAGAGCTCACTTTCTGGAGCATCAATGCTGTGTCAATGGTAGATGCTCTTCAAACGGTATTGCCTTTCATCTTTCCAGCAGCCCTTAGGGTCGCCATTACCACCCTGGTTTTGTGGATAATGAACTAGACCCAGAGAGCCATGGAACAAGCTTAGAGTCATGCAATTAAGTAAATGGTGGAGCCTTAATCTAAGGCCTTCAGATTAACCCCCGACCCCTTTCTTCTCTGTTCCTAGAACCTGTGGGAGAAAAGAGAAAAAAACGGTACTGGGCAAGGGCACCTGGGATAAAGAAGGAGGCGTGAGAACTGAACCAGAAGGCAGGTGCGGGCTTACCCACCAGCTTCCGTTAGTATTCGTAGGCCAGAGGGGTCCGCCTCTGCCCCCACCAGCAAGGGGCAGGCAGATGTCCCTGTGGGGCAGGACAGGAGGAAGACAGGTAGAGAAGACACAGAGGGGCCACCTGTCCTACATTCGGTCTAGATGTGTGAAGATCAACCCCGGAGTCAGGTCTGAATCAAAGCTCTACAACCTCAGGCAAATGCAGCCTTCATATACCTCAGTTTCACCAGCTGTAAAATAGCACCTGCTTTGTACGGTTGTCGTGGGAGTTAAATAAGCCAAGATGTGTGACATGCTTAGTACCATGCCAGGCACAGAATGAGCGCTTACTACATTTTGGTTCATGGGCGCTCGGTTTATCACTGGCTGTTCCCTTCTTTGCAGTTCCTAGCTCTTGCTTAGAAAGTTTAAGTACCTTGCCCAAGGTCACATAGTTCCCAGGTCAACTCAAATCTATCTGACTCTGAAGGCTGGGTTTTTAATCACCAGGCAGCACTATCTCCCCAATAATAATGAACTTGCTGACATATTTATGATCCTCAAGCAGCTCATGAGCTGACAGGGTAAGAGACGACCCCACACAGACATGTCATCGTAGTAGACGATTGGCATTGTTCTTGGGGTGGCAGAAAACATGAGGCTGATTCTGTTCAAGGAATGTTTCCTAGAGAAATGGGAAAACGAGGACCTTATCTTTCCACACGCTCTGAGACAAAAGACAAAGCTTGCGACTCATGTAGCAAAAAGAATAATCCTTACTTATTACTTCTGTAGCTCGGCTACCAACCCACTTCGCCTCTTGAAGTCTGGATTCTGTTCCCGCCACGTCACAGAAGCTGCTTGGAGACCTGCTTACTTCCGGCTGCTCACCTGTCCTTGAACCCTCTCTTCCTGAGCTCACTCAGAGTTACCCATCTCCATCTTTCCTGAAACTCTCATCTCTTGTCTTCCGTGATAATACACTCATGAGTTTTGCTTTTCTCTGTGCCCTTCTATTTTCTTTGCTCTTGTCTCCACCTGCAGATGTGCTCTTCAGTACTCTTCTTTTTCCCCATGAACATGCCCCTTGTCAACAACCCCTACCTTCACAGTGATCACTGTCTCTGCACGGATGAGTCTGGAACCTGTGCATGGAACAGTCTTTTCTGAGCTCCAGCCTCATGTTTTTCATTGTTCACTAGACATCTCCCCCTTCTGGAACCTCAAGCGTGCCTTGAACTAGGCTTGTCCTTTCTCTACGTACGTGTGCTTTATGTTTTTTGCATACATACCAAACACCTGGCTTACTCTGGATACCCGAGAAGTCACCTCCCATCCTTTCCCTTCCCCCAATGAAATGAGCTGCTTTTCTTGACTTCCTCAGCATCTGTGTCTTGTCAGTTACCCCTGGATCATTTTTCCCTTTTCCAGTTTCATCCCACACCTTGCCATCAATGATCAACATCTGCCAATATTCCCTTTGCGATAATCTTTGGGGCCCATTCCCTTGTTTCCAACCCCCTGAGCACCACGTGGGCCTCTGTTACCATTGTAGAGCCCCTAGTGGAGCTCTCTGTCCCACCACTTGGTTGCTAACCTCTGAGCCTCTATTTTCTCATCTTAAAATTGAGATGTTGCTATAAAGATGAAATAATACATAGGAAAAACATCTGGCCGAGGATAAACATTCCTTAAGTATTCATTTCCCTGCTTTCCACTAAATTCCATCTTTGCACCATACCACCTTCCTAAAATACACTTATTACCATGTCATTTGTCTGATGAGAAACATTCTGTGGTTCCGTATGGTCCGTAAAGGCCCACGTCCCCGGCCTGGGGCTTAATGTCGGCCGCAGTCTTATCTTCAGCTGCACATCCTGTGCTCCCTCCCCTTCAGACCACCTGTCATTGTCTGCCACCATGCCGCCTTTCTCTCCCTGTTGAAGCCCTGTGCTTTCCTCAAGGTTCAGTTTATAGTCAGTGTCTTCCAGAAACCTTTCTGAATCAGCTTAACTAAAACCAGACTCTTCCTCTGGACTCAGACATCCCTTTGTAACATTTTGATGGCACTCACCTCATTGTGAAGACCTTGAAGAGCAGAAATCTAGATCATTTCTTGTCTCCCCTCTGGGTCCAAGCCTCCGTGGTGGCAGGGGGCCTCCTTCTTGCTGACTTTGCCAGTTGTCAATTTCCTCTTTTTTATTTTTAAACCTTAATGTGGGGATTTCCCTGGTGGTCCACTGGTTAAGGCTTTGCAGTTCCACCGCAGGGAGTTTGATCCCTGGTCGGGGAACTAAGATCCCACACGCCACGTGATGCAGCCAAAAAAATTTTTTTAAGATAAAAAAAAAAAAACCCAAAAAACCTTAATATGGTTTCTGGTAACTTTGACTTATTGGACTTGGGTCCTCTCCGCTAAAGTAAGATCAGTTAAAGTCATTACTTTCTTCCTCCAGTGGTCTTTAAAGTATTTGGAGACAACCCTATGCACTTGTTGATTATTTGCTTTACAAACTAAATTCAGCTCAATAAACATTGATTGGGTGCCTACTGTGTGCTAGGCATGGTGCTAACACCCAGGACACACATGGTCCCTGCCTTAAGGACACCCAGACAGAGTGATCGGTGCCGTAACAGAGGGGACTGTGGGTGCAGCAGAGAAAGGGGGCATCTCTCTGCTGGGGACTCAGGAGCAGCCTCGCAGGGGAGCTAATGATTGAGGCTAAAGGGAGACGTGAGTAAACTTGCCCGGCTCTTAGTGTTGCCCCTTAAAGGGCTTTTAGTGTTCATTTATCAAATGAAACCGCTCCTAGACTTCGAGTTGGCCACTCTTCAGAAGCGGCATGCCAAGTCCTTATTTATTCATTCTTGTTCAGGATTTCACATGTCATTAATACATATCCGTTTATATACACCTCTATGTAACTAAACTCTATTGTGAATGAGGCAAAAAAATCCATTTCATCTTTTACTTTTTTATTTTTCCAAAACCCATCTTTAATATTTCACTTTATTTGCCAGTGATCCCTGTTTTCAAATATTTTCCCCATGTACACTCAATTCATTTTTTTTCTTGCTTTTTTTTTTAATTTTTAAATTTTATTTTTTTTTTATACAGCAGGTTCTTACTAGTCATCAATTTTATACACATCAGTGTATACATGTCAATCCCAATCGCCCAATTCATCCCACCACCATTCCCACAGGCCCGCGCCTTTCCCCACTCGGTGTCCATACGTTTGTTCTCTACATCTGTGTCTCAACTTCTGCCCTGCAAACCGGCTCTTCTGTACCATTTTTCTAGTTTTCATATACATGCGTTAATATACGATAATTGTTTTTCTCTTTCTGACTTAACTTCACTCTGCATGACAGTCTCTAGATCCATCCACGTCTCAACAAATGACCCAATTTCGTTCCTTCTTAATGGCTGAGCAATATTCCATTGTATATATGTGCCACATCTTCTTTATCCTTTCATCTGTCGATGGGCATTTAGGTTGCTTCCATGACCTGGCTATTGTAAATAGTGCTGCAATGAACATTGGGGCACATGTGTCTTTTTGAATTATGCTTTTCTCTGGGTATATGCCCAGTAGTGGGTTTGCTGGGTCATATGGTAATTCTATTTTCAGTTTTTTAAGGAACCTCCATACTGTTCTCCATAGTGGCTGTATCAATTTACATTCCCACCAACAGTGCAAGAGGGTTCCCTTTCCTCCACACTCTCTCCAGCATTTGTTGTTTGTAGATTTTCTGATGATGCCCATTCTAACTGGTGTGAGGTGATACCTCATTGTAGTTTTGATTTGCATTTCTCTAATAATTAGTGATGCTGAGCAGCTTTTCACGTGCCTCGTGGCCATCGGTGTGTCTTCTTTGGAGAAATGTCTACTTAGGTCTTCTGCCCATGTTTTGATTGGGTTGTTTTTTCTTGACATAGAGCTGCACGGACTGCTTGTATATATTGGAGATTAATCCTTTGTCCGTTGATTCGTCTGCAAATATTTCCTCCCATTCTAAGGGTTGTCTTTTCATCTTGTTTATGGTTTCCTTTGCTGTGCAAAAGCTTTGAAGTTTCATTAGGTCCCATTTGTTTATTTTTGTTTTTGTTTCCATTACTCTATGAGGTGGATCAAAAAAGACCTTGCTGTGATTTATGTCAAAGAGTGTTTTCTTCCTATGTTTTCCTCTAAGAGTTTTATAGTGTCTGGTCTTATAGTTAGCTCTTTAATCCATTTTGAGTTTATTTTTGGGTATGGTGTTAGGGAGTGTTCTAATTTCATTCTCTTACATGGAGCTGTCCAGTTTTCCCAACACCACTTATTGAAGAGACTGTCTTTTCTCCATTGCATATCCTTGCCTCCTCTGTCATAGATTAGTTGACCATAGGTGCATGGGTTTATCTCTGGGCTTTCTATCTTGTTCCATTGATCTATGTTTCTGTTTTTGTGCCAGTACCATGTTGTCTTGATTACTGTGACTTTGTAGTATAGTCTGAAGTCAGGGAGTCTGATTCCTCCAGTTCCTTTTTTTCCCCCCAAGACTGCTTTGGCTATTCAGGGTCTTTTGAGTCTCCATACAAATTTTAAGATTTTTTTGTTCTAGTTCCGTAAAAAATGCCATGGGCAATTTGATAGGGATTGCATTGAATCTGTAGATTGCTTTGGATAGTATAGTCATTTTCACAATATTGATTCTTCCAATCCAAGAAAATGGTATATCTCTCCATCTGTTGGTATCATCTTTAATTTCTTCCATCACTGTCTTATAGTTTTCTGCATACAGGTTTTTGTCTCCCTAGGTAGGTTTATTCCTAGGTATTTTATTCTTTTTGTTCCAGTTGTAAATGGGAGTGTTTCCTTAATTTCTCTTTCAGATTTGTCATCATTAGTGTATAGGAATGCAAGAGATTTCTGTACATTAATTTTGTATCCTGCTACTTTACCAAATTCATTGATTAGCTCTAGTAGTTTTCTGGTGGCATTTTTAAGATTCTCTATGTATAGTATCATGTCATCTGCAAACAGTGACAGCTTTACTTCTTTTCCAATTTGTATTCCTTTTATTTCTTTTTCTTCTCTCATTGCTGTGGCTAAGACTTTCAAACCTATGTTGAATAATAGGGGTGAGAGTGAACATCCTTGTCTTGTTCCTGATCTTAGAGGAAATGCTTTCAGTTTTTCACCATTGAGAATGATGTTTGCTGTGGGTTTGTCACATATGGCCTTTATTATGTTGAGGTAGGTTCCCTCTATGCCCACTTTCTGGAGAGTTTTTATCATAAACCGGTCTTGAATTTTGTCAAAAGCTTTTTCTGCATCTATTGAGATGATCATATGGTTTTTATTCTTCAATATGTTAATATGGTGTATCACATTGATTGATTTGCATATATTGAAGAATCCTTGCATGCCTGGGGTAAATCCCACTTGATCATGGTATATGATCCTTTTAATGTGTTGTTGGATTCTGTTTGCTAGTATTTTGTTGAGGATTTTTGCATCTATATTCATCAGTGATATTGGTCTGTCATTTTCTTTTTTTGTAGTATCTTTGTCTGGTTTTGGTATCATGGTGATGGTGGCCTAATAGAATGAGTTTGGGAGTGTTCCTTCCTCTGCATTTTTTGGAAGAGTTTGAGAAGGATGGGTGTTAGCTGTTCTCTAAATGTTTGATGGAATTCACCTGTGAAGCCATCTGGTCCTGGACTTTTATTTGTTGCAAGATTTTTTTTTTTTTTTTTTTTTTTTTTTGCGGTACGCCAGGCCTCTCACTGCTGTGGCCTCTCCGTTGCGGGGCACAGCCTCCGGATGCGCAGGCTCAGCAGCCATGGCTCACGGGCCCAGCCGCTCCACGGCATGTGGGATCCTCCTGGACTGGGACACGAACCCGTGTCCCCCTCATCGGCAGGCCGACTCCTGACCCCTGAGCCACTAGGGAAGCCCTGTTGGAAGATTTTAAATCACAGTTTCAGTTTCATTACTTGTGATTGGTCTGTTCATATTTTCTATTTCTTCCTGGTTCGGATGATATTTCCATTGGTGTAAGTGAGGTGTTAAAGTTCCCCACCATTATTGTGTTACTGTCGATTTCCTCTGTTATAGCTGTTAGCAGTTGCCTTATGTATTGAGGTTTTCCTGTGTTGGGTGCATATATATTTATAATTGTTATATCTTCTTCTTGGATTGATCCCTTGATCATTATGTAGTGTCCTTCCTTGTCTCTTTTAACATTCTTTATTTTAATGTCTATTTTATCTGATAGAAGTATTGCTACTCCAGCTTTTTTTGATTTCCATTTACATGGAATATCTTGTTCCATCTCCTCACTTTCAGTCTGTCTGTGTCCCTAGGTCTGAAGTGGGTCTCTTGTAGACAGCGTATATTATGGGTCTTGTTTTTGTATCCATTCAGCAAGGCTGTATCTTTTGGTTGGAGCATTTAATCCATTCACGTTTAAGGTAATTGTCAATATTTATGTTCCTTTGACCATTTTCTTAATTGTTTTGGGTTTGTTTTTGTAGGTCCTTTTCTTGTCTTGTGTTTCCCACTTAGAGAAGTTCCTTTAGCGTTTGTTGTAGAGCTGGTTTTGGGGTGCTGAATTCTCTTAGCTTTTGCTTGTCTGTAAAGCTTTTGATTTTCCATCGAATCTGAATGAGATCCTTGCCGGGTAGTGTAATCTTGGTTGTAGGTTCTCCCCTTTCATCACGTTAAGTATATCATGCCAGTCCATTCTGGCTTGTAGAGTTTCTGCTGAGAAATCAGCTGTTAACCTTATGGGAGTTCCCTTGTATGTTATTTGTTGTTTTTCCCTTGCAGCTTTCAATAGTTTTTGTCTTTAATTTTTGCCAATTTGATTACTATGTGTCTCGGCGTGTTTCTCCTTGGGCTTATCCTGTATGGGACTCGCTGCACTTCGTGGACTTAGGTGGCTATTTCCTTCCCCATGTTAGGGAAGTTTTCGACTATAATCTCTTTAAATATTTTCTTGGGTCCTTTCTCTCTCTCTTCTCCTTCTGGGACCCTTATAATGCGAATGTTGTTGCATTTAGTGTGGTTCCAGAGGTCTCTTATGCTGTCTTCATTTCTTTTCATTCTTTTTTCTTTTCTTTTTTTTTTTTGTGGTACGCAGCCCTCTCACTGTTGTGGCCTTTCCTGTTGCGGAGCACAGGCTCTGGACGCGCAGGCTCACGGGCCCAGCCGCTCCGTGGCCTGTGGGATCTTCCCGGACTGGGTCACAAACCCAAGTCCCCTGCATCGGCAGGCGGATTCTCAACCACTGCACCACCAGGGAAGCCCCCATTCTTTTTTCTTTTTTCTGTTCTGCAGCAGTGAATTCCACCATTCTGTCTTCTAGGTCACTTATCCGTTCTTCTGCCTCAGTTATTCTGGTATTGATTCCTTCTAGTGTAGTTTTCATTTCAGTTATTTTATTATTCATCTCTGTTTGTTCTTTAATTCTTCTAGGTCTTTGTTAAACATTTTTTGCATCTTCTTGATCTTTGCCTCCATTGTTTTTCCGAGGACCTGGATCATCTTCACTGTCATTATTCTGAATTCTTTTTCTGGAAGGTTGCCTATCTCCACTTCATTTAATTGTTTTTGGGGGGTTTTATCTTGTTCCTTCATCTGGTACATAGCCCTCTGCCTTTTCATCTTGTCTGTCTTTCTGTGAATGTGGTTTTTGTTCCATAGGCTGCAGGATTGTAGTTCTTCCTGTTTCTGCTGTCTGCCCTCTCCCCTTTCACCTTAAAAAAAAAATGCTTAAGGGCTTCCCTGGTGGCGCAGCGGTTGAGAGTCCGCCTGCTCATGCAGGCGACGCGGGTTCGTGCCCTGGTCCGGGAGGATCCCGCGTGCCGCGGAGCGGCTGGGCCCGTGAGCCATGGCCGCTGAGCCTGCGCGTCCGGAGCCTGTGCTCCGCAATGGGGGAGGCCACAACAGTGAGAGGCCCGCATACCGCAAAAAAAAAAAAAAAAAAAAAAAAAATGCTTAAGCAGCTTTGTGTCAAGTTAAATGTAAATTTAGTATGATATTTGACCCCATAATTTTGGCCCTGGGGAGAAAGAAACTCCAATAGCTGTGTCCTTCCTACTGCCCCTGTAACAAAACCTAGGAATCCCTGAAACATTCCACCACACTCCCAGGCTACAGTTTATTTTAAATGATAATTAATTAAAATATCTCTTCCAATTCAGCTGTCAACATTTTCAGACAAGTTCTACTGAAATCACATTTCCAGGAAGCCTCTGGGTCGCAGCTTTTTAGGGTCCCTGAGTTAGTATGGCCAAGGGAAATTGGATGGCATTCTCTCTTTATCTCAGCATTCCCATCTGGGCCCATAAAGTAGGAAACTTCTCCTCTCTTTAGAAGGGTACCAACTCTACCTTTTAAGGCCCTACTTCTTTTATTTTTTTAAAATTTATTTTATTTATTTATTTTTGGCTGGGTTGGGTCTTCGTTGCCGTGCACAGGCTTTCTCTAGTTGCAGCAGGCGGGGGCTACTCTTTGTTGTGATGCACGGGCTTCTCACTGCGGTGGCCTCTCTCGTTGCAGAGCACGGGCTCTAGGTGCATGGGCCTCAGTAGTTGTGGCATGCAGGCTCAGCTGTTGTGGCTCGTGGCTCTAGAGCACAGGCTCAGCAGCTATGGTGCACAGGCTCAATTTCTATGCAGCATCTGGGATCTTCCCAGACCAGGGCTCGAACCTGTGTCCCCTGCATTGGCATGCAGATTCTTAACCACTGTGCCACCAGGGAAGCCCAAAGGCCCTACTTCTGAAGGAGAAGAGGTGACTGACTTCTCCAATTGGTGAGGTTGCCAGAGGAGGCCAAGCTTGGGGAGCCCAGCAACATCTGGGTCTTCTGCCCGTGCTTTGCTCCTCCAGGTGGCCAGTATTCCCAGGGTCAAGGCTCAGGCCAGCATCAGCAGGCCAGGTTGGAGGCCTATTTCCCTTTCTTTTTCTGGCCCACCAGTGTGAGTCACTTCTGGGTGAGTGTATCTGCTCTGAAGACCCAAACATTCCCTTGGGGAAACCACCGAAAAATGTCAGCCTTGGGGGGAAAGTATCACTGAGCTTGATTGTGGCCAGGGGCCAAGCCACAGTTGCCACACTTACCTCAGCAGTAAGAAAGCTGGTATTTCCCATCCTGTCTACCTCCTTTCTGGGACTCTCTTCTCATCAGAGTTTGAATTCAGAAAATGAAGAGGGGTGAATAATGATCATTCCCTAAATCTCCCAGACAAAAGTGGAGCTAAAAGGGTTGCTAGGTAGAGGCCCACTGACGAGCCAATAGCACTGCGGGGAGGAGCCCTCTGATGGGCTGCGGTCCATACCGAGCTCCTTTGGGTCTTCTGACCACCAGCTTACTCTGCCCACTGGGATTGGTTTCTGGCCTCCTGGGAAGCTACAAACAGTCTTACTGAAAGAGAGTTAATGCTCTGATCTTGATTCCTTTCCTTCCTCAGCCACACCATCCTGCTCCTCATAGAAAACTCATGTCCCTCTACAGGAAGTCACCCTTTTACCCAACACAAATAGGAGTAAAGTTACCTACCATTGTGATAGGGTTTCCTAGTTCTCTGGAGAATTCAGCAACGAGATTTTATTAACTGAGCCTTGAGTCTGAGGGGCACCCAGAACCTCCTCAGGACCATGTTTGATAACAATAGGGCCTCTTCCCCCAATCTCACCATCTAGTGGATAAATCTTATTTAAACACCACTGGGTATAGGGCCCTATTGGGGAAAAGAGCTTCTTTGCTTACATAGCTTACAGTCCAGCCCCAGAGACAATACACATGCACGTGAAATACCTGGAATGAGAGGAAACATAACATGTGGCAAAAACATGGATTTGAATCCTGGCTCCAGTACAGAGCAGCTGGTGATCTTGAGCAATTTACTTAACCTCTCTGTGTCTTTCCCCATCTAAATCTCATAAGGTTGCTTTGAGGATTCAAAGAACTACCATTTGTAAAGCACTTGGGACAATGCCTTTCCTGTTAAAAATAGTATATATAGAAGCATTTGATCCATATAAAGCTATATGTGTGTTCAGTGACCCAGTGGTGAGGTGACAGCATGCCAGAATCACTTGGGTACAGGTTTTCATCTCAAAGAAAGGCCATGCCAAGCTGACAAATGTGCCAGGCATATGGAAACATAAACCAAACCAGGTGCTAGACTCTCCTGATCTTCTGGCTACCACCCCGAGCGTCTTCCTCTGCTAATGAACATGGCGTTGGCTTCCATCAGATAGGGCAGAAGCCAGAGAGATTTCTTACAGGAGCCAGTTTCTTCCAGACACTTAAACATCTGGGTCCCAATCCTTCCATGTTTCAAATCAGGGCAGTTTTGAGCTGAGCCTCACATGCACACTGATGGCAAATAATGACATCTAATGGTCTCATTCACCAGCCCTTCTGTGCATGTCAGGAGGTGAGATGCAGTATCTTCTCTCCAGGCAGCTCATGTTTGACAAAATAAGTGACAGCAAGTCCTAGAACAATTCAGAGAGAATGGTACCTTTTTGTCCCAATACCTAGAGTCACAGGATCATTTAATTAGAAGGATCTTAGAGATCTGGTCCTACTCCCTGTATTTCATGGTTGATCATAGCCAAGAGAGATAAGGTGGTTTATCCACTTAATGGGAAAGAATGGGACCAGAACCTGGATTTTCTGATTCTTGGTGGAGTTGTCTTTCCACTAAGCCACACCCCCATCGGTAGCAGCTCTCTTCCCAGAAAGCTGTTGCAGGCTAACTTGGTGGACCTCTGGGCGGGCCAGGAGAGCCTTAATGATGACCAAGACAGGAATTCAAACATAATGATAGATTTACTTGTATTGGGCTTCATGCTGGCTTTGGGGCGTAGAGGTGGCATTGGTGATGTGGCTTTCTCTGCAAAATTCTTGAATCTACTTAGGAAGGTGAATGTTAGACCAACCAGAGAGCTGTAGTATCTGAGATGGTCTGCAGGAGGTTTTGTACGACTTCAGGCATTGTCCCTAGCAAGAAACCCAGGGCAAGATTGCCCTCTGCCCTAAAGGTTCTCAAAGTTTGCTCCATGGACCCTCGTCCACCAGAAAGTGCTGGCCTAGAAAGAGGAGAGAAAAGAGGAGCAGGGGGAGGAATATGGCATGCTCTAAGTGGCCTTACACTTGGAAGCTCACTATTCACAGCTTGAGAATGTTCCTTTCTACACAGCTGTAGATGCTACTCTCAGTCTAGTTAAGAAGCCAGTTGGATCCACTAACTCTCAGCTCTGAACCAAGGCCCAGATGGATAGAAAACTGCAAAAATTCACATTGAGAAAAATGTGATGCTGCACTCTTGATTCGTTTCCTCTCTAGAACTCTCTTTCCTGCCCTATTTGGAAAGCTCTTAGCTCACCACAGACCACCAGGCTCAGATGTTCCCAACTTTTCATTCCCCGAAGCATGAACTATCCAAGGCCAGGTGGGCAGGAGTGGAGTGGGCCAGTGGTTGCTTCCCCTGGTGGATATTGTTTTTTAATGGCGTCAGTGGAAGCAAGTGTGATGCGTAGTTCTCAGATGTTTCCACAATCAAATAGTTTGAGGCTTTACAGTGAAATCAAATATTTGCTATGTTCCTTATACTTTGGGACCTTCAACAAATTAATTAATTTGGGATTATGATGTGAATTCTATAATTTATATTATGTATATATATATATAAATGCATATACATATATGATTTACATAAATATATGTAATCGCACAGCAACCTCAAGAGGTACAGAAGATACAGAAACAGGCTTGGCTTGAGTCAACTGCCTCTGCCTGAATTAATCCTTGTGATCACAGAATGGCTTCCCCGGGAGAAAGAATGGTGGTGGTGTTTTAATAAAAGAAGGAAGAAGGGAAAGTGTACTGTGTAGACTAAAAACAAAACAAAACAAAAAAAATAGTTCTCACGGTCCACTAGGCAATAGGTGTTTAATAAATGAATTTTATAATAAATAAATGGGATAGCTGTAAATGCCGCCTCTGCATTCCAGGAGAACCACGGTCAAAGCCTCTACAGCACTTACAAAAGGTCCCCAACTCATGTCACCTAGCTATTCCCAACCCTTCTCTTAGGGCTGCTTCCTTTTACCCATCCTGGTTGAGCCACAGGCTTCTTTGCAAACCCAGCGATGTCATGATGTAACTAACCCCCACTGGATGCTGAAACCTGAGCCCAAAGATAGGCTCCCTTACCAAGGAGGGTCTCAGAAGTGTATTCTGAGATCTTCCAAATTCTGTGGTTAGAGTGCCAACAAAGCCCACAGAACGAAAGGTCCCGAGTGAACACTGTCTCTGGTCTCTGCTGAGAACAAGTGCTTCCTGGTTTGGCACTTGCCCTGCGACGGGGCTGGGAGAGAATGGAGCGGGTGATGGAGGTGAAAAGCAGCAAAGCACAATTTTTCTTGTCCTCCAGCACAATTTTTCTTCACCCTCACTTAAAGCTTTCCATTTCTAATATCATACCTTACATATAGAAAGCAATTTTAACTTCTCTAAGCCTTTTCACATTTATTATTAGCACTCTTCAAAATAATCCTGCGGAGAGGGTATTATTCTGATGCTGAATTTCCCTAAAAATAAAAATGCTTCCTGAAGTCCAGGGTACCCATTGAAATGCAAGGTAGGTAGGCATGTACCGGTGTGGGCGCACGCGTACACGCACACGCACGCGCGCAAAAACACCTCAGCAACCGCAAAACAGTTGAGGAGAAAGGAGGGTGGGAGGGCCAGCGTGATATCACCTTCATTCCCTTCTGGGTTTCAAAGCCCATATTTTCATTTAAAAGCTCCACAGCCCAGAAATCCATTTCCTCCAGTGATACGGACTTACTGGGCAGTGCTGTATCTGATACGAACGGAGACACCACTACCGTAACCAGTTCCGGAGAAAGTGACAGTCTAGCTGAACACAAACTAAAACAGAGAACAAGAGAAGGTTCCTATAGCTAATTGTCAGATTGCCTGTTCCAGACCAGAAAGGTTTTAGGGCTTCTGAAAAAAATGTGGATTATCTGGTGCTGGGCATACTCAGAGAAGACTTCTTGGGCCTTTCGGGGCTTGGAGTGGGCCATAGAGGATAACTGCCAGGATAGCTGCAGGGACCCTGTGCAGACTGGGTGAAGGATGGAAATGGAAGAGTCCAGTCAAGGAGACTGGACAGCGGCGCTTTGACCTTAGTAAATTCCCATCACAACATTTGAACCCACTTATGCTCTCTTCCATTGGCTCAGCCCTTTAGGTGTTTCCCCAAGTTTGAAAAGGCTCGGTCTTGGGTGTAGAGGTCACCAGGGCCAGTGATCTTGTGATCAAATCTACCATACACCCAGAAGAATAAGTATCGTGACGGGGATTGAGGGGGGAGTAAGCGTAGATGCGTTGATGAGATGGAGAAAAATCCACACGATGCCCAGCAGCTGTTGTTTTGTTCGGCTGTATTTAGATGCCTGTTTTAGTTACAGGTAGCCATCAAGTCTGGAAACATAGCCTTATTTTATCATGTATTGGAACGTTCTGTGAATAAGCCAGTTATTATATATTCACCTGTTGTATCAGATTGCAATGGCTGCCAAAACAAAATACGACACACTGGGTGGCTTAAACAAGAGCAATTCATTTTTTCACAGTTCTGGAGGCTGGAAGTCCAAGATCAAGGTGTCATCAGGGTTGCTTCCTCTGAGGCCTCTCTTGCAGCCTTGCAGATGGCCTCCCTCTTGCTGCCTTTTCATGTGGTCTTCCCTCTGTGCATGCAGCTGTCTCATATCTCTGTGTGTGTCCTAATCTCCTCTTCTTACAAAGACACCAGTCACATTGGATTAGGGCCCACCCTAAGAGCCTCATTTTCACTTAATTAGCTCTTTAACAGCCCTATCTCCAAATACAGTCACATTCTGAAATAACTGGGGGATTGGGGCTTCCATATAGGAGTTTTATGAGGACACAATTCAGTCCATGACACCCATGTTTCCAGGTTTGGTGGCTACCCTGGAGATATGGAAAACCAAGGGATGAGACTCCATGTTCTATGATAGGAACGCAGAGGCTTTTTCGTTAGAGTCAACACCAACCTATTTGAACCAGCCAGTCCCTTTCGTCGCTTGAGTTGAGGATGTGGCATTACTGTGGCATAGTCATGCCCGGACGTAGACCACCAGCCTTGCAATGTGCAGACACAGACTCGGGGATACAAAAGCCGCTTGCCTTGGTGGTGAGGTGGCATGCGTGCAGTGACTGCCTAGAGCATCTGCAGAGTTTGCAGAATGATGGATGGTTTTGTCTTAACTCAGGGCCCCATCCGCTGCAGTGTGTTCTCCCCCAGAGCCTGTCACCACCCCCCGCCTCATCCCAGTGAACCCCTAAGGCACCTTGGCTGTAAAGCCCCACGAGACCTGCCTGCTGATGCAATGGTGTATAATTCAACAGTAATTTGTATTCCATGCAGGTCTGCGCAAAGCTATAAAGTGCTATCAGGAGCTAAATGCTGCTGAGGCATTTAATCTAAGCAAAGGAAGGGTCTGTATACTTCAGCTTCCTGGGATGCACACCACCGTTAAAGGAGGAGGGTTCTTTTTTCTGTTTGCCGATTTGCTTCTTTACGGTTTTAAAGATCAGAGGGGGTGGAGGGGAGAGAGTCTTCAGAGAGAGGATTGGGCTGCTTCCTGACCTCCCTGACACACACTTCCACGAGGGCACTTCTGCAGAGACAGCTTTGCAGCGACCTGTGGGGCTGGGGTCAGGACAGAGGCCCTCTGGCCACCATAGCAACAAGGCACCACGTGAGGGTCAGGGATAAGCAGGCGTCACTCCTTATTCCCAAGAGCAGAAAATGTCACACGGATGGATTTCTGGCCCCGGAAAGCTGCAGAAATTATACTCCAGTGGAGTTTTGGGTACAACTTGGTCACAGAAGGAATAGCTATTTGGGAATATGCCTCTGCACACAATATGTGACCACCCTGGATTCCTGTGAAAACCTTCTTGAGGCCCTCGGTTTCCTAGGCAATGGCTTCTTGAATTAGTAAGAGCACTTCGCTGCCTTGCCTGAGACCACAATTTTGTTGCTATTTCTCCACAGGGTCCGTGGCTGCGGTGTTACCGCGTGGCTTCTCCAACAGTCCCTGAAAGAAGTGGAGACGTGTTCTCCCCTCCCCTCCCCTCCTGTGGATGCTAAAGGAGCAGCCACGCGGGAGGCCCCATCTCGCCCGCCTTACGTACCTGCAGTCACTGCTCGGAAGTGGGCTGAGCAGAGGTTAATGCCAAAACTCTGAATATCAGCTTAAAAATATCTTGGTAATCAACCTACCAGGGGGTGCTGGGATAGAACCATTTGGGGTTTCGGATTAAGCGCTCCCTTGGTGACACTTCAAGGTTGCAGAAAAATTAACTGCCCCAAAACAATGCTGTCCTGGCCTGGCCTTTCTTAACGTGGCAACATACCCAGGGATCCAAGTTTCTGTGCTTCCACTGGGTTAAGGCTTTAGGTTTTCTGTAACTTACAAGTGAGGATTAAGTTTTGTAGTCATTGCAGTATCACCGATTGGCCCCAGAGTGCAGGGCAGGAGGGAACGTGTAGGAAGGGAGACCAGTGCTTAGCCCAGGTCTTTCTAGTTTTAGGACCCAAAGTCACACTTACCAGGGACACACCCTCTACCCTCACCAACGCCCAGGCAAACTGGGACGGTTGATCACCCTTCTAGGGAAGGAAGACTTTGAAAGAAAAAAAAAGTCAGAAACTGAAGGGAATTGGGGCTTATGGGGGAAGCACTGGAAATCCTACGTGTAGCCAGGGAGTACCTCAAACATACCGTGTCCCTGGGGACTGGGACACAGGATTACATAATACGTGATACCACCTACTATCACATAATGCTGTGAAGCTCTCATGTTCTGGTGGTAGTTCAAATCAGAGGAGAGGGTGAAGTGGCCAGAAAGAGTATGGAATGTGGGTTCAGAGAAGGACTGGGAAGCCCCAAGTCTGAAAAGACAAAGGAGGAGACAGACAGGGACATCTAGGGAGGGGGACCAAGCCTGGATCAGGGGGCGGCTTGGAAACTCAGGGAAGAGATAGCCAAGCAGGAGGAAGTTGTTAAACAGCCCAGAAACTAAAAACGGGGAGCAAACTCGAATCTAATATCGGCAACCAGAGAGACGTTAATTAGAGACGGCAGCCATGCAAGGAACTTGGCGAGGGGGCTGTATTTGGCGCTGGGGCAAGAAGTCGGCCGGCTGGGCATGGACACTCTTCTCTCTGTCTCGCCTCACTCAAGCCTCAGCGGTGCCTGGAGAGGAGGGGTGGGGGGCGGCCGGCATGCGTGCGCCCAGTGATCCCAGAACACCACCCAGCCCTCGCCCCTTCCAGCTAGACGCTGACGGGACACGCAGACACCGGTGACTGGGGCTGGACCAGGGGTGGCCAGGTGCCATCGTGGGTTTGATTCCTGAAAGAGCTCCAGGTGGGGTTGGTCACCCAAGGAAGCAGGTGCTGTGTTTGAATCAAAAGGAAGCATTTATGTTTGCAGAGTGCGTTACACTCCTTGGCCATGCCTTCCCGCTCACAGGTGGAGTTGGCAAATGGGGACACCAGAGGGGTCTGGAGAACACTGTTCTGCGCCCTCTACGCCAGTGGGTCTTGTTAGCGCCGGCTCTCGGGCTGCGGGCACACGGGGTGGGGTGGTCTCATCTAACTGCACTTCCTGAGCTCTGAGTCCAAATGTGTGAGAGTCCTGGCACGGAAAGGGTAACTAGATGTCGTTCCTCCTTCCAACCCGCTGCACCTGACTAGCTACGGCTGGCTTCCGGGAGGGCTGGGCTGAGTGGGAGTCTGAGGCCCCTTCCAGGACCAGCAGGAATGAGGGTTGAGATTGGTTAGCTACTTCTGCCAAAGGCATGGACTGGAAACTAATAGAAGAGCCATTGCACTTTGCTGTCCAAAGCTTTACAGTTCCTATGATGAGATGCGTTACGGTCCCCTCGTGAATGGACAAGGCTGGTGCTTTTCAAAACTGTTTAGATCAAATGGAATTTCACGTGGAAACAGATCAAAGCAGGGCTCTTCTGGCCAAAAAGAGGAGAGAGGGCTGGGAGTCTCTTCTACTCTCTCTTCCTTTCCCAGTGGCAGCTCCTGAGGCACCTCCATCGAACAGGGTTTGAAAGCCACTGGAGGAAGGACTGCTTCAGGAGAGGGTCAGGAAGGACGCCTCTGAGAGGATGGCATTTGAATTGAGATCCCAGAAGATCTCAAGAAGAAGGCCGTTCTTCTTGGCTAGAGTACAGGGAGTGTCGGGGTCAAGCTGAGAAATGAGGTCAGATCGGTAGGAAGCGTCCACTCAGGTAAGGCCATACAGGCAGGGTAAGGAAGGTGGGATTTAACTTGTTTTAAATATCACTGGAAGAAGAAGGCAGGAAACCAATGATCTGTTAACAGAGGTTCTGTGGGAGGTGACGGAAGCCTGACCAGGATGGCAGCAGTGAGCATTTCGGAAGTTAGAGGCGTGATGGGAGTGGGATGTGGACGTGCCTTCTCGACTCGGGCTTAGAGACCTAGGACACTGGAGCACTGGGGTTGAAGGAGGGATGCTCTCCAGGCCAGGTGCGGACCCCCTTCTCTTTATTGCCTGCGGACACCCTGTTTTTTTCCTTTGTTGTTGTTTGTTGGTGCTACGCGGGCCTCTCACTGCTGTGGCCTCTCCCGTTGCGGAGCACAGGCTCCGGACGCGCAGGCTCAGCGGCCACGGCTCACGGGCCCAGCCGCTCCGCGGCACGTGGGATCCTCCCGGACCGGGGCACTTACCCGCGTCCCCTGCTTCGGCAGGCGGACCCTCAACCACTGCGCCACCAGGGAAGCCCCACCCTGTTCATTTTTCAAGACACTGCTTCCTCTGGGAAAGCTTCCCTGGCCCGGCATAGCTGTCTCTTAGCATTTACTTCTGGGTATTAGCCCTTCTTTTGCTAAACATGGCTAGATATAGGAGCTCCCTTACAGCCGTCTGCTCCAGCCCCCTGGTTTTACAGATGAGGGGACCAAAGATTCAGAGCTGATACTAAACTCAGGTCTCTTTATCCCCAGTCTGGTGCTATTTTCACTTCATCCTCAGCTTTTCATTTGTGTCTGCCTCATGTCCCCAGCGAGATTATAAGATTTTTTGTTTCATCTTTTAATTTTAGATTTTATTAAAACTTCTTAAGAACAGTGATCCTATCTTATTCTCCTTTTTATCCTCCTAACATCTAGCATAACGCTTGGCACAAACATAGAAGTTCAATAAATATTTGCCGAGCGGCTGTCGGGCCCCCAGCGGAGCCTGCGGCCACAGGAACGCCCCCCGGCGCCCGCCCCCCGGCGGTCAGCCTGCCTCCCCAGACCTCACAGCACGTGCGTCTCACAGCCGCACTGCTGCTGCCCCTACTTGCCCAGCCAGTGTCACAGCCAGTTCTGGCCACACAGCAGAGCCTTGCTCCAAGGGGAAGGGCTTGGGTAGTTCTTTGCACCTAATTGCTAACTGTGACTACAATTAGTCTTGGAGGCTGACTGGAGTTAGGCTCAAATCCCAAGCCACGGTGGGGGGTGAATCACTGAGACGATGTGACCAGGCATCACTACCTTCGCCTTTCTTGGATCCTCACTCACCAATCGATACGCGCTCCCGAGCGATAAAATGCCCCAGGCCACGGCCTGTTCCTTGAGGGGAGAGGAGAGCCTCACACTTGCCCAAAGGACCACTGTGCTTTTGGGTGAATGCAAAGAGGCTGCAATGCCCCGTGCTGTAATATCTACTACCGCCCTTTCCTTGAGGCTGTTTTCTAGCAGAGACATTTAGAATCGCTGTTGGTTCCCCAGAGAAGCCCTCAGAGTTGGTGGTGGTTGGGGGAGTTCTGCACCCCACCCTTCCCAGCCGGTCACCGGTCCACAGGACCGAGAGCGGTGCTCATCGCCTGAGACAGGAAGCTGGGTCAGGCAGGGTCCTTGCGCGCCTGAGCACCCCATCCCCCCGCGCGCCGGTACCTCTGACTCCTGATGTGTGTATTTCCAGTTATTAACGCACACTTCCCAACTTGAACTTGGAAGTGCAGAAGTACGTAAAAATACAAATCCTTGCTCCGAACGGAAAACAGCCGTGTCCGCGGCAGCTGACAGAAGATGCTCTGGCTCTTCTCTCTTTGTCACACCGGGCTTTCCTGACATGTTGCACAGATGAGCTGCGTAACGGGCCGTCTTGAGTGAGAGCCCTCAAAGTTTTTTTTTCCCATCAGGAGCTAACAGACCACAGAAATCTTTAAAGGTTCCAGAGTCACAGAACAACTGACCGGAAGTGAAGGCAGGAAGCTATCCCAACTAACCCTATTAACGTGACAACGAGATGTGTGTTGTTATCAACAAGCGGAGCCATTTCCAGTTGGTAGGAAATTAAGTCCACATGGTAATTAAGTAATTAGGTCTTGATTTATCAACCGCATCTTTGTGTCCTGTCTGCCCTGCTTGCAGAACACCCTTAAAATAGCGTCTGTCAAGCTTTTTCAGCTATTGGGAACTTGGGAAGATCAAAACTTCCTCGAGATCGACCTTCTCTCCCGGAACAAATCGCTGAACTTAATCAGGAAGACTGTGCATAATTTGATGAGAAGAAAGGTCTCCATTTTTGAAAGTATCCTGTGTGGATACAGTTTATAGAGAGCCCTTGGGTGACCTCAGTCACATCCAGAGCCTCAGTTTGTAAGATGATGACTCAGTCCACATCTCTAGCTCAGAAATTACTTACTACCAGGCTCCAGACCCACGGTGCCAAGTGCCTTCACGTCCCAAGGGCAGCTCAGATTTGAACTCAGCACGCACGCACACGTGTGCGCCCCCTCTCTCCCCTCTTCCTGTCCGAAATCCGAATTTTAGTAAATGACTTCATCGCACACTCAGGTTTCTAAACCAGAAATTGAAAGCGTACTTGAGGAGGCACAAGCAGGCCAGCTCTGGTTTGTTGGAGTTTGGAGTCTTTGAAACTGGTGTCAAAACGAAGCTTCCTTCAATTCTGGCACTCCCAAGCCATCACCCTGTCCTTGGCCGGGGTCCCACAGGCTGCCTCCTTCCCTCTGGCCCCCCTCTGCTTCTTCCCTCACCTGAATCTGTGCCTCAAGGTTATACAAAGAACCTCTGCCCTAACACAGGGTCTCAGCAGGCCGATCAACAGAAATCATCTGAGGAACTTTTTAAAAAGGAAAGATTCCCATCCTCTCCCCAAGATTCTGATTAAGAAAGTCTGGGATGAGACATAATCCACCCTGGGTGCCGTCTTAGAATTCCGTCTGAATCCCAGGGCACAGCAGGAGAGACTCGGGGTGCTTTAGAATCCCCCCCACTGTTTTCCCAGGTAACGATGGTGCCATATCTGTTGGTACACGATGACTGTTGGCTGCACCCACATGCACAAGCATGTACGCGCACACACAAACACACACACATGCACACATGTACACCTACATGCTTCCCACCCACACAATTTTATTTATGCGGCACCTGTGCCCCGGTCACCCCTGACTCACGGCTTTCCATTGCCTCTACCAGCCATCATTCACTAACAGTCCTTCAGTCCTGCCCTGCTCCCTCCTCGCCAGAGCCCTCCTTCCTTCTCCCCTTGACTACAGCTCCTAACTGGTCTCCCTGCCTCTGGACCGCTCTCTGCTCTGCTCCCGGATTAGTGGTCTTTGGAAACACAGGTCACAACCGCTGAAGTGCCTGGACCCCACCAGGCAGTACTATCGACCCCACGCAGCCTTTTCCAAACTCTACTTAGTTCTTCAGGCCATTGCTCTCCTATCTGCAGTGACAGAGGAAACATTAGACACAGCAAATATCGAGAAAAGCTCTTAAACTCATTTTAGGTACTCAAATATCTATCGGCTAAAAGTGGACTTGTAATTCTCTTCTATTTGATAACATTGTATCTCTTGTAGCAGCCTTCTCATTGGAGGTTAATTTGAGCAATGGTTTTTTTAAAGGAGCATCGTTGAATAAGCTTGCGAAATACCTCGTAAGACTAGGCTGGACAAGTTAACTTATATTACTGTGGATTATGAATCTCAGTGGGTGAGAAGTGACGTACAGAGTTTCCCAGAGCTATTGACTCTGCTGCCACGTCGTAAAGGAGTTATCTCCTAGGCTTAGTGATCGACAGAAAATGCTGGCAAATGTCTTACGGGAAAAGGCTTCCAGGATTTGGATGACTGGTTGGTAAATGGATGAAAGGAAAAACCCAATATCGTAGGACACATTGTGTATGGAAACGAAAAGAATAAAAATGTTTTTCTCTTTAAAGAAGTAGCAGTGGGGGGGGCTGTTTCCTGCGTCTCCAAGGAAAGACGGTGAATTTTAAAGGCTTTGGAAAAATGAGCCGAATACTGTCCTGCTTCACTGCACCCTACACAAACCGTCATGTGATATCGTTTTAGTATTTTCCCAAAGGAGAGACTCCCCGAGTTTATCCAAGACTGGGCAGTTAGTGAAGCATGAGGGAGCCTCGATACTATTCCCCTCTCTGTGAATATTTCCAAATATTGATCTCGTTAGCAGGTTACTTTTACCGGGACCTCCTCATTGTTCCTACTCAAGAAAATCGAAACTGTAGTAAACCTCACTTCTCTCTTTCTCTCTCCCTCTCCTCTTCCCTTTCCTTCTCTGTTGCCCCACCCCTGTTTCTTCCCTTCTCCTCCAGGAACTTTCTGCATCATTTCACTGTGCACCTGTGTGGCCGGAATCAACTTTGAGCTGTCACGCTACCCACGCTACCTGTATGGACTCCCCGACGACATCAGCCATGGCTACGGATGGTCCATGTTCTGTGCTTGGGGGGGCCTGGGCCTCACGCTAATCTCGGGATTCTTCTGTACCTTGGCCCCTTCTGTCCAACCTGTCCCGAGGACCAACTGCCCCAAATCCAGACCCGAGAATGGGACAGTGTGCTAAAAAAAACAAACCCATACACACACATATATATATATATATAAATATATATATATAAATATATATATACTATACGTATATACAACAAAACTCAATCAAGATGGCGCCAGCGCCGAGGCAGAGCGGAAGCTGGCTTAGGCGTCTGCATCTCGTCGGACTTTGTGTTGCCTCCTCACCGAGCTGGGGAAAGCGTTCCCATCACGTGGCTCTTCCATCAGTTCTTAACTTTTGGCTCCGTGGTTTCTTGAAGACGTCACCACTCGAGATCATCTCGATTCCCTTCACTCACGAGGATGGGGTGGTGGGCTGGGAAGGGACGGTGCCCGTGGTCTGGGGCGGCACGGGTGTAGACAAGGAAGTGCCCTCCGCTGGGCTGGCCGAAGGGGACAATACCCCAACACCCATCATATCAGAGAAACAACGCCCTTAGTTCATAGAATGTAACCAGGTCTTTGAGGCCATTTCCAGAACCATTTTCTTCTCCTGCTCTTCCCGTTCTGATTTCCTTCCTGGCGGACCGGTGACACACAAGAAGTGGAAGAGAAAACCCGCCGAGAAGGGAGCTTTCTCTTTGCTGCCAAACTTTTGGACAAAGTGTCGGAGGTGGGCAGGGAGAGAGCACAACGTGCTGAGAGGCAAGATCCGCATCGATGAGAGGACACTTCAGTGGGTGCTCAGAAAACCCAGTCTTACCTTCCAGCTGCCTTACACCCAGTTAAGCAAGAGGCCGCCCTGCCCCGAACCCCGTCTGCACTCCCCGGGAAGATCGGAGCCTTGGAGTAACGCTGTAATATGTGTGTGTGTGTGTGTGTGTGTGTGTGCGTGTGTGCGCGTGTGACAGCTTCGGGCAGTTTCCTTTTTTTTTCTTTTCACCTTTTTCAATGGCAATGCTGCGTTATGACTGTTGTCTGTCCTTTGTGGTGGTTTCATGGCCCAGGATGGAGGGCCCAAGACCTAGGAAGCATCACGAGGGGCAGGCTGCTATGGGGGCCAGTCTTGCAGCTTCAGATCCCTGGAGTGTGTGTGCGTGCGTGTGTGCATGTGTGTGTGTGTGGATGTTTTCTGAGTGTGGGGTTTTATCATTTGTGTTGCGTTTTTCTGTTATTTTTAGTGCAGCTGAAATTCCCAGAGGGCAGAACCAAGGACAAAACCACTGGGCAGAGGACCTGTGGTGCTTCACATCCCAGTTCTGGGACGCCATGGGATTTAGTCCTCTAATTTTGGAAGTTCAAGGCACAGCTGGGTACACGCGCCATGAGCGAAGAGGGGGAACACGGTTCAACAGGGAGAAGGAAAGTGGCCTCTGTTGCTGTTGGAAAGTCCACATACCAGACAAGACCTTTCACTTCCCATCACAGAAGCTGTCCTTTGTCACTGGACATCCACCCCTTTTGTAGGGGTGACCTCTGTACAGACGAAAGAAAATGGGTCACCTGCAGAGAGAGCCACCATGTCCCATGGGCTCCAGTTTGTATGATATTGTGTAAATTCATGGAGAACTCTTGACTCTTGCCATCTTCTTTCTTTTCCTCTTGGTATTCAAGGCCATGAATCCCCAAGTAGCCATCTTGGTGGCTAGCACCCCAACAGAGGTGGCCTCAATCCAGCCCAGTGTCTCGGGCTCGGTTGAATGCATTGGCACTGCAGGGGTTGGCGAGCTATGGAAGTCAGCCAGCGGGTTGTGAAAGCTGGGGGGACGGGAGTCTGCCAGCAAGAGTGGGCAGCAGCAGGTGACCGTCACCTCAGTGACCCCGCGGGGGCCGAGCAGCCCCGGGGAGGCAAAGAGAGAATTCCCCGAGCCGTCCAGCCATGGGTCAACCGTGTGGCCGAGAATTCAGTTGCTTCATAACTGAATGTGCTCTGGGAACTTTGCCACCCACTCAGCAGCCTCCCTTCCCAGCCAAGCCCTCTGTTTCATCTCCCTGTCCTCTACCCTGCCCCCGCTCCAGCTCCCCCCTTTTCTCACCTGTGAACCATTTCCCTTCTCTCTCTTCCATCCACCAGGCTCCAAGTCCCGCCTCTCTCCTCATCTGCTCTTTTTGACTGTGTGTGTGCGCGTGTAATTCACAACCACATAGGACATCTGATGTGCGTGGATGGGTCTGAGGGTAGCTCTGTGTGTGTGTGTATCTCTCTGGTGCATTTTGTGTACATTTGTGTCAGTATGTACCTGGATGCAGATGTGGGTGTACTACTCAAGACTTCTTTGCTGGCGACACGCATCAGCTTCTGCAAAAAGGCTCACGTGTGAGTGACTGCCCTGTGCGCGGGGTGCTAGGAGACGACGGGGCAGGAAATGCTGTTAGCTCCTAATTGCACTTCTAAGGGTGCTTTTTAAAACAAAGGATGTATTCTATGAGAAGGGAGATAGTTTTCAGGAAAACCCAGTGTTTCAATTGTACAGGGAATTAAAAAAATAATAATTTGCTTTGAAAAGTTAGATTTCCCGCTTCAGGGGAAGGGCATACTTGGGCTTGAGGAAAAGTGAGGAGATGTATCTCAGATTGTGTCTTCCTTCCAAGCATCTTGACTGGGCTCCGCCTAGCAGGGAGAGGTGGGCGTCCACCAGCATCTGGGGCAGGAGGCTTGTCTGTGACCACATCCAAATTTCAGCTGTTTCCCAATTGTAGGAAAATGCGGAAAGAAATTCCAAGTGGGGCAATTGGTAATCAGTCATTTAAACTTTTCCTAAGTAACCAGTACTGTTCACCAACCTGTAATTTATACTCTCTTTTTTAAGCCCATGCTTGACGTAATAGATCATCCGCTCTCTCCAACTGCTAATCTTTATAACAGACCTTTATCACAGGTTGCTGCACCCCTTTGAAATGTCCCTAAATGCTAGGAGGACCCCTAGGAGAGAAGTAAACCACCTGGGCTCAACTCACCATCAGCAGGGCAGGAGCTTAGAGCTGCTTTCTTTGGTAATGGGGCCAGAAATGTACAGACACGCACACTCTGGGTCTGACCCTGCTCGGGGCCAATAAAAGCCCAGCCACGTGGCCAGGATGGAAGCCCTGTACAGACGGCAAGTCCTGGCTGTGGGAGAACTGCTCTGGTCACCTTGACCCCTCCGGCCTAGGGACTTGACCCCAGGTGAAGGCGTGTCACTCCAAGCTGTCACTGAGGCTTTCGTGCTGTGAGGGCTGAGGAAGAAGAGAAGGCAGAGAGGGAGGAGAAGGAAGGAAGGAGACTCAACCTTCGAGACTCTTTACATCAGACTCTGGGAACCCCAGATCAGAGTAGAACCCAACCTTCTGACGGGATTTAGGGTCAGTGGCCTCACCCACCAGCCCCCACCCCAGGTCAAGTTCAAATTCCCTACAGGTGTGCAGGCGAGGCCTGTGACCGTGTATGTGTTTTGAGCTCCGTAAAAGTCGACCTTGAGCGCGGGGCCTTTTATTTCCCTCCCTGCCCTAGGACCCTGAGGATTCAGGAAAGTGGGGCGTCTGCCTTAGAAAGAGGTCCTATTTCTTCCCCCATTTTGAGAGTTTTGGTTTCTTCTTCTGATTTCTGTTCCTTTCTGTCCACTCACTTCCACTTTCCCTCGGCATCAACTACGACCCATTAAAATAGTTAAGGAGTCTGTCTTTCGAGAGGCTCATCCACGCCAAGCAGCCCCCCTTCCTTGTTTGCTGTGGCTGTAGGTTTCATAAGGAATTCTGTGACTCCCTGGCCTCAAAGTGTGAAAGAATTGGAAACGTGCCTGTTCCAGTTTCAATCCTCCTCCACGTCCCAGCCTCTCAACGATAACACCCTTTCGACTTCAGGGATCACAGAGTCACAAACAGTCGACAACTCCACCAAATCGAGACAAAGCCTTCCTCAGTCACACGTCCACGTGCAGCAGCCTGGGCCCTGGTGCCATCTGGGGATATTCTCTTGTTGGGAGTGAGTGGTTTCACCTAGCAGAGCTTACCTTCCTTTCGATAAGGGAAGAAGACGTCCTGAGGCTCTTCAGCCGGCGCCCCACATCTTAACGTCCATCCGCTGTCACCACGAGAGGGTCTAAAATGAAAGAGCCACTGTAGTTGTCCTGGTTTCATGGGAGGATGTGCCGCTTACGACTCCAAAGCTGCCCACCTGAGTCAGATTCAGGATCATGAAATCAAGTACATCACCCAGAGGTGTGTAGAATTGACTGTCTTCACCTGGCTTATTCTGAGAGCATTGAGGAACTGATTTTCCAGGATCAGAGGGGAAGAAGTGGGAAGAAATACGCTCTGGTCATCTTTGGTGTGTTATGTGTGGGATGTTTGCTTGATGCTTGTAGCCAAAGGGAAGCTGCTCTTCTGAAAATGTCCCCTCTGCTCTAGGGACGAAACTCTCCCGTGGACACATCCAGCCCTTTCCAGGGAAAGATGATGAGTCATGGAGTGATTTCACCGCAGATAGAAATAGTTGGTGCATTAACAGCTGGGTTGGCTTCTGTGCCAACAGCTGTGTCTTCCAGCTGTTACACAATAGAGTCAGGGGACAGATTTTTAAACAAGACCACCTGAGTTGATGGTCACAGAAGTTTCTGGTTTCCCTCAACGTGGCCGCCTTGGTGGGCTGGGTTTTCCCTCTTTTCATCAGTGTCTCCATGGTGCAAAATATTTCTTAAACATTATGGTTAGTTCTTAGACTACATTATTATTGGCAATTTGATTTTTTTTTCCTGAATAATACATGTTCATTGTAGAAAATTAGAAAAATAAACTACAAAAGAAAAAAAAAAAAAAAACCTTAGAAGATTGTTCACAATCCCATGGCTCTGGGCATCATAATGGCCATAGGCCCAACACTTCCCCATCAGTGGTTGTCTCTGGGTTGGCAGTTGGGGCCAGGGGTGCAGCCCATGACCACAGAACTACATTGGTCTGCGTGGAGTTGACCCTATGTTCACAGCAGTGAGCGCACAGGGCCCTGAGCCCCCAGAGGTAGCAAACAGGCCTTTGAAGAGGCTTAATGCCGGAGCTCAGGGGCAGGGTGGAACAGAGCTAAAAGATTCCAACTTTGGGATTCCTTTCCTTTTTCTGTTTCTCCTTCCTTCTTTCCTTCCTTCCTTTCTCTCTCTTTTTTTTTTTTTTTTTTTGAGTGCCATCTCAGTCTAATGATAGGGGTAAGAGCACTGAAGCCAGAGTAACTCACTAATTCAGCTACACTTGTATAATGCAATTACTGTACATTTCATTTCAGCTCTGTGCTAAAATGATTTGTGACTCTGGGCACTGTGTATTCTCCATACTTGAACTTCCTCATCCACAAAATGAGGATAGAGATAACACTTTACCTCATGGTATATTAAGGGTGACAAAGAAATTGCAAAGTGATTTGCAGACGTGAAGCGTCACATGAATTATGCACTGTTCAAATTCTCCTGCAGCGGCCAAGCCCCCACTGAATGGAATTTTTCCACGTGGTTCCTGAGCCTCACCGCAGAAAGGATAATCTAGAACGAGGGGTCATCTTGGCCACTGAACAGGACTGTACTACCCAACTTAAGCACATAGATTTTATTTGATCATCCAGGTTCCTCAGAGAAGTTGGCTCCTTAATTTACCCATTCCCAGCCTGCCTTCCTCGTGTCCAAGGCCAGTTTTGCAAGAGCACTCTTAATCCTCTTTATTATTCCCAGAGGTGATGGAATAAGTAAACCATATGTGGCAAATGGCATAAGTGAGCTAAAACAGTTAACTGTTAAGGCACACAGTCGAGGCCTCAGTTATTTACCGTTTTACCATTCTCCCAACGTCGTTTCTAGCTGTCCGTGCCCAAGTGGTGGGGCAAGTCAGATTCTGAAGCATTTTAACGGTCTTTTAAGTTTGCGATGGGAATGAGCTTCAGGGAACTGGGATCTTCTTTTCCTTGGCCGTTGGTGAAGCACGTGGCTTCATCAAAAGCACATGGGTTCTTATAGGAAGGCCTTCGGATGGTGCATTCGCTAGGAGTTGTTCTGGGCGTGATCCTGTTTGGGAAAAGCTGAATTCTAGGTTCTAGACAAGAAAAGAAAGCATTTCCCAAAGAGTCTGCACGCTCTCCACTTTGCAGTGGATCAGCTTAAGTGTTATGGCGAGACCTTCTCTAAGGGAAATCCAGGTCACTACTCCCAGTGCGGTTGGAGCCCAGCCAGGGATGGGGAAACCACCCAACCGCAGAGGATGGTTGTTCACTATTGAGAAACAGAAAACTGGGTGTAAGTTACACAGCAGTAACTCAAACCTGGCCTCGCTTTGACAGACACCAGCCTCAGCCATTGCAGCTCCCGCTCTTCACTTCCAAGGACCGGGTGTTTGTTCCTGGAGGAACTCCGTGTCCCGCTGTCCTCTCCTGGCTACGCATTTCCCGTCCTTTCCGGGTCGCCCGTAGACCCTTTCTAGGCTGAATGTATCTGTGTGTCTGTGTCGCTTGACTGTAATGATGCCTTTCACATGAAGAGCTTTCACGAACTCCATCTCCTCCTCCTTTCCCTTTTCCACCCATGGTGTGACTGTTTTGCTAGTCAAGACTATCTGTAAAAATGTACAAATAAAAGTGGAAGCCGAAAATAAGGGGGAGGGAATTGAGACTAAACAAATGCACTGCTGTATTCCTCGGTTTTCTGAGGACTTAGGTGGACTGCCCTAAAATCCCAACTCTGGGTGGGATTTGAAGGGAGGGAAGCCATTGGTGCAGGAGTTTTGTTGATTTTTTTCCGGTGGTTTCTCTGACAGTCAACGAGTGTCTGCTTGGAACTCTCTTTTCTAAAGGTTTGGGCCTTTAAAATATATTTTCCAGAAAGTAAAAGCAAGTCATCCAAGTGTGAAGGGTGAAGGTCAACACAGAGACCTGATCTGGGGTGGTATTAATAGCTTTGTCACTGGCTCCCCCGGGGCCTTGGGCAAATGTGGTTACCTCACCTGGTCTCTGCGTCCTCTCAGCCAAACGGGGCTGGGGGCTCCTGGGGCTCCCAGTCTCCGTGGCCATTCTGCTGCTATATTTGGAGAGGTGTCAAGCCCGTGCCGGTACGTGTTTACTGCAGGAGGTGCATTCGGAAGAGTCCCTCCTGGCTGCTCTCGCCCCACGCTTTCACTCCTCGGAAAGTAACCTCGTGCTAACAGCCAGTTTGTGCTCAGAGGCCAAAGCCTTTTATCTACCTTTTCATTCTCAGATGCCTTTCCACCCGCTTTGATGATGTCATTTTACTGTGGTTATGGACAGAGCTTTGCTGCGCTGGGGTAGGAGGTAGAGTTTCAAAGGAGAGGATGTATGTGAATTGCTTTGGAATCTATGACTTGTTCTACCACCCCAGCTTGTACTGTCAGAAGCAGGGAGTCTGGCCAAAGGACGCGACCGAATCAGAATGAAGAAAGCCTTGGTGGGGTGTGGGGGTAGATGCAGTCGAGGTAAGGTAAAGAAAGCTTTTGGAAGGGGAAAAGGCAGAATCACAGGGCATCCTCAGCATGGCAGCAGAGAGGGATCCCCAAAAGGCGGGGCACCCAGAAGAGGAAGAAAAGAGAAACGGGGGGCAGGTAATCCTATAGCACACAGAGCTGCCTCCCCACAGGATAGAGAAGACTAGCTGCTCCAGGGGCAGACGCGCACCAAGCTTGGCCAGGGACCTAACCCCTCCTCCTTCATGGCACCTTCAATCCAGACCTTTCTCCTCTCTGATGATCCGGAGTGATCATTTCTAGGGTCAGCTTCAGGAAGGCAATTTAGAACAGTGCTGTCCAATAGATACAATGCAAGCCACATATGCAATTTTAAATATCCTAGTAGCCCCATTTTTTAAAGTCCAAAGAAATAGGCTGAGATTAATTTTAATACCTATTTTAACCCAACATATCAAAAATATTGTCATTTCAACATGGAACCAGTATAAAAATTACTGAGCTACTTATGTTCTTTTTTTTTTCCAAATGAAATCTTCGAAATCCGATGTGAATTTTACTCTTGGAAAACATCTCAATTTGGACCAGTCTCATTTCCAGTGTTCAGTAACCACACGCGGCCACTGGCTGACGTGTAGGACAGCAAAGATTTAGACTCTTCATTAGGGGATGGAATGGAATCACCCTTACCTGTGAGCCACACAGATCTCATGGCAGGCAGATGCTGGAGGTCGGGGTCGGCCCCGAGTAGAAAACACAGGAGCCATGTCCAGGCTGCCATCCTGGCCTCTGGAAGTTGCTCACCTGCGTAGAGGAGAGGACCGCTGCTTGTAAATACATATCCCATCTGCCCCAGAGGGTCAGTGCTGGCCCTGGGCATGGCCCCAATGACCTGTCAAAGTTCTAGAGGCCAAAGCAAGTCACTTTCTTCAGCTGTAGGAACACCAGCTTATCCCTTATCCAGACGTCCTTTATCTTAGGATGGAAAGGGGCAGATGCACCTTCCCTTCGTCAAGAATAAAGATCTACACAACTTCTTGTCACCTGGTCCAGTCACCTGCTAATAGCATCTCACCGATATTCGGAGCTGTTTTCTCAACCCCTTACTTTCCTTAAATGCTAAAAGGGGCTGTGCTGTCAAGAGCAGTGGCCACAGGCAGACTGGGTCTCCTAGGAGATGGCAGTGACAAGCTCTGTCCCTTACACTAGGACTCAGTCCACTATTGCCCACCTCTCCTTCCTGCCCCAAGGCTTTCCTTAGATTTGAAGAAACCTCTTTCGGGCTGGGCGGGGCGAGGACAGAAGCGGGGTGGAGACAGGAAGTGAGGTCTTAGTGCAGAGAACAGAATAAAATGCAAGCAAACAACCCCTGGGCATTCTCAAAGCATTTCAAAGAGCCAATATGACAAGGTTGGATTCATTTAAAATATTGCGTCCTGAGCCCTGTGTTACTGAGCAAAAGAGAATGAGCTGATTTGGTGAGTACATCTTATACATGGTCATTAGACTGGGACTGTAGCCGTAAAAGCTCTCAAACACCTGGAGTGTTTATGGTCCACCAGATTATTATTGCTCAGTCAATATAAATTGATTTACCTTTAATTTGCATAGTGCTTTCTGATTGGTTAGACAAGGAGTGATGTGTACTTCAGGGTTCCAACACCGCCTCTGCCCTCAGAGGTAGCAATTCCTGGGGTTATTGGTGCTAAAATAAGATTAAATGTTATGTTAATTTGTTCTGATATGATGTGAATAAATGTGTTGTTTAATCTTAACAAGAATGCTACATCTTATCAGATCTATTGTACTGTCTGTTCCTTCTCATAGTTAATTACAGGAAAGGTGATCCAAACCAGATCTTGAAACTATTGTGCTATTCTGAGAGGTGAATTTAACAGGGAAGTGGGAGGGGGGGGATGAAAAGGGAAATTGCCAGGTTCCTGTGACTTTGCAAGGACTGAGGAAGCAGAGAGCATTTGGGGACTTCACTGACACTGACTGCATCTTGCAATTTTCTTTTTCAAATTGGCAGAAATATTGTATTTCCATCGATTGAAGAAATAAAGCGTCTGGTAATTAAATGACTTGTTCATGGAAAAAATAAAAATAAATAATCTGTCAGTTGTGGAATGTAAACTGATTAAACAATTAAATAAAGAAGATCATGTTGTGTGTTTTAAGTAATTGTATCTACTTGGGGAAGAGGGGTAGACCCTGCAGTATTTGATGGAGAACAATGGTTTTCCCTCAGGCTTTGTACAGAAGAAAAACGGAACAACTTTTATGTAGATAACAGACTGAAAACTCTCATCCTGAAGGAAATAGACAGGAAACATTTCAAGCATGTGTAAGCCAAAGGTAAATGCTTTTAAAGTTACAGGGCCTGGTGGGGTGGGGATGGAGAGGGACTCAGAAGAGAAAAACAAGGAAGCTATTGTTCTTTTTCTCCTAGCGTTGGCATTCATAACATTTTTTTAAATGCTTTATAAGATGCTGAAATTACTGGTTACATTCTAACCTCCCACCCTATTTCGTAGCTATCAGTAAGGAGAGACATTTCTCTCAGTCTTCGCCATCTCTGTCCCTACCTTAGAATCCCAGTTCCTTTCCACCCATGTGCCTTTTAAACATTTCTCGCTCATGCCTGTGTGGGACATCTAGGGAAGAAGTGAAGATGCCAGGAGGTAGGTGCTTTTGAAGGATAGTGTCAGTCAGCATCTTGAGTCTTAAGCCAAAGAAACGGGCTCTGCTCTGTCTGCTCTTAAGTGGGGAAAGTCATTTACTGAAAAGACATGGGCAGCTGGAAGCCCACAGCGCAGGCAGGAAGAAATGAGCAGCTAGGTAGCCAGAATCACACCCACCCAGTCCGGTCTGGACTCGACACCACGGTTGCCTGGTTGCCACTGTTACCATGAAGACCATATGTTGCTGCGCTGCCCCCGTCAACAGGATGAATCTCCAGGTACCCGCTTCTTTCAGTCGGTATCCCCAGAATCCCAGGGGTGTGCACCGTCTGAGGGGGACAGGCAAACAGGTCTAGAGCCCTTAGCTTCTCTCTTGGATGGTGACCCCTGTCTCCCGCCAAGATTCAGAGAGTAGACAATTCCCCAAGCACTGGAAGAGGCATAGGCGCTGGGCATTCAAAGAAGGGGAAATGTTCATTAGAGGTGGGATATCTGAGGGAGAGGAAGGATCCCCGAGTGAGGCACGTTGCTGCATCTCTTTGTGGTGTATCTGAATAGTGTCCGGTGGGTCTGCGTAGAATCTTCATGACAGCGGTTAACACCCTGGCTGGCAGCCCCTGTTCCTAGATATGCACGGTGTTAGGCGTTGTGCAAGAAGACCTGCCTAGATTTAGTTGGAGAAAGGGCCACTAATATACCCAGTGGCTGGTGAGCGTTGTCCAACACCACCAAGCAGTTCTCCAAGTCTCAGAGGATACTGACCGGATGTCCTACAGTTCAACTCAGTTCTGACACTGTCAGCCTGGAGACAGTGTCACATCTCATAGGTTAAAGACTCAGTCCCACTCAGTCCAAAAAGGCTGTCCCCATTTTGGACACCAATCAGAAGTCCACAAAAAAAAAGTGTGTGTGGGGGGCTTCCCTGGTGGCGCAGTGGTTGAGAGACCACCTGCCCGATGCAGGGGACACGGGTTCGTGCCCCGGTCCGGGAAGATCCCACATCCCTAGGCCCGTGAGCCATGGCCGCTGAGCCTGCGCATCCGGAGCCTGTGCTCCGCAACGGGAGAGGCCACAACAGTGAGAGGTCCGCGTACCGCAAAAAAAAAAAAAAAAAAAAAAATTCCAGGTTATCACCTGTGCTTCTGATCGACTGGCTACAAATTGGAGGTTTCCACGACCCCTCCTAGGGTCCAGTTAATTTGCTAGAGCAGCTCATAGGACTCAGGAAAACAATTTACTTACTAGGTGAAGACTTTATTATAAAAGGATATAACTCAGGAAGAGACAGGTGGGAGAGATGCATAGGGCACGGTATATGGGGAAAGAGGCGTGGAGCTTCCGTGCCCCCTCCAGGCACCACGTTCCCCGAATCTCTGCATGTTCACCAACCCTGAAGCTCTCCAGACCACATCCTTTTGGTTTTTTATGAAAGCTTCATTACCTAAGTATGTTTGATTATATCGTTGGCCATTGGTGATTGAACTTGATCTCCAGCCCCTTCCCCCTCCCCGGAAGGCTGGGGGATGGGACTGAAAGTTCCAACCATCCAATCACCTGGTTGATTCCCTTGACAACCAGCCCCCCCATCCTTAGTGACTTTCATTCACATAAACTCCGGTGTGGTTGAAAAGGGCTTGTTATGAATTACAAGACACTCCTTCCACCTTTACGGAACTGGAGCTCTTTCAGGATTTCAGAAACTTAGGACAAAAGAACAAAAGATGCTCCCCTTGTCCTTTTTGCTTAGGAAATCCCAGTGGCTTTAGGAGCTCTGGGCCAGCAACAGGGATGAAGACCTAATGTATATCTCTTATTATAAATAACAGTATCATAAGTGGAAAAATTTTTTTAAAAGAGGAATCCTGGAAGTAATGGAGATAAACAGTAAAACACTTCAAAAGTAGGTACAGGTCAAAGGTAAGTGCCTTACAGAATGGGCAAGGGGAAGTTTAACTTGAAGAAGTGGGAGACCAGAATCCTAAGGGTCCCCCGCCCTCCTTGTTAGTAGTGTCCCTTGGAAGAGAGAAAGAGTGGAAGCACCACTGATCCTAAGACATGAGCAAGGCCTTTCAGCCCAGGCACCTTCAAGGGGAAAAGCATCTCCCCCCGCCGGGGTCAGGTGAGGAGGATTGGGAGGAGGCTCCCAGAAGGTCCTATGAGTTTGTGCTGCAGTGTTCCAACCTGAAGCGTGGGCAGAGTCACCAGCAACTATCTGAGGCATAATACAGACACCCTGTAGACAGCTGGGCTGAACCACAAAGAGGTAAAACAGCCTGCTTCTCCTTTTTCCAAAGAAGAAGCACAACTTTGATCTCTGTGTCTGTGATGAATTATGTAGTCCACTGGGTTTGTAGGAAACACACCTACTTCATCTCAGCACCTGTGCCTTCAGACACAAAATCCCCACAGCGAGAGCTGTTAAATAAAGAAAGGCAACGCCAGAAACTGTGACCAGGTCCCCCCAATAGCTGGGATGTCCACAGAGGGGTGCCCTCCTCTAGGAAGCCTTCCTTTCCTGAGTGCCCATGTTGCTAAGTGCCGTTCTTCAGCCCCATGGCATCATGCTGTGTCTCTCTCATGGCACTTACACTTGCAGATGAAATGAGTGTTTTCCTTTGGACCCCCTCAGGAACTGGGCTGTCTTGAGGAGCAGGGCTTCTGACTTACTCATCTTCGTAGTCCAATGACTAGTAGTGGCTGGTGTGTAGTAAGTGCTCAGTAAACACTTACTGATCTGAATCCAGCTAAAGTCTTCCCCCATCCACTCACTCAAGTTGGTCCTTAATGCTGGTGTTAAATTCTTCTTTAGGTAAGTGTTGTTGGGGGTTCTCAAGACCGCCCTCAGATTCCGTGATTTGCTAGAAGGACGGACAGAACTCAGAAAAGCTGTTATATTCAGGATTATGGTTTGTTACACTGAAAGGATATAGATTAAAATCAACAAAGGTAAAAGGCAGGTAGGATAGAGTTCAGGAGAGATGAGACAGCTTCCAGCTGTCCTCCCGCCGTGGATTTGTACAGACAGTGCTTAATTCTCCCAGCAAAGCTGTGTGACAACAGGAGTATTGCTAACCAGGGGAGCTCCCATGAGCCTTAGTGCCTAGGGACGTGGGGGAGGTCAGTAGGGTGGGCACAGAACACCCATATAGCTGACCTTAGTTACCCAACCTCCAAAGGTCAAACAAGGTCTCCACCATACATCACATTGTTAGCATAAATTATCCAACATGGCCCAAGGTAAACCAGATAAACAAAGACACTGATCAGACAGATATTCTAAGGGCTTGAAGGTTATCTCCCAGGAGCCACGCAAAGGCCACATCTTTCTTTGGAACGTGCAGAGTTCGGGCAACCCAGCCCCGCCGAGTGAACCCTTTACTGTGCGCTGTGCTACATGTTAAGTTAGATCAAACCAAGACACAGTTCCTCTCCACGTTGAAGCTCCCCCCAGGTATCCTAGCTTCCCTCCCCTTCCCCTGATCCACTACAGACAAGCCCAGCCCTGGCCTTCTTCTCAGGTCATTGGCTAAAGTTCACTGTCTAGTGGACTCCTTTCCATACATGCTCCTTCTCAAGCAGCTCACGTGCCCTTCACGAGAGATGGGTGTGGGTGTGGGGTGGAAGGAGCTCAGGTGCCTGCGTCTTTAAGCAGATCTGTATTCGCATCTTTCTATATACGGGTTGTGTCACTTGGCCCCCTCAACCTGTGTGCGCCCGTGTGTTATGTAAGTGGGTTTCCACCATCTGCCTTCCAGACTGCTGTGGAAGATGAGAGAGTTGCCCCCCACGAGAGGGCCTGCCCACAACTGTGATCAGTGCTCATCAGGCTCCCTTCCCTGCTCTGCAGTTCGCCCTCTTCCATTAGTAAAAGCAGGCTCTACCTCTTACCCTCTAAGACGGGTGTCTGAGCTGAAGCCCGAGTCCCACAGGCACCCTGTTCACTCACCGCACCCGAAGCTCCGTGGACGCGTGGACAATTTACATGCAAACTCACATGTATTGTATTCACCATTCTTCAGTCAACACAGCTGCCCTGTAAAGGTATATGTGTGTGTGATAAAATCATGCTTTGAAATACTTTTATTTCAGGAGGGGGGAAAACCTGGGAATGAAAATACTCTTTCGCTTTGCAGAACTCTTCCTTTTCTAGGAGGGAGAGACATGCTCTAGAACCTTGCTACTCACTGTGTGATCCAGGGACAAGCAGCCTCCACATCATCTGGGATCTGGTTAGGTATGCAGAGTCTTTGGTCTAACCCCAGAGCCGCTGAATCAGAGTCTACATTTTAACATAAGCTCCAGGTGATTTGTATGCACTGATCTGGAAGGGTCACTTACTAGCTGTGTGGTTTGAGCGTTTGTTTCAATGCTTCTGCTAATGTCTTTTATCTAGGATCAAGATCACAGGAGGATTTCAAAGGACAATGAAAAAAATTGTCCCCATCTGAGGTCTCAAAGCCAATTGGAACAGGTATCATTTTTTACAAATTTATTTTATTGAAGTATAGTTGATTTACAATGTTGTGTTAATTTCTGCTGTACAGCAAAGTGATTCAATTATATATTCTTTTTCATATTCTTTTCCATTATGGTTTATTACAGGATAGTGAATAGAGTTCCCTGTGCTCTACAGTAGGACTTGTTTATCCATTCTATATATAATAGTTTGCATCTGCGAACCCCAAACTCCCAATCTACCCCTTCCTCACCCCCTTCCCCCTTACCAACCACAATTCTGTTCTCTATGTCTGTGAGTCAGAACAGGTATTGTTTTTAACTAACATGCCAAGAAAGATCCCTTCTGCTGGGTGTAACGCTGGTTTTTAGGGTCACCACTGGGAGAACAAGGACAAGTAATTAGGTTTTGTTTTTCCCAGTGAGCAAGTTTGAACTCTGCATCAGCTGCCCCGGAGCAGGTGTGTGTGAGACCACGAGGCTTCAGCCACTGTGGGAAAGTAGACATGGGGTGGCTCCAGGGGGAAGAGTTCACTTTTGCCTCTTCCTGAAAAAGTCTAGACCACAAGACAGAGTAGATCTGGAGTGAGGGGACTTGGAGGCCCTTCACCCTGATATCCCTTCTTTTGTGTTTTTTGTGAGCTAGATGCAAAGCTTTAGTTCATGACAGTATAACTTACTGGTTATAAGCAAGGGCTCTAGGGTCAGATGGCCTGCATTCAAATTTGGCCCCATCTACTAGTGGTGTAACCTTGGGCAAGATATTTACCCTTTCCATGCTTTACTTTCTCCCTCAGTGAATGAGGATGATACCAATAATATCTACCTTGTAGGGCTGTTATGAGGATAAAATGAGTTCATATTGGCCATGTGCTTCAAAGAGCGCCTGGCATATACTAGCTGTTATATATGTATCTATCATTAAATAATTCAAACTTTAAATGGCCTATGCGAAGGCCACTGACTAATGAGACATGATCAGAAGGTGTGACTGGTACTAAATCGTGGAACAGAGCCTTTGTAAAGAATGGTAATGGAAAACGATTTTCTTCAAGGCGTCACTTTGAGGGTGATGGTGATTCCAGCTGTCTGGAGACAACAGAAGGCCTGTCTCCATGAGCATCTGTTGGCATCACTGGTTGCAGCCTGACCCTTTCCATGTTTGGGTGTTGCAACACCGATTGGGCTGTGGCCCCTACAGAAGTGATGTCCACATTTCTACCTCCTGCTCGGTGGCTGGGACTATAGCAGCCCCTCTGTATTTTCTCTGGGCCGCCATCTCTCTACTACTTGTTGGGGAGGGTACAGAGCCCTGCCTCGGGAACCCCCTTCCTCCCACTGATGAGGTGGAAATGATGTGAAAAGAGTCTTCCATATGTCTTCAGCACCCTTCTTATCACTGAGGTTTGTAACAAGGGGGTTTACCTTGGGAGTGGAGGGTCATCCTTAGCTTTTCCTCCCTTATGTCCCTAAACTGCTCTTTAAATTTTGGCAGTGTGCCATATAAGACTGAAGACCTTGGTTTTTTTTTTTTCTTTTAAAAATATAAACTGGGGATTTCCCTGGTGGGACAGTGCTTAAGAATCCGCCTGACAATGCAGGGGACACGGGTTCGAGCCCTGGTCCATGAAGATCCCACATGCTGAGGAGCAGCTAAGCCCGTGAGACACAACTACTGAAGCCTGCATGCCCTAGAGCCCATGAGCCACAACTACTGAGCCCACGAGCCACAACTACTGAGCCCACATGCCACAACTACTGAGCCCGCATGCAACAACTACTGAAGCCCGCATACCTAGAGCCCATGCTCTGCAACAAGAGAAGCCACCGCAATGAGAAGCCCACGCACCACAACAAAGAGTAGCCCCCGCTCACTGCAACTAGAGAAAGACCACATGCAGCAGCAAAGACCCAATGCAGAAAAAATATATATATATATGTATATATATATATATAAACTGTATTTTTAGAACACGTTTAGATTTACAGAAAAATTGCAAATATACTCCAGAGAATTCCATGTATCTCTGTTTCCTCCATTGTTAACGTGTTACATAAGTGTGGTATATTTGGTACAATTAATGAACCAAGATTGACACATTATTATTAATAAAAGCCCATTCTGGATTCAGCTTTCCCTCCCTTTTACCTAATGTTCTTTTTGTGTTCCAGGATCTCATCTTATCCAGGATGCCACATCACATTTAGTTGTCACATCTCTTTAGGCTCCTCTTGGCTAGGACAGTTTCTTCAACTTTCTTTGTTTTTGATGACCTTGACAATTTTGAGACATACAAGTCAGGTATTTTGTAGAATGTTTCTCCACTGCACTGGGATTTGTCTAATGTTTTTCTCATGATTAGACTGGTTTTTAGGAGAAAGACCACAGAGGAGAATTGCCATTTTCTTCATATCATATCAAGAGTACATACTATCACCTTGATTTATCACTTCTTTTTTTTGCGGTACGTGGGCCTCTCACTCTTGTGGCCTCTTCCGTTGCGGAGCACAGGCTCCGGACACACAGGGTCAGCGGCCATGGCTCACAGGTCTAGCCGCTCTGTGGTATATGGGATCTTCCTGGGCCGGGGCATGAACCCATGTCCCCTGCATCGGCAGGCGGACTCTCAACCACTGCACCACCAGGGAAGCCCGATTTATCACCTCTTGATGTTGACCTTGATCACCTGGCTGAGATCATGTTTGTCAGATTTCTCTTCTCTGAAGTTGACTCTGTCCTCCTTTCCATACTGTACTCCTTGAAAATAAGTCACTATATGTAGCTCACACTTGAGTGGGGAGTTATGGGCCCCTTCCCTGAAGAACTAATTTTTTCCCGGGCCTCTGATATACAGGGGAAAAAAAAAAAACAACACAATACTACTAATAACTAAAACCAATTAATTTTACTGTTCTCAGTATATGTTCTATACACCTAACTTTAAAAAGTAAACACTTGAAACTGCTTAAGTAAATACAGTAAATAAACATTAAAAATTACTTTGGATCAGCTCCAAAAGAGGTGGTAACCATTTTTCTCAAATTTTAGAGTGCACCAGAATCATTTGGAGGGTTTTTTTTTTTTTTTAACATCTTTCTTGAAGTATAATTGCTTTACAGTGTTGTGTTAGTTTCTGCTTTATAACAAAGTGAATCAGCTATATGTACACGTATATTCCCATACCCCCTCCCTAGAGCATCTCTCTCCCACCCTCTCTATCCCACTGCTCTAGGTGGTCACAAAGCACCGAGCTGATTTCACTATGCTATGCAGCTGCTTCCCACTAGCTATCTATTTTACATTTGGTAGTGTATATATGTCAATGTTACTCTCTCACTTCGTCCCAGCTTACCCTTCTCCCTCCCTGTGTCCTCAAGTCCATTCTCTACGTCTGCCTCTTTATTCCTGTCCTGCCCCTAGTTTCATCAGCACCATTTTTTTTTAGATTCCATATATATATGTTAACATACTATATTTGTGTTTCTTTATATGACTTACTTCAATCTGCATGACAGACTCTAGGCCCATCCACCTCACTACAAATAGTTCAGTTTCATTTCTTTGTATGGCTGAGTTATATTCCATTGTATATATGTGCCACATCTTCTCTATCCATTCATCTGTCGATGGACACTTAGGTTGCTTCCATATCCTGGCTATTGTAAATAAAGCTGCAATGAACATTGTGGTACTTAAATCTTTTTGAATTAGAGTTTTCTCAGGGTATATGCCCAGTAGTGGGATAGCTGGGTCGTATGGTATTTCTATTTTTAGATCTTTAAGGAACCTCTGTACTGTTCTCCGTAGTGGCTGTATCAATTTACATTCCCACCAACAGTTCAAGAGCGTTCCCTTTTCTCCACACCATCTCCAGCACTTATTGTTTGTAGATTTTTTTGATGATGGCCATTCTGACCAGTGTGAAGTGATACCTCACTGTAGTTTGATTTGCATTTCTCTAATGATTACTGAAGTTGAGCATCCTTTCATATGTTTGTTGGCAATCTGTATATCTTTGGAGAAATGTCTATTTAGGTCTTCTGCCCATTTTTGGATTGGGTTGTTTGTTTTTCGGATATTCACCTGCATGAGCTGGTTGTATATTTTGGAGATTAATCCTTTGTCAGTTGCTTCATTTGAAAATATTTTGTCCCATTCTGAGGGTTGTCTTTTCATCTTGTTTCTGGTTTCCTTTGCTGTGCAAAAGCTTTTAAGTTTCATTAGGTCCCATTTGTTTGTTTTTGTTTTTATTTCCATTCCTCTAGGAGGTGAGTCAAAAAGGATCTTGCTGTGGTTTATGTCATGGAGTGTTCTACCTATGTTTTCCTCTGAGAGTTTTATAATCTCTGGCCTTACATTTAGGTCTTTAATCCATTTTGAGTTTATTTTTGTGTGGTGTTAGGGAGTGTTCTAATTTCATTCTCTTACATGTAGCCGTCCAGTATTCCCAGCACCACTTATTGAAGAGACTGTCTTTTCTCCATTGTATATTCTTGTCTTCTTTATCAAAGATAAGGTGACCATATATGTGTGGGTTTAACTCTGGGCTTTCTATCTTGTTCCATTGATCTATGTTTCTGTTTTTGTGCCAGTACCATATTGTCTTGATTACTGTAGCTTTGTAGTATATATAGTCTGAAGTCAGGGAGCCTGATTCTTCCAGCTCTGTTTTTCTTTCTCAAGATTGTTTTGGCTATTCAGAGTCTTCTGTGTTTACATACAAATTGTGAAATTTTTTGTTCTAGTTCTGTGAAAAAAGCCATTGGTAGTTTGATAGGGATTGCATTGAATCTGTAGATTGTTTTGGTTAGTATAGTCATTTTCACAGTGTTGGATCTTCCAATCCAAGAACATGGTATATCTCTCCATCTGTTTATATTATCTTTAATTTCTTTCAACAGTGTCTTATAGTTTTCTGCATACAGGTCTTTTGTCTCCCTAGGTAGGTTTATTCCTAGGTATTTTATTCTTTTTGTTGCAGTGGTAAATGGGAGTGTTTCCTTAATTTCTCTTTCAGATTTGTCATCATTAGTGTATAGGAATACAAGAGATTTCCATGCATTAATTTTGTATCCTGCTACTTTACCAAATTCATTGATTAGCTCTAGTAGTTTTCTGGTAGCATCTTTAGGATTCTCTATGTATAGGATAATGTCATCTGCAAACAGTGACAGTTTTGCTTCTTCTTTTCCAATTTGTATTCCTTTTATTTCTTTTTCTTCTCTCATTGCCATGGCTAAAACTTCCAAAACTATGTTGAATAATAGTAGTGAGAGTGAGCAACCATGTCTTGTTCCTGATCTTAGAGGAAATGGTTTCAGTTTCTCACCACTGAGAACAATGTTGGGGTGGGTTTGTCATAAAGGGCCTTTATTATGGTGAGGTAGGTTCCCTCTATGCCTACTTTCTGGAGAGTTTTTATAATAAATGAGTGTTGAATTTTGTCAAAAGATTTTCTGCATCTATTGAGATGATCATATGGTTTTTAGCCTTCAATTTTTTAATATGGTGTATCACATTGATTGATTTGTGTATATTGAAGAATCCTTGCATTCCTGGGATAAACCCCACTTGATCATGGTGTATGATCCTTTTAATGTGCTGTTGGATTCTGTTTGCTAGTATTTTGTTGAGGATTTTTGCATCTATGTTCATCAGTGATATTGGCCTGTAGTTTTCTTTCTTTGTGACATCCTTGTCCGATTTTGGTATCAGAGTGATGGTGGCCTCATAGAATGAGTTTGGGAGTGTTCCTCCCTCTGCTATCTTTTGGAAGAGTTTGAGAAGGATAGGTGTTAGCTCTTCTCTAAATGTTTGATAGAATTCACCTGTGAAGCCATCTGGTCCTGGGCTTTTGTTTGTTGGAAGATTTTTAATCACAGTTTCAATTTCAGTGCTTGTGATTGGTCTGTTTATATTTTCTATTTCTTCCTGGTTCATTCTCGGAAGGTTGTGCTTTTCTAAGAATTTGTCCATTTTATTGGCATCGAGTTGCTTGTAGTAATCTTTCGTGATCCTTTGTATTTCTGCACTGTCAGTTGTTACTTCTCCTTTTTCATTTCTAATTCTGTAGATTTGACTCCTCTCCCTTTTTTTCTTGATGGGTCTGGCTAATTGTTTATCAATTTTGTTTGTCTTCTCAAAGAACCAGCTTTTAGTTTTATTGATCTTTGCTACTGTTTCCTTCATTAATTTTTCATTTATTTCTGATCTGTTCTTTATGATATCTTTCCTTCTGCTAACTTTAAGGGTTTTTTGTTCGTCTTTCTCTGATTGCTCTAGGTGTAGTTTAGGTTGTTTATTTGAGATGTTTGTTGTTTCTTGAGGTAGGATTGTATTGCTATAAACTTTCCTCTTAGAACTGCTTTTGCTGCATCCCCTAAGTTTTGGGTCATCGTGTTTTTGTCATTCGTTTCTAGGTAGTTCTTGATTTCTTCTTTGACGTCTTCAGTGATCTCTTGGTTATTTAGTAGTGTACTGTTTAGCCTCCATGTGTTTGTCTATTTTACAGATTTTTTTCTGTAATTGATATGTAGTCTCATAGCGTTATTGTCAGAAAAGATACTTGATACGATTTCAATTGTCTTAAATTTACTGAGGCTTGATTTGTGACCCAAGATATTATCTATCCTGGAGAATGTTCCATGAGCACTTGAGAAGAAACTGTATTCTGTTGTTTTTGAATGGAATGTCATATAAATATCAATTAAGTCCATCTTGTCTAATGTGTCATTTAAAGCTTGTGTTTCCTTATTTATTTTCATTTTGGATGATCTGTCTATTGGTGAAAGTGGGGTGTTAACGTCCCCTACTATTATTGTGTTACTGCCAATTTCCCCTTATATGGCTGTTAACATTTGCCTTATGTATTGAGGTGCTCCTATGTTGGGTGCATAAATATTTACAATTGTTATATCTTCTACTTGGATTGATCCCTTGACTATGTAGTGTCGTTCTTTGTCTCTTGTAATAGTCTTTATTTTAAAATCTATTTCGTCTGATATGATAATTGCTACTCCAGCTTTCTTTTGACTTCCATTTGCATGGAATATCTTTTTCCATCCCCTCACTTTCAGTCTGTGTGTGTCCGTTGGTCTGAAGTGGGTCTCCTGTTGACAGCATATATACAGGTCTTATTTTTGTATCCATTCAGCCAGGCTATGTCTTTTGGTTGGAGCATTTAATCCATTTATATTTAAGGTAATTATTGATATATATGTTCCTATTACCATTTTCTTAATTGTTTGAGGTTTGTTACTATAGGTCTTTTCCTTCTCTTGTGTTTCCTGCCTAGAGAAGTTCCTTTAGCATTTGTTGTAAAGTTGGTTTGGTGGTGCTGAATTCTCTTAGCTTTTGCTTGTCTGTAAATGTTTTAATTTCTCTGTCGAATCTGAATGAGATCCTTGCTGGGTAGGGTAATCTTGGTTGTAGGTTTTTCCCTTTCACCACTTTAAATATGTCCTGCCACTCCCTTCTGGCTTGAAGAGTTTCTGCTGAAAGATCAGCTGTTAACCTTATGGGGGTTCCCTTGTATGTTACTTGTTGCTTTTCCCGTGCTGCTTTTAATATTTTTTCTCTTTATTTAATTTTTGATAGTTTGATTAATATGTGTCTTGGCTTGTTTCTCCTTTGATTTACCCTGTGTGGGACTCTCAGCACTTCCTTGACTTGATTGACTATTTCCTTTCTCATATTAGGGAAGTTTTCAACTATAATCTCTTCAATTATTTTCTCAGACCCTTTCTTTTTCTCTTCTTCTTCTGGGACCCCTATAATTCGAATGTTGATGCATTTAATGTTGACTCAGAGATCTCTGAGACTGTCCTCCATTCTTTTCATTCTTTTTTTCTTTATTCTGCTCTGCAGTAGTTATTTCCACTATTTTACCTTCCAGGTCACTTATCCGTTCTTCTGCCTCAGTTATTCTGCTATTGGTTCCTTCTAGAGAATTTTTAATTTCATTTATTGTGTTGTTCATCATTGTTTGTTTGCTCTTTGGTTTGTCTAGGTCCTTGTTGAATGTTTCTTGTATTTTCTCCATTCTACTTCCAAGATTTTGGATCATCTTTATTATCATTACTCTGAATTCTTTTTCAGGTAGACTTAATTCTCTTCATTTGTTTGGTCTGGTGGGTTTTTTACCTTGCTCCTTCATGTGCTATGTGTTTCTCTGTCTTTTCATTTTGCTTTTCTTACTCTCTTACTCTCCTTTTTGCATGCTGGAGGTTCATAGTTCCTGTTGTTTCTGGTGTCTGCCCCCAGTGGCTAATGTTGGTTCAGTCGGTTGTCTAGGCTTCCTGGTGGAGGGGACTAGTGCCTGTGTTCTGGTGGATGAGGCTGGATCTTGTCTTTCTGGTGGGCAGGACCACATCTGGGGGTGTGTTTTGGGGTGTCTGTGACCTTATTATGATTTTAGGCAGCCTCTCCGCTAATGGGTAGGGTTGTGTTCCTGTCTTGCTAGTTGTTTGGTATAGGATGTCCAACACTGTAGTTTGCTGGCCGTTGGGTGGAGCTGGGTCTTAGGGTTGAGATGGAGATCTCTGGGAGAGCTTTTGCCATTTGATATTATGTGGAGTTGGGAGGTCTCTCGTGGTGCAGTGTTCTGAACTTGGCTCTCCCACATCAGAGGCACAGCCCTGACACCCAGGTGGAGCACCAAGACCCCGTCAGACACATGGCTCAGAAGAAAAGGGAGGGATGGAGGGAGGGAAGGAGGGAGGGAGGGAGAGAGAGAGAGAGAGAGAAATAAAATAAAGTTATTAAAATAAAAAATAATATTATTAGAAATAAAAAAATTAAAAGGTAATTTAAAAAAAAGAAAGAAGAGAGCAACCAAACCAAAAAAAAACAAATCCACCAATGATAACAAGTGCTAAAAACTATACTTAAAAAAAACTGACAGACAAAACCCTAGGACAAATGGTAAAAGCAAAGCTATACAGACAAAATCACACAAAGAAGCATACACATATACAGTAAAAAACAGAGAAAAAGGAAAAAGACATATATATCTATACATGAAAAAAGAAAAGGGGGGAGAGAGCAACCAAATCAATAAATAAATCTACCAATGATAATAAACGCTAAATACTAAACTAAGATAAGCATAAAACCAGAGACAAGTTAGATGCAAAAAGCAAACCCCAAGTCTACAGTTGCTCCCAAAGTCCACCTCCTCAGTTTGGGATGATTCGTAGTCTATTCAGGTATTCCACAGATGCAGGTACATCACGTTGACTGTGGAGATTTAATCTGCTGTTCCCGAGGCTGCTGGGAGAGATTTCCCTTTCTCTTCTTTGTTTGCACAGCTCCTGGGGTTCAGCTTTGGATTTGGCCCCGCCTCTGCGTGTAGGTCCCCTGAAGGTGTCTGTTCTTTGCTCAAACAGGATGGGGTTAAAGGAGCAGCTGATTCGGGGGCTCTGGCTCCCTCAGGCCGGGGGGAGGGAGGGGCACGGATGCGGGGCGAGCCTGCGGCGGCAGAGGCCAACATGATGTTGCCCCAGCCTGAGGCACGCCGTGTGTTCTCCCGGGGAAGTTGTCCCTGGATCCCGGGACCCTGGCAGTGGCGGGCTGCACGGGCTCCCGGGAGGGGAGGTGTGGAGAGTGACCTGTGCTCGCACACAGGCTTCTTGGTGGCGGCAGTAGCGGCCTTAGCATCTCATGCCCGTCTCTGGGGTCCGCGCTGATAGCCGCGGCTCCTTTAAGCGGCGCTCTGGGTCCCCTCTCCTCGCGCACCAGGAAGCAAAGAGGGAAGAAAAAGTCTCTTGCCTCTTCGGCAGCTCCAGACCTTCTCCCGGACTCCCTCCCGGCCAGCCGTGGCGCACTAACCCCTTCAGGCCGTGTTCACGCCGCCAACCGCAGTCCTCTCCCAGCTTCCGAAAGAAGCCTGAGCCTCAGCTTCCAGACCCCGCCCATCCCGGCCGGTGAGCAGACAAGCCTCTCAGGCAGGTGAGTGCAGGTCGGCACCGATCCTCTGCGGGAATCTCTCCGCTTTGCCCTCCGCACCCCGTGGCTGCGCTCTCCTCCGCGGCTCCGGAGCTTCCCCCTCCGCCACCCGCAGTCTCCGCCCGCGAAGGGACTTCTAGTGTGTGGGAACCTTTCCTCCTTCACGGCTCCCTCCCACCGGTGCAGGTCCCGTCCCTATTCTTTTGTCTCTGTTTTTCCTTTTTTCTTTTCCCTACCCAGGTACGTGGGGAGTTTCTTGCCTTTTGGGAGGTCTGAGGTCTTCTGCCAGCGTTCAGGAAGTGTTCTGTAGGAGCTGTTCCACGTGTAGATGTATTTCTGATGTATCTGTGGGAAGGAAGGTGATCTCCACGTCTTACTCCTCCGCCATCTTGAAGGTTCCCCTGCAATAGGAGACTCCACTGAAGATGTCAGCCTCCAAGATGCCAAGAGCTAAAGGTGCAGAGGCATTTGGTTCGGAGGGTTTGCAGCTTGCTTTTTTTTTTTCTTTTCCTTTGTGCTTGTCTAGTTTCACTTGTTCACGGGGCTCTTCATGCTGAGGCCTCACACCCGGCACTTCAGATCAGAGTGCCTAGTGAGAAATGGATGCGTTGACACCTCAGCCGGGCGGGCCGGGCTGTGTGCGGAAGCACACTGCCCCTGACACTGCAACTCAGGATGGTGGTGGGAGGCCGTGTGCAGAGACAATACACCTGCACTGCTCTCTGAGCGTGTGCCAACCTGACTGACGAGGGTTTTTTTTTTTTTTTTTGAGTACATATTTTGTATCAGGCACAGTCTTGGGTCACAGGGATGGAGCAGTGAACAAAACAGATGGACCTCTCTGCCTTCAGGGAGCTTATGTTGTAGTGTGGGCAGGGAGAGACAATAAAATAAGTAGTAATCAACACCATGATGACTTATTTGGAGAAAAATAAATCAGAGAATGGGGAGGAAGTGCCAGAGGGTGTGGTTTTTCAATAGGGTGAGAAGATAAGCATTCGAAAGCAATCTGCATTCCAGGGATACAGGTATAATAGTACCTGGATCAGATTTTGGGAAACACAGGTAGAGGAAGAATGGAGGAGGAACAGAATCTGTTGTAAGTTGGATATTCAATGCAGCGTGATTCCACCATGCTGTTTACACAACTGTGGACTCAAAATAAGATTTTCATCATGCTGCGATATTGATGAATCATTATTCACACTTCATCTCGCCATAGCCCAGCTTCTTAGTGTGGGTTGAACCTACCAAATGAAATGGAAGTGGACATTCACAGATATTTTTCAGCCCCGAGATGGATATTAAAAGATATTTTTGAATGGAGTTAACATATCTGGCACTGTGGATCCCAGACCGACAAAGATCTTCACCATCTGTATTATAACATAAGGTTCTCCATCTATGACAATATATTTCCACTGTTGTGTCCTTTGAGGGGGTCAAAAATAATTTTAGTGGTTTAATAGACTTGGGGACATCGAAACCTCTCTAAAATTTTATAGAGTCATCAATTGCCTTCTGAGGATCTTTTTCACAGGAAGAATTTTCTCTTCTTTTAGAAGAAAAAAGAAACATTCCAAAAGATGTGAAAATACGAGGATTCAACCAAGACACGAGCCTTTCTTGTCCCATGTGCCCCTTCCCCCCAGTGGAATATTTGAAGTTGGTTTTCTTAACTCCTCCAATAATCTCTAAATTCCTTGGGTATTTAATACCATAATTGGTGGTTTTAATAACTTGATAAATGTTCTAAAATTGTGGGCCTTAAACGATAATTATCTCTGAGGTTCATAGACTAACACAGTAATGGTTTGGGAACAACAACAAAAAAATCAACTTTGATAATCTATATCTACAAAGTGAGTGGAAGAGTCCCCAAAAGGTATTGTTTACCGTTTAGAATATAAAATGATATCTATGCAAAGTAGTTCTCGTTAATTCTGAACCAAATGGTCATAAAAACAAAATGGCCTTCAGAAAGGACTCTAGCTATCCAAGCTTGAGAATTTGGGCTCTAGCCCCTAGAGGTCTGCCTTTTAATATAACTTTCAAGTGTTGAAGGATTGAGCTTCATCTACAGTAAAATTAGGGCTAAGTAAAAATAAAATCTGTCCTTAGCTATTTTGAAGGCCAAGTGTGGATTCATCTTACTGAATATTGCATATCCAGGCATATATAGTTTCTTCTAGAATAACCCAGTTCTTCTGATACTGAACACTTTTCTGGAACTAAAATACACAATGGCTTTTAGCCATTGTAGAGGAAAAATTTTTGAATTGCCATCTTGTCTGCACCAAGAACTTAAAGTTTAAAAAGGGGATTCTTACCTATAAGAAACTATTTTCATTGAGAAAAATGCAAATAAGGGAAACAAAATGAACAAACAACAAGAAAGAGGAGGAGATCTACTACATCCCACCACCCAAAGAAGACAGTCACCAGTAACATCTGACGTACTTACTTTCTAGCTGTTATTTGCTAAAATCACGGTAAGGCTGCTAGTTATGCAGCACAAGTGACATAGCAGCTTATAAAAATCAGGAACATTGTCTCCCTTGCACTGAAGCTTCATTCTTCAATCCTTCATCATCTTCTGCTTCAACATCAAAATGCTGTTGAAATGAGGCCAGACTTCAAGCACCAGCTCCAGACTTGATCTGAAAATCTGTCTCAGTTTTAAATCTTACACATGGCCTTCAAGTACACAACAGTGAAGCTCTGCTTTTCATTTTGCCCCTCTTTTATCCCTTAATAATTAGCACAATGGTTCTGCCAGTTGCTAAGCTACTGGTTGAATTGTTCTCCATAATTTAATGGATTTTCTTATAAGAACTATCAGAACTTAGAGTATTACTTTTCTTGTTATTAGCCTTTTGAACGATTATACACAGAATATTTTATTGTGGTCTGTTGCATCCCTCATTTCTCTTCCCTTCCTCCCTCCAGTCTGTCTTTCTGTCTCTCTCCTTCTCTCCCTTCTTCTCCCCTTCTCTAAACACATGCACACATGTGCGCGTGCGCGCGTGCGCACACACACACACACACGCACACACACACACACCGTTGAGTCCCACCACTAAGCCCAAATACATAGCTGGAGATGGGGAAAAACAGTTGAGAAGAACTAGAGTGCAGGAATTGGATGTGGTCTCAGGGTTTCTTCAAATTTTTGTACAAAATAGACTACAATGAAAATGGCATTCTCTAGATTTGTGCAGTGCACACCTGGACAGTATTCACAGCGGCCTAGTGGTGCAATATCAAGGCTGAATCGTAACAAAAGTTGAGACATAGCATGTAGAAAGCAGGGTGGATGCTTGCTTATTTGTATAGGGGCTGCTACAAATATTATAGAGGAGATATGCTCGTAACAAAAGTTGAGACATAGCATGTAGAAAGCAGGGTAGATGCTTGCTTATTTGTATAGGGGCTGCTACAAATATTATAGAGGAGATATGCTCGTAACAAAAGTTGAGACATAGCATGTAGAAAGCAGGGTAGATGCTTGCTTATTTGTATAGGGGCTGCTACAAATATTATAGAGGAGATATGCGTGTGATTGTTGGTTTGCCTGTAAGCAAACTGCTGCTGCCTATTTGGGAGCATTTGACTTAGTGAGAAGGGGCCTCCCAGGTAGTATGATTTGCAGAGCCTGTCTGAAGAATCAGCTCCCCTCCCGCCTTCCCAATCCTCATACTAGCTGTGGAGGCTTAGACTAGTCTCTTAATCTGATATGGTGTTGGTATACTGACTATTGTGAGTTGAATTGTGTCCCTACCAAAAAGATGTTGAAGTCCTAAACCCCAGTACCTGTGAATGGAACCTTATTTGGAAACAGTCTTTGCAGATGATCAAGTTAAGATGAGGTCATTAGGATGATCCCCTAATCCAGTTTGACTGGTGTCCTTATAAAAAGAGGAAATTTGGATGCAGAGACATGAACACATGAAGATGAAGACACAAGCCAAGGAAGGTCATTCATCTACAAGCCAAGGAACAACAAAGATTGCCAGCAAATCCCCAGAGCTAGGGGAGAGGCAGGAACAGATTCTCCCTCAGCCTCAGAAGGAACCAACCCTGCCAACACCTTGATCTCAGACTTCTAGCCTCAGGAACTGTGAGAAGATACATTTCTGTTCTTTAAACCACCTAATTTGTGGAATTAGCACAGTAATAGCCCTACTCAGGGTCAGAGAAGCACAGTGGAAATAGACTCTCATTTTCCAGTGACGTCCTTGTCGTTGCAAAGGAGCATTACCTTCCTTGGAGACGGATCTTCTAAACCCCAACACATTAGCATAAGTTCATCCCTTTCTGCAGCAGCTTCCGTTGATCAAGTCCTTGCTAGGCCCTAGGCATCATGCCAAGCAAGCCTTTTAATATATTAACTCCTCACCATGACCCTAGACAGACAGCATGGCCATTCTCCATCTTTGTATTAGAAATGGGCTCAGAGAGGTTAGGTGACATCCCCGAGGTTCACACAGCTAGGGTTCAAAATCTAGATCCAAAACTCATATTCTTTTTTTTAAAAATGCTTTTCTGGGCTTCCCTGGTGGCACAGTGGTTGAGGGTCCGCCTGTGGATGCAGGGGACACGGGTTCGTGCCCCGGTCCGGGAAGATCCCACGTGCTGCGGAGTGGCTGGGCCCGTGAGCCATGGCCGCTGAGCCTGCGCATCCGGAGCCTTTGCTCCGCAAAGGGAGAGGCCACAGCAGTGAGAGGCCCATGTACCACCAAAAAAAAAATAAATATATATATATATAAAAATGCTTTTCTGAGCTAAGGAGAAGGTGGTAGTGGTCTGGGACTTCAAAGGGGAGAAAGACAATTCACAGGGAGATGGGAAGAGCAAGTATTTGGTAAACGAACGTTTGCCTTGCCGATCTGAGAAGTCTTATATAAAACAGTTATCTTGGGTGATGGCTGTCTTGCTGGTGCAGGCTTCCTATCTAAATTCTTTTTTTAACTTTTTTGTAATTGAAGTATAGTTAATTTACAATGCTGTGTTAGTTTTAGGTGTACAGCAAAGTGATTTAGTTTTATATATATGTGAACTTCCTTTTTCAGATTCTTTTCCATTATAGTTTATTACAAGACATTGAATACAGTTCCCTGTGCTATACAGTAGGTCCTTGTTGGTTATCTGTTTTATATATAGTAGTATATATCTGTTAATCCCAAACTCCTAATTTGTCCCTGCCCCCCACCACCACTATCCCCTTTGGTAACCATAAATTTGTTTTCTATGTCTGTGAGTCTATTTCTGTTTTGTAAATAAGTTCATTTGTATCATTTTTTTTAGATTCCACATACAAGTGATATCATATGATACAAATGTTAATTTGTCTTTCTCTGTTTGACTTACTTCACTTAATATGATGATCTCTAGGTCCACCCATGTTGCTGCAAATGGCATTATTCCATTCTTTTTATGGCTGAGAAATAAAGAAGATGTGATATACACATGCATTGGAATATTACTCGGCCAAAACTCATATTCTTAATGACCATTATGTACCTTCTTTCTGCCATGTAGCTTGTATCTCCAAACCCTTAAACATCCTGCGTCATCAGTTCCCTCTTGCTGTAAGTGCAAATCTTCTTCCTATTTTGTTACAGATTCATAGTTTGAGTTGAAGGAAAGCACTCCCTATTCTCGCCCCCATGATAATTTTACTTGACCAGAAATTAGGCTGCTTGGCTTGGAGTTTTCAATGACCACTAACATTAGCTTCCAATTTTTGAGCATTCTGTGTACCTGGCATCATACTTATCACTTTACATTAATTATCTTATTCAGTCTTTATAAGAACTCTCATCTTCCATACGTGAGTGTGGGCAACTCGCCCAGGTCACGCAGGAAGTAGGTGTCGGGACATGGTTACAGAGCCTGCCTCTTCACTGCTTTGTTTCATTGTATATTGTGTTTTTCCTCCTAAAGGGATAAACAAAGCGCAAAAGAACTTAAAACCTGGGTCCTGTTTTAGGAATACATCCTGTATTCTTTCACCTGGCCCCCATCCTCTCTCACCTGGATCAGCACAGTAATCTACCTAGGGGTCCACGTCCCTCCTCTCTGGTGCCCTCCCATCTGGTCTGTACCGGGCAGGCCTACTGAAATTAAAATGTACATCTGATCACGCCACTCTCAAGCTTAAACCCATTCAATGGCCTGCCGTAGAACTAAGAATAATATCCAAACACCTTCCATGGCCTCTGAAGCCCAAGTTCATCTGACTTCTCTATTGATCCTCATCTGCCTAACTTACACACTAATCTGAAGCCGTGCTGGTCTAATTCCAGTTCCTCCAGCAATGCCCAGGTGTCCCTGTCTTTATAGCATCCCATGAGGTTCCCCTGCTGAGGACAATCTCCACCTCTTTCCCTTACTCCCAATCACCCTTCAGGTCTTGGTTTACATGACACCTCTTCATAAAGGCCTTCCCTGACCAAGTACAAGTAATCTTAGTACTGTTTTTGCTGCACCCCCTAAGTTTTAGTATCTACACTGCTATGTACATTGCAGTACTATTCACAATAGACACGATGTAGAAACAACTCAAATGCCCATCGATGGATGAATGGATAAAGAAAATGTGATATGTATATACTAAGGAATATTGTTCAGTCTTAAAGAAGAAAGAAGTCCTGCCACTTGCATTAACATGGATGGGCCTGGAAGATATTTTGGTAAATGAATAAGCCAGTCACAGGACAAATGCTGCATGATTCCACTTATTGAAAATAATCAAACTCATAGAAGCAGGTGATGCAATAGTGGTTGCCAGGACCTGGAGGGTGAGGGAAATGAGGAGATATTATTCAATGGGTACCAAGTTTCAGTTTTGCTAGATGAATAAATTCTAGAGATCTGCTCTAGGACAGAGTACCCGTAGTTAACAATTCAGATTGTGCACTTCAAAATAAATTTGTTAAGAGGGTAGATCTCACGGTAAGTGTTCTTACCACACACACAAAAGGGACACAGGGAACTTCTGGAAGGTGGTGGGTATATCTGTTATCTTAATTGGGGTGATGATATCACAGCTGTTTGCAGATGTCCAGACCCTCAAACTGTTGAATGTGGGCACCTCTTTATAGATCAATTATGCTTCCATAAAACTATTATAAAGAACACTAGGGAAAGCTTGGTATATATAAGAACTCAACACTTCAGCCTAAAAATATTTCAAAGTAAAATTTTCGGAAAAAAAAAAAAAAAAAAAGAACAAAAAGTAAGTCCTTTCCTCTTAGCCTTAACCGCAAGCCCTTGCTTTGCCTTGGCTCTTGTTTCCCATCACTGCATTTTTATTCTAATTTTCAATTATTTTGTGAGTCTGACTGCTTGTTTTTGTCAGTCCCCTCTGCTAAACACTTTAAGTTCCAAGAGAACAGAGATAATGTCTGTCTTTAATTTTGCAGCCTCAGAGCCCAGCACGAGGCCTCACACATAGTTAGGCACGAAAGGATGTGTGTGGAATGAATGAATGAAAGAAAGGAGGCCAGTGCCCACCGGATAGGAGCCTGACGGGCTTAAAGGCAAGTTTCTATGATAAGACCCCCGAAAGGAGAGTGGGGGGGGCAGGAAAGGGAAATGAATGGGAATAAGCTCTCCCCTCTCATTTTGCTCAGTTTTCATGGTTTCTGGAATCAATGAGCAAATCAACTGCCTGATATTCCAGCAGCTTTGCTGTTCGCCACCCCATGTCCCTCTTCTCCCTGACCCCGGTCTCATCACTCTCTCTCGAGTCTCCAGTGGGAGGAGGTCATTCAAACTGCATATCCTCCCACCTGCACTTAGAAAATGCTTTTCTCTTTCCCTACGTCTTGGATCTCTGTTTTCCTCTTGTCCCCTCGCTTCCTCGCGTACAAAGAATCTTGTGATCTTCGAGGCATAGCAAAGTGGAGAAAGAGTGTGTGAGCTGCCCTGGGAGAAACAGAGAGTGTAGCGGGAGGGGAGGAGGGGTCTAGGGGGATCGCCAGGTAACAGCTTGGCCTGTGATCTGGTTGCCTAGGTAATTGTGACTCTTCCTCGGGCTGCTTGGATCCGTTCTGGGCAGCCGGGGATAGTGGCCCTGTACCTAGCCGCAGAAGCCACCTGGCTTCTCCCAGGCTCGGCAGCGTGTGTGTTCAGGTGAAGGACAGAGATTGTGCCCCGCAGACGTTCAAATAGCAGAAATCCAGCCTCTTCAAACACTAAGCACTGTTGTCTTTGAAAGAGAGAAAAGGTATCTGTGCCTCATCCTTGCCAAGACGTTTTGCTGCTAAAGGATCCCTCTCGTTGAAGAGATAGAGACACACAGCTTTCCTGGCAGCCACGATCCACCTGCTTGGGAAGGAGTTCTCCGTTCTGCCTTCACCAAACCATGGTGAGAAATGCAGATTCTTCTTTTGTTCGTGTCTCTGTCCCTCCCTTTACGCCACGGGCTCCATCACCTCCCGCGCCCCCGCCCATACACAGAGCGAGGAGAAGGTACGTGCAGTGGTCTTAAAAAAGAAAAAAAAGACCTTCAAGAGTTTTTAGCAATATTTTCAGTGTCCTGTCAATATGTGTCTTTATTTGGCTATTTCCCTTTCCTAGATTTTATAGAGAATTTTTCTCTGGAAGAGAAAACGGATTGCTGCTAATAGAAATTCAAAGGGGAAAATGCTAGGAGTGATTCAGGACCATCTGGAGACCCTCATTTTTCTAATCACAGATTTATGGCGCTTTATAATTTATATATGCATACATTATCTCACTGGATAAGAGAGTTCCCAGTGGCATTGCTTGACTTCCAGAACCACTGACAAATCTATCTTCTTTCTTCCTCTCCCCTTGCCCTATTTCCAGACTCCTAAGAGCAGGAGGATAATTTAGAGGAATATCTGTGGGTTTAAACAAATACTATATTAAGATTATGTGCTTTAAAATGAAAGCAGCTCCTATATCTACTTCATTTTGAAAAGCACTTATCTGCCAAGAGGAAAAGATAAGGTCCTCTTGACCCTGATATCTCTTTCATGGGGATAAGAGTAGACAGATTTTGTAAATTTTATTGAATTTAGCAGACATTTATTGATCTGGTCACTATTATATACAAATTCAAACTTGACTCTAGTTTCAATTATTACCATTTTTTCTGGTTCCTTTCATCAAATCATTAGCATCATCTGAAAGTGGTGAGATTTGTCTTTTCCAGCCCCCAAAGTCCAAGAAACAGGCAGAGGCAGTTAGGAGAATATCTAAAGTCACCCAAGGAGAGAGGGACAGATCTAAGACTTGAACTCAGATCTCCTGGTCCTCAGTATTTGCTTTTCTAACATTTAAAACTCCTGTTTAAATCATTTTATGAGACATTTGGAAATCTGAACACTGACTGGGTTATTTTTGTGTGTTTTAATATATTGTTAGTTTTTTTAGGTGTAAGAGTAATATGTTTTTTTAAAGTTCTTACATTTCAGGGGTGGACACTGAAACAGTTATGAATGAAATGATAAAATGTCTTGGATTTGCTTCAAAATGATACAGGAGGTGGGGAATTGGTTGGGGTATACATAAACAAGATGGGTCATGAATTGATCATTGAAGCCGAGTGGTAGGTATATAGGGGTTCATCATGCTATTTTCTCTACTTTTGTATAAGTCTGCAATTTCCCATAATAAAAGTTTGAAAATTAAATAATAAAAATAAAAACATGTTTTACCCATGAACCCTTCCCAGACAAATAACGGAGTGTAAGACTCTATTCTGGGATTTGCAGCCACAGTTTTTGCTGGAAAACAACCTATCAAATCTCAAAATAGGTTGTAGACCAGACATCAGGATTGAGAGAACCGCTAAATATTCAGCCAGAAATAGGTCATTGTTGAGGGAAGCCAAGAATCCCCTGGAAATGCAGGGAGCGTGTCACCCAGTTGCCAAAAATAAGCCTGGATTCTGGCAGATGTCCCCTCTGGGAAAAGCACAGCTGGGTTCTCATCTTCCATGGAGTCAACGGCCAAGGACCCCCAAAATAGTACCAACAATGCTTTGTTGGAGAGTAGAAGAATAATAAAAGACATTGTTAGTTCATTCACCCTTATTCCCGTTGTCCCACCTTCAGAAAGAAGACTTCTTGGGCAACATAGTGGAGGTACTATAGAGGACATTTTGACAATATCAAAATTGTAAAGACGTTTGCAGCAGTTCTCCTTCTGGGAATTTTTCTCCAGCTGTATTCGTGTACACATATTTGTAGAAGGATATTCATTGCAGTATTGTTTGCTGTAGCAAAAATCAGAAACACATTGACTTTAATTCTTGGGAAATGGCAAAAGTGAACATGGCCATAGAGTGGAAGCCATACAGCCAAGAAAGCGATCAAGGTCAGTCTTGGTGGGTTGGTATAGAAAGATAGATGTACAAGATAAAGCATTAAATGAAAAATACCAGACCTGTGGTTTAATCCTATAGGAGACCAGCAGTTTCTGGAAGGTGTGTGGGTTTGTCCTTGGACACAGTTGAGACTCACCCTGTGCTGGGAGAAGGGATTGATATCCAATCCCAGGTCTGTCTGACCACAAAGCCTATGTCCCCAACCTTTCATGGCCTCTATATGTTGGCACACTTGGTCTTCTGTGAGTCAGGTGACATTTACTTGAGGACTAGGCCACTTTCTGTTACACTCCCCACTTCCTTGGCCCCTCTCACTAAAAGAGAGAGGACCCCTGAGCCTTGGGACCAGAAAGAGCAAGCAGGGCCCATGTTCCTATGGAGAAGCAAGGACCATCTGGCCACAGCATCAGCCATAGGGGGCTTGGCTTCTCGAGTTCTACCACTGCACGTGGAAAGCAGTGTCCTTTTATTTATTTTTTTAATGGAAATTTCTTTTGGGAAGTGATGGGGAAAGCCAGCACAAGGACTTTTCTACTTGCATTCTTTGGCCTGCAAGAACCTAGTATGTGATATCTACAAGGGTCTTTCTTCATCATGTGCCTTTCTTTTCCTTTTCTTTTTTTTTTTTTAGGAGAGATGAAATGAAGCTTAAAATCTCTGTAGAAGGGCAAAGGAGACATGACAGAGGATTGTTTTAAAGACATCACCACCTTTCTCCCAAATACGGAATTACTGCATTAGATATGTCTGAAACCAGAAGAATCCTATGTTTTTAACTTCAGGAAGTCAAGCTGAGGCTCTGAGGTTGACCTGTCTATTCCATCACACTCAACACGCTGTTACATAAAGCAATTCATGTACAGAGGAAAGGCAGTAGTGATGTACATGCCCACAGCTTCAGATTTGCTTAAGACTGAGTGAGAATACACACTACTGTATATAAAATAGATAAACAACAAGGACCTACTAGATAGCACAGGGAACTATACTCAATACCTTTTAGTAACCTGTAACGGAAAAGTATCTGAAAAAGAATATGTGTATAACTGAATCACTTTGATGTACACCAGAAACTAACACAACATTGTGAATCAACTATACTTCCATTTTTAAAAACTTCTTTTTGAAAGAGAAAATCTTTCACAGAAAGGCTGAGAACAAGTCAGAAATCAGGTGGAGGCCACGAGGCTGCTGTGGTCAGCATGGGGTTCCAGTGATGAACCCGAGTCTCCTCAACCACTTTGCTCTTGAAGTTCCTCTAACCAGCATGTGGAAGTAGTAACTTACTTGGTAAGGGCTCTGCACTGGTAAAGAAGCCATCTTTAATCAATAAGAGCTGATGATGTTAGGACTTCAACTCTTTGCAGAGAGAGACCTCAGGCAGGGGATCTTAACCTTGACTGGAAGAAAAGTAGACAGAATCAGCCTCTAAAATTCTTTGCTGAGAGACCAGCAGTTTGGAGGGAAATTTCTGGCTGAGATAACTCTCCTCCCCCTTCCCTCTCTGTCCTCCTACCTGCTTGAGCAATCAGGCAATGGGTGGGATGGGAGCAGGTGTCGCTTTCAGCGATCCAGATTCCTTCACTTCTACTCTAAGTAATGATTTCCTGTCACTTTTTATCCCCCCATGCCACCGGGCTCTCACATTTCAAAGTGCGACAAAATGGGCATCATATTCAATAGAGATCTGACTAATGTAGATTGTAGCCTAATGATTGCTTCCTGGGCTTTGCATGTCATGCTTCTATAAATACATCCCAGTATCACTTTGGCTTTTCAGCAGTAGCACTCCATTGCTGCCTGCCTCCATCTGTGGTCAGCCGTGACCTCCCTGGTCTCTTTGTGTGACACCTGTGCCTACTCATTCCCTACCAACCCTGTTTTTCCATTACTGGCTTGTCTGTCTCTACATTTACCACCTTCCACATTCCCACTCTCAGAAAATGCCGCATGATATTAGCAGAAGCCAGAACTATTCAAACTCTGCTCTCTTTCGCTCTTGTCTAGGAAGAAAAAACATTTTCGAATTGAAAAGAGCAGAAATAAAGGGTAACAGAGAAACTACAACTCGTGTGCAAAAGGGCATCAGCAAGTTGCCCTAAAGGGAGCCCTGAACTGCAAAGCTCTGGGTTCAAGGGCCAGCTCCATCTTTTGTAACTTTGTGGCCTTAGGCAAGTCATTGAACCTCTCTGGACTTCAGTGTCCTTACCTATAGAAGGAGACAGATTGACTACTTTATTTCTAAGCTACCTTTTAGAAACCTAAACTTTAATGCTCTTCCATAAAATGAGTTTGTTACTGGGTCACTTTTTGAAAGCTTATGGCTTTTTGGAGTTCCAGAGTCAGGTGGAAGAGACAGAGCCTGGCCTATCCTAAACCTTAGGATATTTTATTGATCTCATTGTTTGACATATTACGGAAACAAGAACATGGATATCCCCCACTTCATTTCAAAGCTTATAATCTGAACAAGGAGAGTAGGAGTGAGAGGAAAGCTCCTTCTCCCATCAGGATGGTTTCCTGTTACCTCTTGGTTCTGGCATCTTCTGCTCATGAGAGCAACCTGAGGTCTTATCAGGGAAGGAGTGAGCCTGCCCTGTGACCTCCATCTCAAATTCTGACATCTTTTTTCCTAGAAGATCTTCTAAATTCCTGGCATCTTGTGCCAATCAGCTTGGCCTCTTGATACTGTGGGTACCATTCACGGCTTTCATATGTTCAGCATTACAAGATCAGAAGCCTGAAACTAACACAATATTGTAAATCAGCTATAGTTAAATTTTTAAAAAAAGACCAGAAGAATACCAACACGTATAGATTCTTCGTATCAACTAGGGAAAAGATGTAAAGTGTCCTGAGATGAGGAAGAGCAACTTCTCACCAGGTGTTTGTGCATAATAGTTGAAGATGTTCAGGGTGACAAAGGCCTGTTCCATTGCCTCATCCTGCAGCACCAGGAGAAAATCAGAAGGAATAATCATCAATCTCTTTGACTGAAGACCTTTGTCACTTAAAAGTGAAGGATAGGGTAGCAGTGGTTGAGAGTCCGCCTGCCGATGCAGGGGACACGGGTTCGTGCCCCGGTCCGGGAAGATCCCACGTGCCGCGGAGCGGCTGGGCCCATGAGCCATGGCCGCTGGGCCTGCGCGTCCGGAGCCTGTGCTCCGCAACGGGAGAGGCCACAGAAGTGAGAGGCCCGCGTACCGCAAAATAATAATAATAATAATAATTTTAAAAATAAATAAATAAATAAAATAAAAGTGAAGGATATTTCCACACATGTGTTAAGGCCACCCTCTACAAGGTTTGTTTTCAAGTCTAAATATCTCTGTCCTAGGATGTGCAAAGAACTTGTACTCTGATCTCATAGTCACAGTGGGTAATTTTTGAGGAATCATGGAAGATTGGATGCGCCATCAGATGGGATCCCAACCATGGAGACTCACCTCGACATCAATGCCAGGCCATAGTCTAAATTAGATTTACTTAAAAGGGGCAGGGACTGTGAGACTTAGAAAAGAGTGCCATTGGCACCAGGGCCAGCATATGCGTGCTAAGGAGTTGTACCATACAAGCTGTGTTTTATTTATTTATTTTAATGGATTACTTGGCTGGCAAATTTCAGGAGCTGTAGATACGGTATGTGTGTACCTTAGAAAACCTTTTTAAAATGTCACCGTCAAGATTTTTGTGGATAAGATGGAGAAATAAGGTATGCCTGGCAGTGTTTTGGAGTGCATTTATCAGCCTATGGTTGCTTACTCGTAAGTTTGCGTGATCCTGGATCAACGTGGAAGGGGCTGGTTACTACTGGGGCTCTTGTCCTAGTCCCAATCCTTTCAACGTTGTTGGTACACAGTGGGATAAAGGCAGAAGAGATCTGCACGTCGGGTTTGCCAGTGACCCGAATCCAGGAAGGACTGCTAATGTAGTCACCGATAGAATCAAATTCAAAGTGATTTTGATTGGATTTAACCTTGAGCCAAAACCAAAAACTGTCAAGTCCTACATTCGGGGTTCAAGATCAGTTGCGCATGTGCAGAACGTGAGAGCTGCAGCGAGGCAGAAATCCATGTGAAGACATCGTGGTATTTCAGCTGACCACAAGCTTAATGTGACGTAGCTTTAAAAATAAGCCAATGCCGTCTTCAGTTTCTCTGATCAGAAGTAAAATGTCCAGGTACAACGTATGTTTTTCTCCCTATATTTTGTGCTGGTCAAAAATATGGTGAGTTGTGTTCAATTTTTGACCTTTACAATATTAAAAGAGTCGCTGAATTAGGCTGTGTATAAAGGAGAGCATCAGAGGTGAGAAAATGTGATAACCATAATACATGAGCAAATGGGGGGTTTCTTTTGATTATTATTCAGCCAAAATTTATTGATCATTAATTATGTGCCAGGCACCATGATAGACCTTGGAAGTGCAGAGATACACAAGACATGATCCCATTGTCAAGATGCTGATAATCTAGCCTGGGAATCAGGAAGGTAGACAACCTGAGGCCTATGAAGGAAGTACTATAGGGTGCTGAGCATGGCCCTGTGGAACTGGGACATGAGGAGCAGGGACAAGGGATTCTGATGGAGAGGATTGGAAACTAGATCAGGGAAGCTCAGGAGACATGAACTTGGAGAACCATCACCTTTCAAAGTCGGAAGAAACCTTTTTGTCTGATGCATATGAAATGGGGGAGGGGGTGGATGACTTCTCAAAGGTCCCTTTGGCTCCAAAACTCTTTGGTGTGGCACAACTCATACCTGAGGCTTGGTCTCTGAACTACAAGGTTATATAGCTAGTTGCAGTCCCAGAGTTAGAATTCTGGGCCCATGTAGTCCTACTGAATTTCATCCAATTGTCTTCCCCGTGGGCCAATTTTCCCCCAATTGCTAGACCTTATTTTGCATGATTTTCTGCTAGAATTCAGCTGGCCCACCAAATTTAGTATCGCCTGACAATTTGACAGGCACATACTTAATTCCTTTGTCCAGATCACAAAGCCTATGACCAGAATAGATCCACCCTCAGTCCAGGGCAGGTGGCTTACCACTAGGTATGTCTCCAAGGCTACTCTCCAAGGATTCTTGCCAAGGACAGGGTGGATGTGAAAAGACCTCAGGCTTGTGAATGAGGGAAAGAATAAGCTCTACTAGAAATTCTGTTGAGAAAAGGCAGCCTTGAAAATAAATAATCACACTGATCTCAATGAAATAAATATATATACCTTTGACCCATGGTGAAAATAGAAGAAGGAGAAAGAACGAAAAGGTAACTCCTGTATTTTGTTATCTTGAAAGCACCTGTGTCCTGGGGCTAGTGTGACAGGAGAGGAGTCCTCAGCAGTTACTGACTGGGACTTCAAGATCAGAATTTGCATATAGAAAGTTTGCTTTTGTAGGGTCTATCCTTCTATGCTGAGATGGCGCCTCTCCTCGAAGGTGGGGTGGGTGGATTGTACCCCATGACTCTTCTGTGTTGTCCTCTTCAGCTCTGGTTCCATCAGAAACCCTGGGGTCCTCAGAGCACCTACTAACAATAAGAACCTCCTAGAATCCGGAGGATTCTCTCCACATTCTACAGTCTTCTCTTTATCTACATCACCTCATGTTTTTGCTATGGGTATAAATGAGATCATTAATACTACTTGCAATGGTCAATTTTATGTGTCAACTTGGCTTGGCCACAGAACCCAGATATTTGGTCAAACATCAGTCTGGATGTTGCTCTGAATGTATTTTTTTAGATGATATTAACATTGGAATCAGTAGACTGTGAGTGAAGCACATTACCCTCTGTAATATAGGTGGGCCTCATCCAATCAGTTGAAGGCTTTAAAAAAGAGAATGAGGTCCCCAGAAGCAAGTGGGAATTCTGCCTTATACCACCTTTGGACTTGAGCTGTAACATCAACCCTTCCCTGGGCCTTCAGTATGCCAGCCTACCGTGCAGATTTTGGACTTGCCAGCCTCTATAATCATGTGAGTCAATTCCTTAAAGTCTCTCTCTCCTTCTCTCTCTCTCTCTTTCTCTCTCTCAATAGGTATATATACATCTTATTGGTTGTGGTTCTGTGGAGAACGCTAATATACTCTTTGAACTGGAGAACCAGTAATTCAAGCCTGCACTCACTTTTTCTCTTGGCCACAGATATAACCTCACCCCTTACTTATCAAAGGAAAATCAAGCTTCAGACATGAGATCCTTCCACTTTCCACTCTTCTACCCAAGAAAGTTCCTGGGCTTGGATATGCCCTCACCTTCTACCCTCAACCTGAGAAAAGTTAACCCTTTTCCTCTTCTGGGTTAGATCTCCCACCTGTGCTCTTGACCGGAACCCTCTTCATCTTCCCCAAACTGGGACCTTGATCCATCTACTGTCACCCCCTTGCAGTACTTACCAGCATCCAGCTCCTTCCCCAATGTCTAAAAATACGTTCTAATGTCTGTCTCCCATGTTTTACAAAAGAATGCAAAACAAATCTCCCTGAATCTTAACTCTCTCCTTTACAGCCAAGCTCCTCAGTGCTGTTTCCACAGTGTCACCTCCCATTCACTGTTCAGGTGCTGCATTCTGCTTCTCGGCCCTCACTGTGCCATTAAATCCACTCCACCAAAGACACCAGTGAGCCCTGGTCGCCAAGTTCAGAGGGAGCTTTTCAGTCCTGGCTTTGCCTGATCTTTGTGCAGCCTCTGAAAACTAACCACTCCCTGGCCCTTTCCACCCGTGGATGCTATGACTCCACCTCTCCTGGTTTTCCCAAAGGGAGGGATTCATACCACTGATGGCAGATGGATAATTTTAGGTGGTACAAGGTCACAGCCAGGGCTTTCTACACCATGTAAAGTGGCCCCCTCTGGATATGAGCCCTGCCTCAAATGTGAGTTGTGTAGTGAGAAAGCAGATTCTCTCTTAATTCTCTTTCAATTCTTCTGAGTTAAACAAAGAGAGTCTCAGTTTGGAATCAGTACGTCTTTAACACCTCTCTAATGATAGCTAATTTTCCTCTTCTAAAAAAATAAAAGGAGAGCCCTCTCAGACGTATAGCCTTTTCTGGACGATAGTCACCAGCTAGAATCTAGAAACAGGTATTTGTTTATCTCCATTCTTACTTATTTTTGGAGGACTTGCTACTGGTGACAAGTGAGACTACTTTCTCATTTATTACCGTGCAAATATGTTAACTTTCTAAATAATCTCGAAAAATTAAAGTTGAGTTAAAGTGAGAAAAAGTCTAAGAAAAGTCACGGTCCGGGTGACACAAGCCTGGGGTACACAGATGCCTGCGGTCTGGGAAACACTGTGTTCCACGTTGGTGTTTCCCAGGACTGACCTCGGTCCTCACGCTCACATTACGCGTTCTTTGTGCCATTTCTCACTAGTCACATAGATTCAATCACCGCTGACACGATGTTGACTCCGCCATCTCTGTCTGGAGCTCTCTCCTGAGCTGCTTATACACATTGAACCACTCTATCCTACCTACACCTTCACATCCCACTGGTGTTACGGTGGCCGGTGGGTTCAGAGAAGATGCCAGAGTTGATGTCCACAGAACAGAGTCAGACTTAATGCTTGAAGGTTCCCAGGAGTTACAGAGAGACTCCCCAAGGCATCACAAATCCAAGGTCAGGCTACATCTGAGGGAACTCCGAAGGGAAAGGTTAAGAGAGCTGGACCAGAGGCATCAAGAAGACATGGAAGGGAATGTAGCCAGAGCTAGTGCAATGGCAATGCTGATAATCACTACCATTTACTGAGCACTTACTATGTACCAGCTACCAAACCAAGGAATTTACGTTTAAGCCTCTCAACGATGGAAGAGACCAAATTCGTTTATTTTTTCCTCCTGGACACACAGACCCTATTTCTCGCCTGCCTTACAACTGGAGTAGCCACGTGACTGGTTTCTGGGTATTTCAGTAGAATGTATGTTGCTTCTAGGTCTGGTCCATAACCCATCTCTTCTCCCACCCAGTGCATCCCCAACTCACACCTGTCTTCCTGGCAGCATGACCACAAAATAGAAGAAACATGAGTCCCTCCGTTTTCACGTGGAAGGCTGCCCATCAAACATGCACTTGGACTATTACAACGGTGAAGGAAACCGTTATTATGTTAAGCCACTAAGATTGGAGGGCTTATCTGTTCTAATAGCAGCTAGAGTTCCCTACCTAATTCCACAAGCCCATGACTAGTGCTATTACTATCATTATTGTCAAATGAGGCTCTTCAAACAGATAAGTAACTCTCCCAAGGCCACAACTGGTAAGTGCTAGCGTCAGGGTTCCAACTTAAGGCATTCAGCCCCAGAACCCATGCTGGCAGCACCAGTGCTTTCCTATAAAGGCTTGTGGGAATTAAATGAGACGATGCGTACACACTGCTAGCTCGTTACCGATGCCGGGTCAATGCTCACTAAAGGCAGCTGTTCTTACTGTTCATGATTGTGGTGGGTATGCCGGCAGCCTGCTTTCAGTCCCACCCTGCCACCCTCCCACTGCCCCATCCCATGTTGACCCTAACTCACACCCGCTTCGTGTCCCTGACAGTGTGTAACAGATGTATTTGCTCCCTTTCTGCCCTCTTTTTTGGTGCAATTACAGGTGTCCATTGTGAGCTGGGGCAGTGTACCCGTCACCCGTGAAATGATCTGATGGTGATGCAGCCAAGTTACGGGTCTGTCCTGTTCCAGGCTTTTCTCACCAGCTTAAAAGGACCTCTTCACAGGTACGTGAATCAACCTGGAGGGGGAATCAAAATTGGGGGAATCACTAAGATGCTAGAAGATAAAAGCAAGCCCCTAAATGTTCTCAGCAGGCTGAAGCAGTGAGCCAAAGCGAAGAATAAATTTAATAGAGAAAAACAAATGGCAGAATCTCAGAGGAAGAGGATCTGAAAGGTCACTGACTGCAACCTCGGATTAAATCCTCGGCAGGCTAGATTCCCTCCCTCCTGGTTTTTACTATTCTAGTCACACCTGTTTCTATCTGCTTAGCTCTGGATGTGTGAAGAAATTACTGTATCTATTTAAAAATCTTGTTAAATTCCAATTAAATGGACTGGGCTAGCTTAGATTTTTAAACCCCAAGCTCTTAAGCTGACTTGTCTCTAATCCGGAGTTTGTGATCTTGGCTTGGGAAGTGTTTAGTGAATAAACTTCAGAGGTGTTTGCGATTGACTGGGGCAGTGGTTCTGATGGGGAAACCACTGCGAATCTACAGTCTAACTAGCCATTTTGTTTGTTTCTGTCACCCAAAGAGAAGCGCGGCCAAAAGGGCAAATATACATTCCAGGAGGTAAACTAGGAGGCAGGTAATTAGAATCAATATACTAGTTTTCCATACGAGAGAAATGCTAGTAGTTTTGACGTTTGGCGAAGTTGCTGAAGCCTACGGCATCCAAAATGTTAAAACTTTACATTAAAAGATTCTGGGTAAACTAATAGTTCCACTCACGTCTAGGGAAAAACAAAAGGTTAGGTTAACTAACGAGTGGCAATAGATCGCTACTAATTAAAACAATGTCTTAAATTGTGATAGGCTTCAGAGTCTCTAGGAAGGCTTATTAAAATGCAGATTCTCTGGTCCTGCCCCGGGTAGGACAAGGCCTGGGAATCTGCATTTTAACAAGGTCCTAAGATGGTTCGTATGCACACGTGAATCTCTGGATTAGAAAGAAAATATCTAGATATTCCTATTTCCTTATAGAAATAGATGATTCATCTGTTGAAACAATGATGTTATACTAATACTAGTTTATGCTGATCTGGTTTTATTAAAGATTTCTATTTTTATGTAAAAAGTATAACTGTGCAGAAAAGCATGTTATTCGTGACTCTATGGAAAGCCTAGTGGTTTGGATTATAAACCCATGATCAAGTCATCTCCTCCCATCCCGCTTCCTCGGGTGGCAGGGTACCTAATGGAAGACACGTACCTGGAAGAAAATAAGATAAGCATCATCACTGCTGGGGGTGTGAGCCCAACCTCCAGCCCTGAGAAGCATCAGAGTGGGAATGACCAAGTCAAAAGATGTACAAGGTCCACATCCTTCCTGATTATTCTTACTGTAGGTCAAGTAATGGTTTGATATGTCCTTATCTGTTCAGCTGTCATCCTTGTCTCTTCAGCTGTCATCCACATCCTTCCAGGATGTGTGCTCATTACACTGAACAAGAGGGACTCAATTCTTCTTGCGCCCCTTTGCTCTGTGGACTAGCTTTTGCCTTGGGGGAAGTCTTGGGCAGGTCTGAAGCTTTCCCCGGTCCTTATAATCACAAGAACAGATTTCTTTTCCTAGTGTTTATGTCCAGTCCCACATAATAATTTACACCATCTAGGGCTTTGCTCCTCTCATGGGTCTGCTGCCTGCAGTACAGGATGGGTCAGGAGGGCTGCTTTTCTCTTTTCTCCACTGGCTCCTTGCAAGCTGCTATGTCTGGTCCTGGGGAGGGTTAGGAAAAAGGAACAGTTTCTGGCTGCTGTAATGTTGGTGGTCTCTGGCTCTGGCAGAATTTCAAAGCTGACTTTTTACTCGAGGTTTTCTTCCCTGGTTTCTCTGACATTCCCCACTAGAACCTCCTAGTGCTGTTCCAATGAATCAGGCAATAGCTCCCCCCACGGCCACTTAAACCTCCAACACTCAGGCTCTCAACTCCAAGGATCCACCCTTTGCCGGGTCAGTTCATCCTCCCAGGCAGCACTTATGGGCGAGGTTCCTGGGAAGATGGCACCAGGTCATTTCCTTCCAGCACGTGACACATTTGGTTGGCCAGGGCAGGAAATATCACTGCTCTACTGTTACTTGTGCAAATGCACATTGCTTCTAAGGCACTTCTCTTTCTCCCTCTCCCATCACCTCAAGCCTTTTCCCCTTGTATTTTTTAGGCGCATATTACGTACTAATTCCCAATATGCCCCCAGAGACATGCCAGCCTCTCCGAGGAACCCCAGCAGGCTGTGATGATTTGAGAGGAGGGCAAAGCATCAGAAATTTCTCCAAAGGAATGGTCTCTCCTTGGTTCTCTGTCATAGGACGCAGGCGGGTAATGTACTAACTGACTACACTGGTTTCTCAACCTCACAAGGTGTCCTGCAAGTGGTCTAACACCCATTAGGATGTAAGAGGCATGACACCTGTTATACTGTTCTCCACCTTTGGGGATTCCCTTTATACACAGAGGCCTCAGGAAGAGCAGGATTAAACGTCCTGTTGTTATGTGTGTGTTTGCACAGATGGGTCTGTGTTTGCCACCTGGGCACAGGATTGAAGGAGAACTGATCGCGATGGTGTTTTCTTTAGGAGAAATGTACAGGCATAGGTATGAAGGCAGGTGGTAAATATAATGTGATAAGAATGTCCACACTCTTCTGTGGTGTTTGTGTGGGACTCAAGTTGGTGGGTGGAAAAGCAGAGGATCCTAGGAAATACATTGAAGAGGAAGGAGAAAACCGCCAAAGGTGTAGTAGGGTGGATGGAAAATTTCACAAGAACAGGTGGACAAACAGTTTCAAGAAATTAACATTTTAAAGAAACCCAGGGGAGAAGGAAGCCTGTGCCCAGAAGAAGGGCCAGTTCAGCTCCTCTGTGATCCTGGCGGTTAGCCAGGCTTGGAGCCCATTTCCCAGTGGAGCTGCCCGGATGTCAGAGCTGCTTGGGTGCACTGTTTCCTGCCACTGGCAAGTTTCAGCTCGGTTCATCCTTCCCACAGCTCCTCTGGGAATCACTGGACTAGGTGATGTCTAAGGCCCAGTCCATCTCTGAGGGTCTAAAAGGCGCTTTATTATTTAAAGGCATCCCAGCTACCTAGCCTTCTTCCACAGTGGCTCTGTCCTCAGTGGAATCTGAGATGGAGGAGAGAAATGAGGCCGTGTCTCTGGGAAAGCAAACGGATGCAACTTAAGAATGTTTATTTGTAAGGCAGAACGCAGCTGGCACTTGTGAACTCTGGAGCCTGCTGATCAGTATCAGTCAAGGTAAAGCGGAACATCTGGGTAGGCCGGGATTACCAAGGCCAGGACTGGAGCTGTGGCAAGCTAAGGGAACTTTCTAGTGTAGTTGCTCCAGAACGCAGGCTAAAGAGTCACTAACATAAGCCGAATCCGAGCGAAGGGAGGGCCAGGGAACGCTGCGAGCAAGGACACAAGGAAACAGAGGGAGAACTAAAAAGA